>NW_028258372.1:39954699-40258006 GCF_053883595.1 Heterocephalus glaber
CTATTTGTCTAACATAGTGCAAACTTTCCCCCAGATATTTTGTTTTTACATATTATAGTCTCACACACACACACACACACACACACACACTACCCCACCACACTGGGACATCCCCGGCCCTTTTTCTTTCTTTTGAGGCAGAGTCTTACTAAATTGCCCAAGCTGACCTCAAACTTGCAATCCTTCTAAACAGACAAACAAAACCTTGCAATCCTTCTGTCTCAGTCTCCCAAGGAGCTGGGATGACAGGAGACTGCCACCTGAAAAGTGGTCCATTTTTAGCCATGTAAATATTTTTATCGTTTTTAGATAGTTATCATTCTCTTTCTTCTACAAACCAGCTAGAAGCTGGGGCAGGGGAGGGGGGGTGTCACAGGAAGTTGTACTCAGGGCAAGTCTATGCCAACAAAAGGCATAACAGAAGGAGAAGGGTGCCAAGTAACAGAAAAATCACAGCGCTCGGCCCGCAAGAAACGCAGCAAGCAGCTCAGGGCTGAAATGAGGCCCGTGGAATTTAAAGGCCAGGCCCCGCCCTAGGTGCCTCCCTCTGAATCTCTAGGGGTGATTGAGATTGATAGGAATGATTGGCAGGGCCCTGTGTTATCGCAGAGGCTCCCAGAACGCTTGCTCATCCAGAATTCTATTCTGCTCTTAATAATGCCTGGCACGTAGTATATATTTATGACCCCATAACAAGGTGGGAATAGGGTAGACTTGGCTAAAGGTCAAGCTAGCAGATTCAATGCTCATGTGGTGTCCTAGAGCTCAGTGCAATCTTCTGAGGTTTTGTGTTTTTTTTTAACCTCTCTTAGTATAATGGCAGGTGAAATGACCCTAGAGTACTGTTTAAATGTAAACGAATAAAAGTAAGTGATTTTCTCAGTTCTATTATTTCTAACTACTAGTGGCACATGCCTGTTTTCCCAGATGGGGAGGATGAGGCAGAAGGAATGGCCCAGAGTGAGGGACCAGCTTGGGGTACATAGTGAGTTCAAAGCTAGTCTGAAGTACATAGAGAGACCATCTCAAAAACAAACAAATAGCAACAACAAAAACCCCACAAATTCCCATGCAGAACATAAAATGGAGGAAAAGACAACTTTTAAAACAACAATAGAGATAAAATCTAGGCTTAAATTTTTTTCTTCTGGTTTTTTGTTTCGGTTTTTTTTGGTACCGGGGATCGAACTCGGGACCTTATGCTTGAGAAGCAGGCGGCGGAATCACTGAGCTAAATCCCCAGCCCATCTTTTGGTTTTTTGAGACAAGGTCTTACTATGTAGTTCAGACCAGCCTTGAACTCACTATGTAACCAGGCTGGCCTCGAACTCGCAGCAATCTTCCTGCTTCAGCTTTCCAAGTGCTGGGATTACAGGAGTGCACCACCACATCTGGCAGCTTTTTTTGTATTTTAAAAATCACTTTTATCTCAATATTTTAAAAAAAATGGGGGGGGGGTACCGGGTATCGAACTCAGGACCTTGCACTTTCGAGGCAGGAGGTGGTATTACTGAGCTAAATCCCTGGTCCTCATCTCAATTCTTTTTTTCTTTTTAATTCTATTTATTTATTTATTTTGGGGGGATCGGGGATTGAACTCAGGTCCTTGCGCTTTCAAGGCAGGCGGCGAAACCACTGAGCTAAATCCCTGGGCACCCTCATCTCAATTCTTTTATGAGATTGGCATTATAGTGTTTTTGTTAAAAAGAACTTAGTTAAGCAAATTTTTATTCTGCTCGCCCTCAGGGGGTCGCCCCCTCAGGCAAGTCCCTTCAATTCTGAGTGTCACTTTCCTTATTACAAAGTGAGTTTTCCAATTAAATGAAATTTCAGCCAAGCCACACCAGGTGGGCTCACCACTAATTCACATCTGCTCATCCATTCCAGTTCCTCAATGTTTTAACAGTAAGGAGGCCTTAGCCATGCGCGCGCGCGCGGACACACACACACACACACACACACACACACACACACACACACTCCTGACGTAACAAAGGTTTGACTTAAAGCTGGTGCAAAAGCAACATGCATACAGTAGAACCCAAGCTTGCATTTTGAAAGTTGAGCTTTTCCTAGGTTAGCCACGTGCTCCAGATACTTTGTGGCGATTATTTCATTTAATCTTCAATCCCATGAGGACTTTTTTTTTTTTTTAATTTACTATTTGGTGGTACTAGGGATTGAACCTAGGGCCTTCGCACTGAGTTGCATCCCCAACCCTTTTTATTTTTTATTTTGAGGGCGAGTCTCGCTAAGTCAAAAACTGCCCAATTTGCACTTGAACTTGTGATCCTCCTGTCTCGGTCTCCCAGACCGCAAGAAAAAAAAAGAAAAAGCTCTCGGAGAAGCGAGAGGTCTTCTGCTGCCGGCTTCATCACAAAACTCAAGCTCCTCGGCACCTCCTCTTTCTGCCTCCAGGTAGCGCCATAAGACAGGCCCATGTGCCAAAGTATAGTTGCCTCAAATTGGCCTCCCCGGGAGACTATCGAGCATAGAGACTAGGCTACGGAGCCTGTTTCGCTTTTGTGGGTAGAGAGGCACTTCTCAGGAGCCGCCCACGTCGCCTCTTGCCCGCCATACATTTCCGCTTCCGGTTCTTAATTCCGGAAGCTGCCGTTTGAGGTAGCGTGGTACTTGGTGTCGTCTTTGTGAGATTTTTGCCATGGCGTACCGGGGCCAGGGCCAGAAAGTGCAGAAGGTGATGGTGCAGCCCATCGTATCCTGCGCGACATGTCAGAACCGGAGATTTGGGGCCGGGAGGCTGGGGGCGACAATGCAGACCTGAAGGAGCGGAGTGTGGGCCTACGTCCCATGAGCCTCCGGGGCCGCCGCACCGGGGAGAAAGCGCGGGCAGTGGAAGGGTCTGTAATGGGAGGTGGGCTCGGGCGGACCCTGAGGGGGAGTGCAGGAGCGGCGGGGGGAGTGGAGGGAAGACAACTCGAAGTGGCTGCTGAGTGAGAATGGGAGTTAAAGAGGAGTACGTCGGCAACAAGGAGGTTCTAGGTCTAGGAGAGTTAGCATGCGGGAAGGGGAGCCCTTCGCAGTGTATGGGTTCCCCATTGAGTGCGGTTCTCAGCCTTCCTTATGTAGGCGCCCGACTTGGCCTTCAGAAAACAAAGATGAATGAGATGGGGTTGGGTCGACCCGCGGTTTTCAGGGAGGGGAGTCTGCTGTGTACTTTTTCCCTTAACCCCTGTGGCGAAGAATCTCATCTTCAGATACTTGCAAAATGTACGTAAGTCGTTTGTTAATTGCTTCGTAATCACTGCTTAAGCAAAAGTTGAATGTATTTGGCTATTTGTATCAACTTTACTGATCATAGTGTCCTCGAGTATAAAAATAGATGAAACCCCGGAGATTGGCAGGATAATTGAGGGAAAAGATTACAAGGAGAGGTCTTTTGTATTGAAGTGATGTATGTCTATGCCAACACCAAGCATGCAGATTGTGTCATCATTACTTTGAAAGATTAGAAACACTCCACAGTGTTTATTGGCAGATACAACAATGGCATTTGGATTCCATCGCCCCTGCCCTCCCGCACTGGGAATCAAACTCAGGGCCTTGAGCTTGCCAGGCAAGCGTGTCGCTGCTGAGCTACATCCCTGGCCCACAACAGTGGCATTTGGGCACTGGTACTTTTGATTGATTTGGTGGTGCTGGGATCGAATCCAGGAGCTCATTCATGAAAGGCCAGCTCTACCATTGAGTTCCATCCCCAGCCCTGGTATTGGTACTTTTGTTGGTAGTGATTATAGCTAGTCCATTGGAAACTTTCCTGCTTCTATACTCTTGAAAGGAAAAAAACCCCGTCACCTTAAACCAGGTCATAATGTGCTGTTGAGTATTTGTCGGAAGATTTAAATGAAGGAAAGACACTTGAACAGCTACTAAACAAGGCAGGGGAAAGGAGTAGATTTAGAGGAGTTAGTGGCAGGTACTGTTCTTAGGGAGATTTTTAGCAATCTAAATTTTAGAGTATAACAACATAATTGAAAAATTTATTTTAAGCTATTGTAATTTTTTCTTTTTTGGGGGGGACAGGGTCTTGGTATATAGTTCAGGGTGGCTTTGAACTCATCGTGTAGCCTAGGTTGACCTCGAACTTACCAGCAGTCCTCCTGCCTCAGCCTCCCAAGTGCTAGGATTACAGGGGTGCATCACCATGCCCTTCAAGCCATTGTAATTTTAATCCTCAGAATTGAAGATTCCCTGCCCTCATTGTTAGGTGTGGGACATAGAAAACAGAACCTAGAAATTGTTCTCTTTTGGACCTGTATTTTGCTGTGGCAGATAAGAAAGAAGGAATTACTGTTTATGCTATACTGTCACCAATTTTTACTCTTAAGTGTATTGAGACTGGAAGCAGTAAGAAATTAAAGCTGAATGGACCGGGGATTTAGCTCAGTGGTTCTGCCACCTGTTTTGCAAGTGCAAGGTCCCAAGTTCAATCCCTGATACCAAAAAAAAAAAAAGAAAGCTGAAGCATGGTTACACATGCCTGTAATCCCAGTACTCTGGGAGGCTGAGGCAGGAGGATTGAACCCAGCCTATGCAATTTAGCCAGAGCCTGCCTCAAAATATAAAAAGAGACAGAAAGGGAGAGAAATACAATTACTTCTCAAGGTCACAGGAAAATTAATAGCTTGGACAGCCTCAGTATAGCATTTATTAAAAGAAAATGTTTCTTAGCAGTTACCAGTCTTGGTTACCAAGTCTTAGATGTAGGATCTATAGTTAAAATTCTTAGCTTATAGTCATTAGAATGTTTAACATTTCATTTCTCTATTGTTTGATCAAAGTGATTAGGGCTTCTTTACTTTTTTAACCATTATCTATTTTTATGATTGTTTCAGAGATCCAGGATTCAGGTGTGGCTCTATGAGCAAGTGAATATGCGGATAGAGGGCTGTATTATTGTGAGTATCCAGGCTGTTTTTCACAGAGTGGTTTGTTAATAGACAGACTTTACAGAAAATGGCCACCTAGAGCAGTATACAAAAAGTTAAAGACCCCCCCAAGGAAAACTTCTCAGGACATAGTATTTAGTCTTTTTTCCTATTCTAGGTGTTAAGGGTTGGATAATGCAAAAAAGAGGAAAGTTAAACTTATAAAAATAATTTAAACAATGATTCTAGTATTGGAGGGAGGGGACAAAGGAGAGAGGGGTGAGGATTAACGCAGTACCAATTCTGTGTTAGTGATACCTGAATAGAATTGGTGGGGTTAGTTAAGATTTCCAGGACAGGGCCAGGGATTTAGCTTAGTGGTTCTGCTGCCTGCCTCGAAAGAGCAAGGTCCAGAGTTCGATCCCCGGTACCAAAAAAAAGATTTCCAGGATGGCAAGATGTCCTAAGCAGTGGTTTGGTTTGTTTTTGGTGGTGATGGGTATCAAATCCAGGGCCTCACACATGCTAAGCATATGCCCTACAATTGAGCTACATTCCCAACCCCAGTAATGTTTTAAAGAAAAAATACATGGGAAGTGTTGTGTTGGGACACTTTGGTATTCTGTGTAGAGATCAGTGATTCTATTAATCTCCCTTTCCTTAATTACTGGTTGGCAGACAGACATAGTAGTTTGTGGAGAACATGGGGAGAGCAGTGGCAATAGAAGATAATTCATATACATACATAAAATACTGTTTATTGGGTATGTTATAAAAGATAGAGAGGATGGCTTGCTGGCATATCTAATGAATACTTAGTCCAAAAGGTTGAAGTAATTTGGACTACATTCTGACTTTCTTGGTTATTTTTTTTTATTTAAAAAAGCTTCAGGTATTTCAGCTGGAAGGTCATCAGAGGGATGGGTACATAGTCTTTTAGAATGGTCTAGATGGGATTTTACTTGAAAGTAACTGTCAGTTGACTTACTTTTCTAGGGCTTTGATGAGTACATGAATCTTGTATTAGATGATGCAGAAGAAATTCATTCTAAAACAAAGTCAAGAAAACAACTGGGTAAGAAATACAGTTATTTTACAGAATTCTAGAAGTGTTTGTTTTACTCACAGTATGAAATGAATTGCAACTCAATTTATGTTTGAATTTAGTTTGCGTTTGAGAAGTTATTTTTGGAGGAAGCAATACACTTTTTAAGTTATTCTCTGCCACTTACTCCTTACCCCACTCTATTTCTGCTTCTGTCTCTTCAGTTTTCACCAAGGTCATCAAAGATTAATGGTGTTAAATATAATGGTCAGTGTTAGTGTTCATTTTATTTAACTCTAAACAGAATTTGACATTGTTGGCCACTCCTTTAAAACACTTTTATTTCCTTGGCTCTGTGGCATATAGTACTGTGCTGCCTCGGTTCTACGATTCTAGTTGCAAACTGAAATGTACGAGGACCAAATCAAATTCTATGGTTAGGTTTAATGTTGACCTTATGAGGAAATTTGGTTCGGTTCTCATCCAATTCACTTTGCAACCAGAATTGTGGAAAGAATTGTTAGTGAACCAAGGTACCACTGTACTCAGGTTTTCATTTCTCATCTCTCCTATTCTCTTTCAGACTTCTGTATATTCGTTTTTTGAGGCCCAGTCATTAAATGTTATACGTCTATTTTTTTTTTTTTTGGTACTGGGGATCGAACTTGGGTCCTTGTGCTTGCACACCAGGCGGCGAAACCACTGAGCTAAATCCCTGGCCCTTAATGAATTTCTTTTTTGCTTTTCTTTTTCGTGTGTGTGTGTGTGTGTGTGTGTGTCTGTGCACATGTATAATACTGGGGTAAACCCAGGGCCTTCACTGAGCTACTTTCCCTAGCTCTTTTTTTTTTTTTGGTACCAGGGATTTAAATGTTAGAGTTGCTTGAGGCTTGGTTCTGTGCATGCTTGTCACTCAGGATTTTCTTAGGTACTCAAGAGAACAGCTTTGGTTACCATCTATATTTTGACACCCAAATTTATGGTTTTAGCTCAGACTCCTGAGCCTATTCTTCAGCACCCCTGCATGAGGGTCTTAAAGGCTCCCCAAAGTCAGCATATCAGAAATCAAACTCGAGTTAACCATGCACACACTGTTTGCAGCTATCTGGTGTTCTCTGCAATTGAGTGGCTCCAGTTTGCTTTCAGCTAATGCTAATTAATTGACGTTTCTGCAACTACCTCAGCCCCCTCTAGGTTGTTCTCCAAAGTTTAATCATCTTAAAATGCCTATCTGACCTAGTCATCCCTTTCTTGAAATGCTTTGTTGACTTTTTTGTTGCTCTTATGATAAAACTCTTTCATGCATTCTACAAAGTCCTTTGCAATCTGGCCTTATTCCCCCCCCACTCATTTTGTATCACACTCTGACTCATTTTCTGAGCTTTAGCCACTCTTGTCCTGTTTTAGTTCTTTGAATCTGCAGTTTTCACTCCATCAGTTCATGTATATACTGCTCCCTGTGTCTTTAGAACTCAGATCACAGCTGGCTGTGGTGCCACATACCTGTAATCTTAGCTACTTGGTTGGTGAGGAAACCATGCCTGGGAGGGGTGAATAATTTGTCCATTTCCTATCATAGCTAGATGATCTCTGATTGCAGAGTCTGTTCTCTTTTTTTTTTGATAAGATACAGCTTCAATTTCATTTAATTGTGTAAATGGACTGTTTTATAAGCAGAATTATTTCTTTTAGCCCATTATTTTGGATTTAATCCTGTGTGAAATAAAGTGCACTTGAAGCTGATAAAAAAAACCAAATCCTAGCTACTTGGAAGACAGGAAGAAGAAATGTGAGTTTGAGGCCAGGGCTTATTTTGGTATTGCTTAGGGTGGGAGAAAACGGCATAATATGATCTAAGACTTGGTTGTGAAACATCCACAAGTGTAATTATTTTATTAATGCCTTTCCCATTAGACCAGATATTCCATGAGTCCATTAGTCATGTTTTTTTTTTTTCAGTTGGGATTGAATGAACCCAGGGCTTTCACAATGAGCTGTATCCCCAGCCATTTTTGTTTTTTATTTTGAGACAGGTTCTCACTAAGTCACTAAACTGCCCAGGCTGGACTGGGATTTTCAGTCCTGCCTCAGCCTCCCAGAATGCTGGGATTATAGGTGTACACCACCACACCAAGCGTGAATCATGTCTCTTTTTGATCCCTAATCTTAGTAATTAACTTGGTATCTGGTATGTAGTAGAAATTCAACATTTGAAACACACACACACACACACACACACACGCATACACACATGCATCTTGGGGATTGAACCCAGGGGCCCATGCATGCTAGGTGGGTGCTGTATTCTCCAGCCCTTTCTTTTTAATTTTGAGATCAGGTCTTTCTGAGTTGCCCAGATTGGCCTCAAACTTTTGATACTCCTGCCTCTACCTCCCAAGTAGCAGGAATTGCATGTATTGCTACCCCTGGCTGAAAATTTAACCTAGTTAACAAGACGGCTGTAAAACTCATGATTTCATCAAGAGACATTGAATCATTTCTCCTAAGATCCCATTAACTTGATTTTTGTTTAGACAGTTTGTTTTGTCTTTATTTGTTAAAGACTTAGTACATAGCTTACTAGTACTTTTATCAAAGTTAGGTTTTAGGTGACTTCTTTTTCATAGACCCTGAGGAGTTTCTTGAACCTATTATGTGGAAAATAGATTTTGAGAAGTGATATAATGTATTCCTGCTTAAGCTAAAGTATTTGACAGCTGATGAATCCCAGAGTATTCATCTTGTATAACAGACTAATAATACCTATAGAAGTCTGGGAAATGAAAATAGTTTATTTTCACAGTAGATTAGCAACTCTTTATCAGTCAACACTAGTGTTTGGAAGATAGTTATAGATATTTGTCACAAAGAAAAGTATTCTCAAATAAGTTTAGGAAATGTTGGATAAATCTTAAACAGGTTTGTTTACTGCAAGATGGAGTCTTTAGGGCCAGGCATTTAGCTCAGTGTCACTGTCCCTGCCTCACAAGCATAAGGTCCTCAGTTTGATGCCTGGTACGGGCAGTTGAGGGGGATGGAGTCTTTTAATACATTGACCATGCTAAGAATAGGTTTATAACATGCAGCATTTTCCAAACTTGACATATAACTCATTTCCAGATTTTCATGGTCAGCTTTAAAAAACGCTGTGATAGGCATAATCATTTGACTTAATCTATAGAAACTACTTTTCAAACAGTAGCACCTACTTGCATTAGGTTATTGAAAAGGTGCATATGTACTAATGGAGCTGGAAAACCTTTCAGTATATGGCACTTGAAAATGTTCACGTAACTTCACAAAAGAAAGCATTTTGAAAATATTGGTGAGTTGAGAACAAAATTCTGAGGTGTATACATCTGAGTGTGAGTATTGATACCTTTTTTTGTTGTTGTAGGTCGGATCATGCTAAAAGGAGATAATATTACTCTGTTACAAAGTGTCTCCAACTAAAAATGATTGAAGAATTAAGACAGCAGTGAAGTGAGGTGGCAATTATGATAACGTGAAAAAATGCAGCTGTTTAAGTGGTTTGCCCTGGGAGTATTTGTGAAACATTTTTTCATATTGTTTTGATTACCCTTATGTTATTACTGCACTGGCAATAAATGTTGGATTGTTTTTATTAAAAAATGACTTTCTTTCTGTTCAGTGGTAAACACCTGTTAGTGGCACTATTAGTATCAGTATTTTAAAGTTGAATGCTTTGGGCTTTTGCTTTTCTTGGAGGATGGACTTACATATCCTTGAGGCAGAGAGTAGGAAGCTATTTTTTTTGTTGGTACTGGGGATCGAACTCGGGGCCTTGTGCTTGCGACGCAGGCGGTGGAACCACTGAGCTAAATCCCCGGCCCCAAGAGTAGGAACTTTTGACAGGTAAGCTACCAATGTTGGGTGGCAGAAAAAGGGGGAGGCTTCACAAAAATAAGGCTATTATACTAATATATGTCTTCATTAATTCTAACTCTTGAAACTGGGTTTATAACTTAGTGGTACAGCATTTGTCTAACATGCATGAGGCCCTAGCTAGGTTCAGTCCCAGCATAGAAAAAAAATTAATTCTGAATGCTGGAATACCATGAGTTTCTAACTAAAATAGATTGAGAACACTTTAATAGCTCCATTATTTGCTTGGCACTCTTACTGAGACACTATGAGATCTTTGATTGTTTTATTACTAAGCTCAGAGTGATGAGTATTTGGGTATAGACAATAAAGTGCCTTTAAAGTGTATTAAAGGTAAGCTTTAAGGGCGGGGATTTAGCTCAGTGGTTCCGCCGCCTGCCTCGCAAGTGCAAGGTCCTGAGTTTGATCCCTGGTACCGAAAAAAGGTAAGCTTTATTAAGACATAATAGGAAGGAAAATTTGTGAGATTAGAATGGTAATCTGAAAAAGACCACAGGCAGAGTTGGGAAATTGTTAGAATGCTAGCATATTGGAGAAACATCTGTTTCTTATTCTGTTTATCTATTTTCCCCAATGCTGAGGATCAAACTCGGCCTCACTCACGCTAGACAAGTGCTCTACCACTGAACTACACACACAGCCCAAATAGTTTGTGTGTGTTTGTCTTGTGTGTGTGTTTGCTGGTGATTAAACTCAGGGAGTGCCGAGCTACATCCTTATCCTTTAAAAAAAATGTTTATTTTTTTATTTGAAGGAAGGTCTCACTAACTTGACAAGTCTGGGGTTGAACTTGGGATCCTTCTGTCTCAGCCTCCTGAGTAGCTGAAATTACTTGTGTTTACTGCCAGTGCTGCTCAGTCTCATATCTAAGGATTTGGATTCCTCCTCTCGTGATTGTATATTACCTGATTCTTAGGCAAACATCCCCTCCCCCAGTAGCTCAGGGTGGAAGAACTCTTAAGTGGTTTTTGAGCATCTGCTGTTACCTAGGCACAAAATTGTGTAAAATACAGTGAAACATGGGTAATCAGATTTAATGTCATGTCCTAAGTGCTATTTGAATTGGATCTTAAAAGATGAATATGGCCTATTCTTTTTTTAAATTTAATTTTTAATTGTTTTTGTGGTGTTAGGATGGAATCCAGGACTTTGCATCTTATTAGACAAGTGTTCTACTACTGAACTACAACTTAGCCTCAAGTCCTGTCTTAAATTCTGCTAAAGGCAGTGTTAGGGATGGGTGAGGGGGGACCAAGAAGTCTAGCTCCTCCTTTTTCCATGCCTACAGGGGAGATACAGATTTTTCATTAAACTCAATGAAGAAAATCCTTTCTGTGATGGAGGAGATTTGTAGATGAATGTAGAAGTGAATTCAGCTTAGAATTTTGCATTCTGGCTATGGTTTCCACTTTTGAGTTCATGCTGTTTGGTTATATTATGAATACAAGGCTGCTTTAGCTCTTTTATCATTTTTGAGTTTGAAATTCATTAAACCAACTACAGGATGCAAAGAAAACACTGGGCAGTAGAGGGAGTTGCCGCCCTGAGAATGCTTCAGCCCTGCTGGTGAAAAGATTGAAGCTTTCTCAGAGCAGGGCAAAGACTTCCCTGCAGCTTTCTTGGCACCAGAATAGATGGGAAGAAGGATAAAAGCTGGAGCAGTATAATCCCTAAGAAAACCTGCTGGCTGCTTTTCCATTTTCCTGGTGGCCTTTCTGACCTGGCTGCTCGGTGTAAGCAGAGCTATGCCTGCTGTGGCTTATTCTGAATGGATCAAGACATGGAAGGTTCTATTTTTGACAGAGCAGATGATAGTGAGAAATAAGAAACAGTCAGCTCTTACAATTGAGCTCTGTATTTAGAAATCTCTGCTTGCTTTCCTGTTCTACTGGAGCCTGTGGTGTTTGCTTTTTAAATTGTACTTTTCCACAATCTGTAGATCCTTTCTTCCAACCAGAATTTTTATTGTAGGGGGCGTTGCTCTCTGCTTCATTAAGGTTACTAAAACATGCTACTGGGAAGCTGTTCTTATTGGCAGCCCTTAGTATGTGAACAATTACTTTTCTAGAATGGCTCCTGGTATCCCAGGGGGTCTTGCTAACCACCCACTGATTCTCTTGTAACATTCTTGAAGAGAATGGTGGGCGGAGTAGAGAATGAGGATCTGAAAGAAAAGTAAGTCCTGTAATGGGCCTGATGTTCTAATAGTAGCAAGTTAGGAGAAGGAAAAGTTTTAAAATGTTAGAAATTTGTGCTTTTGGGCACCAGCTTGCCACACTTTTCAGCAGTTCTAGGATTAGCGGGAGGATCTCTTGTCTAATTTGGGTTAAGGTATTATGGGCCATGAAGTGTCAGGGGCAGTTCATGAAGCAAGCCTAAGAGCCTCTCTTGTTACCTGGCTGGCACAGGAACATTCCTCAACTAATATTTCATCTGCAGCCATAACTAGCTATGTTTTGAATAAATGCTTGGTAAAACTTTTTAAGGCAGCATGACAACCTAAGTTTTAGTACCTACAGTTTTAATTTTAACCTACAAATTACAGTGGAATTTTTAAAAATTAAATTTCAAAATACTAGCCTAGTATATGTTAATGACCAAAATGTAGACAGTATAGGACATAAAGTAGAAAACAAAGTCCCTCCTTTTCCACTCATGATTTCCATAGACAACAGTTCTTGAGAGTTAGATGCTTATGCTTCTAAACTACATAAAATAGGTATAGCTTGGTTTTGTTTCTCTTGGTACTGTATTTCTTTTTAAAGAATTATTTTTAGTTTTAATTGTAAAATACCCATAGTATAGTATTTACAATTAGCCATTTTTTTGTTTGTTTGTTTGTTTTGGTACCGAGGATCAAACTCAGGTCCTTGTGGTTGCAAGGCACAGGATGGAAACACAGAGCAAAATCTCTGACCACAATTAGCCATTTTTAAGTGTGCAGTTCTTTTTCCTCTTACAGGACTGAAGTTCCATACTTTTAAAAAACTCTACACTTCATTCCACTTTTTGTCTCACTGATTTTACTACTCTTTTTTTTTTTTTTCTTTTTTTTGACTGTGGGGTTAATTGAACCCAGGGCCTCGTGCATGCTGGGCAAGTGCCCTCTACCACTGAGCTGTACCAACCTCCTTTACAGGGATTTGAATCCAAGACCTTCCCACTGAGCTACATCCCCAGCCTTTTATTTTTTATTTTGAGACAGGGTCTTGCTAAATTAAATTGCCCAGGTTGGCCTCAAATTTGCTGACTCACTTAGCCTGTCAGAATCCTGAGATTACAGGCATTCACTACCATGCCCAGCTTCCTTTCTTTTTAAGGCAGCACAGTATTCCTCTGGATTGCTTCTGCCTTTTGGCTTTGGGGAGTAAAGCTGCTCTGAACGTGTGTATAAATGCTTCTGTGATCCTTTTGATTTTTTTGACTATCTGCTGAAAAGTAGGATTATTGAATCATTTTCAGTTTTTGTGGAACCATCATACTAGTTTTTAGAGCAACTACATCATTCGCATTTTCACCAGTAGTGCATTAAATGTTCCAATTTTTCCACATCCTTGTAAATACTTTTCTGGATATCTGATAGCATCCTCCTAAGGGGTATTAGGTGGTTTTGATTTCAGTGCATTTCCTTTGTCATTAGTGAGGTTGACCATCTTTTCATGTGCTTCTTGGTTATTTGTGTATTGTTGAAGTGTCTATTCAAACACTTTGCCCATTTTTAAACAAGTTTTTCTTGGTGAATGTAGTTCTTTATATATTCTGGATATTAACCCCCTATTAGATGTATGATTTGCAGATATTTTTTACATTTTGTAGGTGGCTTTTGCACTTTATTTGATGTGTAGAAGTTTTAAATTTTGATACCCATTTTATCTATTTTTATTTTTGTTGCCTAGTTTTGATGAAATGGGTTCTTTATCTTCTTTGTTTCTCAAATTAGTAATTTAAAGTTGTACATGTTTACATAGTACAAAGTAATGTTATAAATTATGAATATAATATGAATTAAGTCAAGGCCATTAACATATTTCTGATCTCAGTTATTTTTATGGTGAAAATACTTGAAATGTACTCCTTTTTTTTTTGGTACTGGGGATCGAACCCTGGTCCTTGTGCTTGCACAGCAGGCGGTGAAACCACTGAGCTAAATCCCCGGCCAGTTTATTGCTTTTTAAACTTGAGGCTGGGCTACTTAGGCCTCACTAGGCACACTTAAATCATATGAAACTTAATTTTATTTGCAGTATTGGAGATCATACCCAGAGCCTTGCACATGCTAGGCAAGCACATCACCAATGAGCTGTATCCTCAGCCTGTGGAATTTATTCTTACTGAATTTGAAATGTACAGTACACTCTTATTAACTGTATTCATAATGCTACATTATAGATCTAAAAATACCCCATGTTTCCTGAGATTATGTAGCCTTTGGCCATCATCTCTCCGTTCTTCCCACCCCCAGCCACTAACCATCACCCTGCCATGTGCCCAAGTTTGATTGTGCAAGGTGAAATATGTATAATATTTGTTTTTCTGTGCCTGATTTATATCGCTTAGTATAGTGTTTTCCAATTCTGTTTTTGTTGAAAACAATGCATGTTTTCTTTTGAAAGACTAAAATAAGATCCTATTGCATATATATATACCATATTTTCTTTATCTATTACCATAACATGGCTGTTGAGAGTAGCGCTACAGTGAAAATGAAAATGCAGACATTTCTTCTGACAAACTGGTTTCAGATCTTTTAGGTAAGTACTCAGAAATGGGATTACTGGATCATGTGGTAATTCTATTTTTAGGTTTTTGAGGAGTCTCCATACAGTTTTGCATAATTGCTGCATTAATTTACATTCCTACCGGTGACATACAAGGGTTCCCTGTCCCTACATGCTTCTCAGCACTTGTTATCTTTTGTGTTTTTGATAAAGCCATTCTGACAGGTATGAGATGATATCTCATTGTGGTTTTAATTTTCCTACTGATTAGCAATGTCTAGCATTTAAAAAATAAATACATATTACTGGCCATTTGTATGTCTTCTTTTCAGAAATGTCCTTGCCTTTTTTTTCCCCCCATGTTCTTTTTGAGATGTGGTCTCACTGTGTAGTCTAGGTTGGCTTCAGACTTACTGGCTAGCCCAGGCTAGGTTCAAACTTGGGATCCTTTTGCCTCAGTCATCTGAGTGCTAGAATTATAGGCGTTTGCCACCATTTCCAGCTCTTTGCCCACTTTTTAAATTGAGTTTTAAATTTTCTCATTATTAAGTTGTCTCAATTCCTTGTGTATTTTGGATTTTTAACCCCTTATCAGATGTATGACTTAAAATATTTTCTCCTGATCTGAAGGTTGTCTCTGCACCCCATTTGTTCCTTTGCTGTGCAGAAGGTTTTTAGTTTGCTATAATCCCATTTGTCTATTTTTGCTTTTGTGCCTGTAGTTAAAGCCAACCACACCAGTGTTATGTAGTTTTTCCCCTATGTTCCCCCCACCCCCACCCCCGTACTGGGGGGTCTAACTACAGACCTTGCACTTGCGAGGCAGGCAGCACCACTGAGCTAAATCCCTGGCCCATCCCCTATGTTCTTTTCTAGTTTTAGGGTTTCTGGCTTTATGTTTGTCTTTGATCCATTTTGAGTATGTGGTGTGAGGTAAACGTCTATTTTCATGTGAGTATTGTTTTCTCAATCCCATTTATTGAAGAGACTATTCATATCCAATTGTATATCCTTATCCCCTCAAAAATGGATGGGTTCATTTGTGAGCTGTTTCGTTCCAGTGGTCAATCTTTTTTATCTTTCTTTCTTTCTTCCTTTCTTCCTTTCTTCCTTTTTTTTTTTGCTGCCAGTACCATGCTGTGTTAATTACTAGAGTTTTGTAGGGTAGTATGAAATCAGGTCGTGAACAAAGCCTCTAGCATTATTCTTTTTGCTCACGATTGCTTGGCCATTTGAGGGGTTTTGTGGTTCTATATGAATGTTAAGATTGTTTTCCCTATTTCTATGAAAAATGGCATTAGAGTTTTGATAGAAATTATATTGAATCTGTAGATTGTTTTGCATGGTGTGGACATTTTAACTATTAATTTTTCTAATCTATGAAACACAAGATATCTTTTTCATTTGTGTTTTCAGTTTAACCTTGTTAAATTTATTCCTAAAATAGTTTTGTAGTTATTTTTAATGGGATTATCTATTGATTTCTTTCAGATAGTTTGCTGTGTTTAGAAATGCTGTTGATATTTGTGTGTTGATTTTTGTATCTTGTAGCTTTACTGTACTCATTTATTCATTCTAATAGTTTTTGGGTTTAACTTTTAAGAGTTGCTTTGTAAATCATCTTGTCAGCAAACAGGACAGTTTTACTTCTTCCTTTTCTGTTTGGGTGTCTTTTTTTTCTCTTGGCCTCATTGCTCTAGCAATGTGATGTTGAACAGAATTGGAGGGAGTGAGCATATTTATCTTGTTCCTAGTCTTAGAGGAAAGGCTTTTCATCTTTCACCATTGATTTCACGTAGTGAAACAAAAGCATTTATTGTGTTGAAGTACATTCCTTCTGTACTTAGTTTGGTGAGAGTTTTATCATGAAAAGATGTTTAATTGTTAGGTATTTTTTCTGCATCTAATGAGATGATCATTTGGTTCTTGTCCTACATTCTGTTAATGTAATATTACCACATTTATTGCTTTACGTGTGTTGAAGCATCCTTAGGTCCCAGAGATAAATCCTACTTGATCATAATAGATGATCCTTTCAGTGTGTTGAATTTGGTTGCTAGTGATTTGTTGAGAATTTTGCATCTATGATCCTCAAGGACATTTGCCTGTATTTTTTCCTCCTTAAAATGTTCTTGTCTGGGTTTTGTGTCACAGTAATGCTAGCCCCATAAAAAGAGATTAGAAGTATTCCTCCTTTTCGATTTTTTTTGGAAGAGTTTGAGAATAATTGATACTCTTTAAATGTTTTATTTATTTATTTATCTTTGGTACTGGAGATCGAACTCAGGTCCTTGCGCTTGTGCAAATATTTTATTTTTCAGTAGCCGAAGTTGTGAGGTCCTGAGCTTTTGCTTTGTAGAAGGTTTTTTTGTTTGGCTTTGCCTTTTTTTTTTTTTTTGTACCAGGGATTGAACTCAGGACCTTGTGGTTTTGCCTTTTTGATTGTGTTGCTTCTGAGACCCAAGGCCTCACACATGCTAAACAGGCTGTACTACTGAGCTATTCTCCCAGCCCGTCTTTGACTTTTGGTAGTTTGATTATAATGTATCATGGTGAACTTCTCTTTTGGGTTGAATTTGATTGGAGGATTCAGTGCTTCTTAGACCTGAATGTTGGCATATATCCCCAAGTTAGGAGAGTTTTCAGCCATTACTTATTATTGGTATTTTTTTCTTGGGACCTGGGATTGAACTTGGGTCTTTGCGCTTGTGAGGCAGGTGGCGGAACCACTGAGCTAAATCCCTTGCCCCAGCCATTACTTAATTTGAATGTTGATTCTGGTCCTTTTTCTTTTTCTTGTATTCACCACCTGTTACTCAAACATTTAGTTTTTTGGTGTTATCCCACAATCCTTGCAGGGTTTTTTCTGTCTTTTTTATTCTTATGTTTTTCCTCCTCTGCTGGATAATTTCAGATGTTCTGTCTTCCAGCTCACTGATTCTTCTCCTGATTGAATCTGCTGTTGAAGCTTTCTGTTGAGTTTTTCAGTTCATTAAATTGTGTTCTTCATCTTTAGAATTTGTTTAGTTCTTTTTTTGGTACCACGGATCGAACCTCGGGTCCTTGCGCTTGCGCAGCAGGCGGTGAAACCACTGAGCTAAATCCCCAGCCCTAGAATTTGTTTAGTTCTTTTTTAATGTTTTTATTTCTTTCTTTTTTTTGGTACTGGGGATTGAACTCGGGTCCTTGCGCTTGCGCAGCAGGTGGCGAAACCACTGAGCTAAATCCCCGGCTCCTAATGTTTTTATTTCTTTTTCAAACTTCTCACTGTGTTCATGTGTTGTTTTCCAGATTTCATTTGATTTTATGTCTGTATGTTCTTGTGTACTTCACTGGACTTTAAAAGACTTATTCTGAATTTTCTGTCAATCATTTCATGGATCTTTATTTCTCTAGGATATATTGTTAGAGCTTTATTTCTTATGGAGGTGTCATGATTCAATGATTTTTTTTTTTTTTTGTAATTTTTGTCCTTATATTGTTGTTTGCACATTGAAGAAAGTAGCCTTCCCTCTCTTGGCAGGAATAGACCTTTACTATTTAGCCTACGAGTTCTCTACGTGGCTGGGCTGCTGTCTTTTTTTTTTTTTGGTACCAGGGATCGAACTTGGGACCTTGCACTTGCGAGGAAAGTGGCGGAACCACTGAGCTAAATCCCTGGCCCTGGGCTGCTGTCTTTTTGTTAAGTGATGCTGAATAGAGCTGCTATTTGGGCTGCAGCTGTGTGACCGCTGGCTGGGCTCTTTTATTAGGCATAGCTATTAGCTAGGTACTGTTAGCTAATCTGGTTAGGTTGGTCACAATTTATTTCCTGCCTGGGCAATTCTGGTACATGGGATCTGCAGTTGAACAGGGCTGTCGGGGATGTATGGATCCAGATGCTGTATTCTTAGAAATACACAATTTGAGAATTACCCCTCTCTCAGGGTAGAGCTGTGGGGGTAGTATTTTGGCTGAATTGAATGAGTCTATCCCCTGTGTGTCTCCAAAGTGTGCAAAGGTAGAAATCTCTAACCTTCATGGGTGGGGACATTGAATGGGCTTTTTGGCTGAGGGGAGCTACTCCTTGCCTTCCTGGATGAAGCAGGTCTAGCCCTGAATCTAGGTATGGCAACTAGACTTCTGGGGATGCCAGCTAAGTTGAACATCCCACTGTGCTTCTGAAGGCAACCAGCTCAGCTTTGCAGTTAGAGCTATGAAGTTGACTAATATCTGTGATTGGGTACCACAGCTGCCAGGAACACAGAGGTACCACCAGGATCCATGTTCTGGTCACTATGACCTTTGCCTCCTTTCTGTTTTCTACTTGACCCGTGACAGTCTAGCTGTGTCATTACCCCAGTGTTTCCCATGAGGTGAGGCTGGAGTGGCCTTCCTAGGAAGCACCTTGGGATGACTGCTAGGGATCCTATGTGATGTCACAAGATTTTTCCTTCCTGTAAAAACCAGAGCTCTAGGGAAGTCCTCTCCATCTGGTGTTGTCCATATTTGGGAACAGGAGATGAGTAGGAGTGGTGTAGTTGAAATGAGATCATTCTTACAGTTCTGATTGAACTTTCATTCAGTTCTACAGATCACATAGGTGTCCACATTTGTAACAAGGTTTAAAAAAATGTTCTAATTTATAGATACTGGCTAGTTGAACTTTTGTGTGTGTGAATGGGTTAAGAACCTGAGACTTCTGTTCAGCCATCTTGCTAATATCAGTCCCCTCCTTTTACTTCTGTATGTACACATACTCTGTTTGTGTAAGTTTGCATCTCATCAATAAAACTTGGACATGTTTCCCTGTTAAATAGCTGTGATATACTCTATTCTATGGGCGTTCAATTTAAGTAATCCTTTTATTAGTGAATATTTTAGGATCTTTTTCTTTTTGAGACAGGGTCTCACTATGTAGTGTGGCTTGGCCTTGAACTCACTGTGTAGCCCAGGCTGGCCTCAGACTCAGCAGGTGATCCTCCTGCCTCAGCCTCCTGAATGCTAGGATTACGGGTGTGTGCCACCACACCCAGCCTTTAAAAATTTTTTTAATTTGTTTTTTATATTTTAGGGTCTTTCAGTTTGTTATTGTTGATGTTTTGTGGGTGGCATGGTGGCACATCTCTGTAGTCCTAATTACTCAGGAGGCTAAGGCAGAAGGATTTCTTGAGCCCAAGAGGTTAATGCCAGGCTGGGCAACATAGCAAACCTTCATTAAAAGGTGTGTGTGGGGGGGTGTAAGGAGTAGTTCAGTGGTAAGGAAACCTTGGGTTTGATCCCCTAATGCACATCGTTACACTTGTTTTTGTTTTATTTTTGCTTTTAAAATTTTTTTATGCCTGTTTTTGTTTACTTACATGTTTCTGTAAGATGAAGTCTTAGAAGTAAAATTACTAGATCAAATTGTCAACATCCAAGAATTGAAAAGTGAAAAAAAGTGAAAAACACCTGTTCTTTAATGACTTTGTTGAACCAATGAATTAACTTTGTCCAACAACCAACTTTATTATGTGAGGTAATATATTTTCATTTTTCTTATGCCAGTTTTGGTTGCATTTTTTAAAATTTTATTTTAATTTTTTTTGAGACAAGGTCTTGCTGTATAGTCCAAGGTGGCCTTGAACTCACTGTGTGGCCCAGGGTGGCTTGCCTCAGTCTCCAGTGAGCTGGATTACAGGCGTGTGCCACCGCACCTGGCTTGGTTGCATTTTTTACTACTTACTACTAAAGCATTGTAACTCATATAATGTCAGTACTTATCTTCAGTACCTCTTGAATTCTAGAAAAGGATCAGATAGATGTTCAATGAGGAATTAAATATTTGAGAAAGTTGACAGTTGAAATGATAATCTTGAGCTATATGGTGATTACAAATGAAAAAGGGGTGTATCTCATTTATTCAGTGAAACAGTAAACATTACTCTCCTAGTTAGAAAATAATTCCTAGGAAAGATGATCTTGAGTCTTCATTTCATGTCTAGAAACTTGTCTCTGGAGTATTAAATTTATCCCTGGGGCTACCCTTTGAATCAGAGTTGTTTTGCTGTAAAGGGGAAATTGCAAATGGGAACTGGGGAAGGTGTTGTTTTCTCCATAAAAGCAGCTTTCTTTAAATCCTGTAATTGATAAAGAAGTCCGTTTGGGAGAGTATTAGTTTTCACCACTGTTGGCTTTTTCTTTTTTGAGACAAGGTCTTGCTATGTAGTCCAGGCTAGCTTTGAACTCACTGTGTAGCCCAGGCTGGCCTTCAACTCATGGCAGTTTTCCTGCCTCAGCCTCCCAAGTGCTGGGATTACAGGTGCGGACCACCACACCCTACCAGTGTTGGCTTTTATTGAACTTTACTGTATGGTAGGCACAGTGAGGAATGTAAAATTTTAATCTCTGTCTTTGGAGATTGGGATATAATACAAAAGGAAAGATGACATTAGGAGTGTAGTATACCTTATTAGATTTATCCCTAAGTATTTCTCCTCTTCAGTTTTTCTTTTTTAGTCCTTGATAAGGTAAGTGTTGTGGTTTAGATCTGAAATGTCTCTAGTTCTCATGTGTGTGGAAGGTAATTGGATCATATATACTTTTTTTTTTTTTGGTACCGGGGATTGAACTCGGATCCGTATGCTTGCGCAGCAGGTGGCAAAACCACTGAGCTACATCCCTGGCCCAGATCATATATACTTATGAATAGATTTATCCATTGATGAGTTCAGTAGCTGAATGTGATATTAAGAGGTTGGCCTGGTTGGAGGTGGGTCGCCAGGGCGTGGCTTGGAAGGAAGTACTCTTTTCTCTTGACCTTTCTTTCTTTGTTTCCTGGCTATGTGGGTTAGCTAGCTTTCCTTCACCATGGCCATTTACCATGCTATTTCTTCCTTGGAGCCTGCTGACCATGGACCGAATCCTTTGAAAATTGTGAGCCAAAATAAACCTCTCCTCCTTTGAGTTGTGGGTGTCAGGTATTATATGTCAGGGATGGGAAAGAAACTAATACAGCAAATTACATTAAATGATCTTTAAGTGTTCAATTAACTTTGCATTTCTGGAATAAACACATTTTGGTTGTGGTCTGTCATCTATTTTTATTTATTGCTAAATTCATTTTGCTTACTTGTTGGAGGACTTTTGTGTCTATGTTCATGAAGTATGTTAATCTGTGGTTTTCTGGTAATGTTTTAGTCTGGTTTTAATTTCAGAATAATAGTCTTATAAAAGACATTTCTTCACCTCCTAGTTTCTGGAAGAAATTATAGAATTGATGCCATTCTTTCTTAAATACTTGGCATATTTCACCTGCATGAGCCTGAAGTTTTTTGGTAGAATGTTTATATGATTTTTTTCACCTACATTAGAAAATCTTTATTATCTAATCATAGGAATTTATAAACTTATTAGGGCATGGTATTTTTTTTTTTTTTTTTTTTTTTTGATACCAGGGATCAAACTCAGGACCTTGAGCTTGCAAGGCAGGCACCACTGAGCCAAATCCCTGGCCCTAAGCTATTAGCATCATTTTTTGGTTTTTTGGTTTTTTTCCAGTACTAGGGATTGAATTCAGGACCGTGAGCTTGCAAGGTGGGACAGTGCCAATGAGCTAAATCCCCAGTGCATGGTATTACACAATATTACAGAGAAAATAATGTCAGGCAGTATATAGATATTGAAGAATAAGTGGCATAAGACAGGTGTGGTGGCGCATGCCTATAATCCCAGCCCTGTGGTGGCTGAGGCAAGAGGATCACCACAAGTTTGAGACCAGCCTGGACTATATAACTAGACATTGTCTCCAAAAAAAAAAGTGGCACAAAATGCAGATTGTGGCCTAGAGAACATAGTAAAAATGACATTTACCTATGCAATAGAAATTAAAGTTGTTAGTAACCAGATTCAGTGGTACTGACCTGTAATCACAGCTATTTGGGAGGCTAAAACGGGGAGCCCAGATTCAAGGTCAGCCTGGCCTACTTACGTGAGACCCTGTTTTAGTAATAAAAAGGGGTGGGGTGGAGGTACGGCTTGGTGGTAAGAGTGCCCCTAGATTTAGCCCCACAGGGCCTAAAAAGAGAGAGCGGTGTTAGCCTGATTTTCAGTGTTTTCTACAACCTGCTTTCAACCTACCCTTCACTGTTGTCTTCTGGGACTACCCTATAAGAATATTTTTATATTCCAAACCAGTAACTTACTCCTCCAAGTTCACTAGTCTCTATACCTTGTTTTTATGGTGGAACATTTAAATTACAAATTCAGTTATTTTAATAGGCATGAGATTGTTCAGATTATCCACTTCTGTTTGAATGAGCTTTGGGAGTTAACATCTTTTTAAGAAGCTTGTCAGTTCCCACCTAAGCTATTAGCTTTATTGGGATGAAATAATTCATCTCATTTTTTTTTTTTTAATGAGACAAGAATCTCAATATGTTGCTTAGGCTGGCCTTGAACTAAAAATCCTTCCTCAGCCTCCGGAGAATCGGATTACAAGTGTATGCGCTGTGCCTGGGTTCTCTCATTTTTTAATACGTGAGGATTAGTAGAGATATTGAATCTTTTTGTTTGTTTGTTTTGTTTTGGTTGGTGTTTTGAGGCAGGGTCTCACTATGTAGTTCAGGCCGTCTTTGAACTCACTATGTAGCCCTGGCTGGCTTTGAACTCGAAGATCCTCCTGCCTCAGCCTCCTGAGTACTGGGATTACAGGCATGTGCCACCGCATCCAGTTCTGGTATCAAATCTTTCATTACTAATATTAGTAGTTTATGTCTTCTCATGTTCTTGATCAATTTGGTCATGGGTTTGTCTTTTTTTTTTGTGGTACTGGGGATCGAACTGGGGTCCTTGTGCTTGCACAGCAGGCGGCGAAACCACTGAGCTAAATCCCTGGCCTGGGTTTGTCTTTTTTTAATCTTCTCAAAGAACCACATTTTTATTTCATGTAATTTTTCGGTAATATTTTGTAATTTGTAGTTTCACCTATTTCTGCTCTTTATTATTTCCTTCTATTTACTTTGTTTAATTTGATCTTTTCCTAGCTTTTTTGTGTCCCCCACCTCCACCCTCCATCTTGTCTTACAGTACTGAGTACAGTATTTGAAACCAGGGCCTTCACACTGAGACATCCCCAGCCCTTTCTTCCTTCTTTTTTCTTTTTTTTTTTTTGAGGTAGGGTGTCGCTAAACTGGAGTTACCCGTGCTGGGCTGGAATTTGTAATCCTCCGGCCTCGGGGTTATGGGATTACAGGCATGCACCACCGTGTCTGGCCTTTTCTAGTTTCTTAAGGTAGAAGCTTTGACTGTTTATTCAAAACTGTTTTGTTGGCCGGGGATTTAGCTCAGTGGTTCCGGCGCCTGCCTCACAAGCGCAAGGTCCCAAGTTCGATCCCCAGTACCAAAAAAAAAAAAATGTTTTGTTGTGCTAGCGACTGAACCCAGGGCCTCATGTATGTGAGTCAAGAACTACACATCTGTTCCCTTATTTTTCAGTATAAGCATTTCAGCATGAGTCACAAATTTCGATATGTTACATTTTCACTTTTATTCATCTCAAAATATTTTCTAATTTTGTTTTATAGCTCATTTGTATTTCAGGGGTTATTTAGAAATGTGTTAACTTTCAGATATTTGGAAGTTGTCTAGCTATTTTCTCCTGCTGATTTCTATTTTAAATCTGTTGTGGTTAGAAATATATTTTGTATGATTTTAATTACTTTAAATTTGCTAGGTTTGTTTTATAGCCCATAGTATGATCTGTTTTGCCGACAGTTCTACGTGGACTTGATGATGTTCTTTTGTTTTGGGGGAATAATTGTACGTATATATAGGTCACATTGATTAATAGCATAGTTCAGCTCTCCTATATCTTTACTAATTTTCCATTCACTTATTCTCTCTCACTGAAGGAAGTGGGCTTATTGTAGATAACGTATAGTTTGTATCCAGTCTCATAATCTTTGCCATTTAATTGAGGTGTTTAGATTATTTACTGCTATTACAATTATTTATGTGTTTGGTACAAATCTACCATGTAATAGAGATAATTTTTCATAAGTATCTTGCATTTCTGTATCACTTGCAAGCAAGGCACTGACTTTTTTGTTTCTGAGGATTTTTTTTTTTTTTTCAGAGCATCTTTTTAAGAATGTTTATTTGACATACAACCTTGGAAGATAGAGATAGTGTCTCCTTTCAGAGAGGGGAATAGCAAGTCTACTGTCCATGTAAAAATTTTGGTGCCCAAACTTAGGGTTTCTCTATATCACAACTACTTTGTCAGTATCCTGTAGCCTTCATTGCCTTGTTGTGTGGGAATTGGGATTTGAGGAACTGGTGTAGAATTGCTGATACACATGAGCCAAGTTGCCCCAGTAGCCTAGCACCAGGTAACAGTGCACATAGGGGCAACGCACGTGCTCGGAAAGGAGTAGCAGCGCCAGGCGATGACGTCACGAGCAGTTTGAGCAGAATCTTTTCTAAAAGATTCGCCATCACTGCTCTAGATACTATCCTTGATGTCAGTAATAAACTGCCTCCTCTGATCCAAAGGTCATGTTTCTACCAGTATTCATGAAACTTTGGTTGGCTAACTTGTTGTCTTAGAAATAGGGAAAAGTTCAGAAACTTCACAGTTCTTTTTTTTTCCTTTTCTTCTTTTTTATTTTAACTTCACAGTTCTTGACTCCATCATGTTTGTCTAGTTTGCTTCATTTTTTCCTCATTTTTTTGCCTTCATTTGGATTTTTATGATTGTTTTATTGCAATTAATTGGCTTCTTAGTTACACTCCATTTCTTTTTTTTTTCTTTTTTTTAGTACCAGGGATTGAACTTGGGTCCTTGCGCCCACGCAGCAGGTAGTGAAACCACTGAGCTAAATCCCAGGCCCAACACTCCATTTCTTAAAAAGATTTACATGATTCCATAGGGATTGCAATATGTTTTTTGTTTTGTTTTGTTTTGTTTTTGCTCCCAGGGATTGGACTCGGGACCTTGTGCTTGTGATACAATATACATTTTTAAGTTACTACAGATAACCTTCAATAGTATTTTACCATTTCATTTATAGTGCAGGAACCTTCTGCCTCCAATTACTCCATTCTGTCCTTTGTTCTTTTTATCGTACTTTTAGATGTAAGTCCCACAATACACTGTTACTGCCTTTAAACAATTACTAAGATTCATACTGTGTTCCTACATATTTTTTTTTTTTTGGTACTGGGGATTGAACTTGGGTTGTGTTCCTACATATTGACTTGGAATTTTTCGCCTTAGGAATTTTTAAAAATTTTAACTGAACTTTTGGATTGGAAATAATTTTTATGTCATTCTTTTTTGAAGAGGCATAAGGTTATTTTTGCCAGATGGATCGTTTCTTGGCTTCAGGTTGAGACCTTTCCATACATAGCCTTCTCACTCCTTCTTGGAGGAAACCCGGGGGCTGATTCCATTTACGTATAGGCTGCTTCTAAAGTCTTGGCTAGAAGTCAGTATAGGAATTAACAGCAGGAAAGGCTGGAGGGAAGGTCAGTGAGGGCATTTCCTTTTCTCCTCTTATTATTTATTTCCTCTAGACAGCAAAAGAAAAAAAAAAGTACTTTCAGCTCCAGTCTTTAGACCCTATTTCAACTCTAGGGTGTTTCTTTTTTCCAGATTCCATTGTTGAAGCAGTTTATTATGACATTCAAGGATTTTTTAAATATCACAAATAACCCTGCTTCCTATAATAACCACTTCCTGCTGTCCTCCAGGCTTTGTGCATAATATTCCAGTAAGTTGACAGATGATAATTTATGAAACATTATGTAGTTTCAGCTTTTTCCCTATAATAAATTATGCCACAGTGAACATCTTTCTGCATCTCTTGTATTTCATGGAGTATATTTCTCTTAGGGAGTTTCTGTATTTTAAAACTATCAACATTTTGTAGTTACTGTATATTATTATGAAAGGTAATTTAGAGAAGGAACATATTTTGGAACATGCATACCCTGAGGGAACAATTTTTTTTAGAGAAAAGGTACATCACATTGATTATAGACTTGTTAGAGACAAGCAGTTGTGAAAGGAATTTCCAAAATTCATTTATGAACCTCAGTGCTTTTTCCAGAAATGAGGATTTTTTGAGACAAGGTCTTGATTCGTAGTTCAGGCTGGCCTTGAATTCACTGTGTAGCCCAGGCCTCAAACTTGCAGTCATCCTCCTGCCTCAGCCTTCTGAATTATGGGATTACAGGTATGTACCTCCATGCCTGGCCCAGAGATTAGAATTTGAGGTTGAAATGTCTGTTGGTTGTTCTTTAAAAGCAGTATGTTGAATCCATTCCTGTGTTGAAATGGCTCCTTTCTGTTGTGAAATCTGTTTTAGCAAGGTTTGGTTTCCTCCCTCCCCCTCCCCCTCTCCCTTTCTCCCTCTTCCTCTCTCTCTCTCATTCATTGTTTTTTGCTGGCAGCGTTTGTGTGTGTGTGTGTTTGTGTAGATAGCACAAGGACCATGGAAAGAAGATAAGTAGCACTTTATAAAAGGCCCACACTGGGGCTGTGCAGTACAGTTGCCACTAACCACCTGTGGCTTGAAAGGTAATGATTGTGACTAAAGGACGCTACTTACTAATTTAGAAAAATTTTAAGTATGTTTGGAAAACTTGGGTATAAAAATCTACTTTTTATGCTTTACATTTAATGAAAATTAAAGTCAAGTATTTCTGATGAAAGTATCTCATTAAGTTTTTGCATTTATAATGCTATAATATTTTGGCTATAATGGGTTCCATAAAATATATTACTAAAGTTAACTTTACCCATTACTCCTTTTGTTTTTTTTTTTTGGTACCGGGGATCAAACTTGGGTCCTTGCACTTGCTCAGCAAGTGGCGAAACCACTGAGCTAAATCCCTGGCCCCCCATTACTCCTTTTGATATGGCCACTAAGAAATTTAAAATTACATGTATGCAGCTTGCCTTGTTTTTTTTGGTAACAGGGATCAAACTTGGGTCCTTGCTACGCTAAATCCACCCCCCCACCCCCCGTATTTCTTTTAGGCAACACTGGTTTAGATTATTTATGACATGAGTGAAAAAGGACTATTTTACAGCTCAAAAGTGTTACAAACACACACATTTCACTGTATAAAGCAAAATTGGTGAAATTCTATTAAAGAATTGGATGTTGGGAATATAAGCAAAGGACCCATAAAGGCCGGTGCAGAACCAACTGGTTACAGGCACAGGATAGACATTGGGAAAGTTTACTGCTTAAAAACGACTAGCATTCCATTTAAAGTTTGGAGTGACTGCAGTACATGGTGGCACACACTTGTAATCCCAGCACTGAGGAAGGCTGAGGCAGGAGGATTTCAAGTTTGAGTCCTGTGTGGGCAATTTAGCAAGACCCTGTCTCAAAAAAAAAAAAAAAAAAAATGGAGATGTAGCCCAGTGGTAGAGTGCCTGAGTTCAATCACACACACAAAAAGTGTGCACTAAGTACTTAGTTAACACCACATGACCATGCTTTTTGCCTGTCTTCAGTGTTAAAAAGTAATAATTTTTTAAGAGACATGATGGTTAAGTAATAAAAAGTAAAACTAGTAAGATGAGTAAGTACTAAAATAAAAAACAGAGTAGATGTGATGGTTAATCTTGACTATCAGCTTAGATTAAGAGACACCTGGGTCATTAGGAAAGTACACTTCTAGTTTTGTCTGTGGGGGTGTTTCCAGAGACAGTTGGCATATAAGCCAACAAACTGACGGGGCAAGGCCTGCCTTGAACGTGGGCAGCATTATCCAATAGGCTTGCAGCCTGAGTAAAACAAAATCTGAAAGGAAGAAGACAGCCAGTGCTTACAGGCTTGATTCTGCTTGATTAGGTACATCTTTGGCTGATGTCATCACCTATATACATCAGGCTCCAGTTACACTGCATTAGTAATGGGACCAAAGGTTAAGCCCTAGGTTAAGGTTGGTTTTATTTTTATTTATTTTTTATTAATAAATTTTATTTTATCCCATTCCTCCCCTCTTGCCCTCTCCCCTTCCTGTATACAGAAGCTTTGTTTCCATTTTTCCCTTCTATTTTCACTTTTTTCTTGTTCCTTCCTTCCTTTCTCCCTCCCTGTTCCCCTTCCCATTTGAACACTTTCTTCCCATTTCCCAACATACATTATACATCTCAGTCCTTATTTCCACATTCAGTTTCTCACACCAGAGAAACAATGTGGTATTTAAACATGTGTGTCCAATTTATTTCACTTAAGAGTATGGTTTCAAAGTCCATCCATTTAGCTGAAAATGTCTGAAGCTCATTCTTCTTTATGGTAGAGCAGTACTCTATTGTACAAAAAACCCACATTTTTTTTTTTTTTTTTTTTTGGTACCAGGGATCAAACTAAGAACCTTGCCCTTGTGAGGCAGGCAGTGGCACCACAGAGCTAAATCCCTGGCCCAAAAACCACATCTTTATCCATTCATCAGTTGATGGGCATTTGGGCTGTCCAAGATTTAGCTGTTACAAACTGTGCTGCCATAAACATGGGTGTGCAAATATTGCTGTGTTGTGATGCTTTTAATTCTTTCAGGAAAATACCAAGAAGAGGTATAGCTGGGTCAAATGGAACATCTAGTTTTAGGTTTTGTTTTGTTTTTGGTACCGGGGATTGAACTCAGGACCTTGTGCTTATGAGGCAGGCAGCGGAACCACTGAGCCAAATCTCTGGCCCTCTAGTTTTAGTTTTTTGAGGAATCTCCACACTGATTTCCACAGTGATCACACCAGTCTACACTCCCACCAGCAGTGGAAAAGGGTTTAAGGTTGGTTTTATTGTACCTAGCAAAACTTAGTTGCAAGCTTCAAAGGAAAACTACTTCCAAATAATTTAACCTGGTTCCAAGGACCAAAATTCAAGAATATAAGACTAAAAAAATGCAACAAGGTGACATTCAGTACTGCATCTAATTGAAAATTTTTAGGTGTATAAAGCAAAAAAAATCCAGATAAAATCAGTAGAAATACACCTGGAAGTGATACATGAAAGAATTAACTGACAAGGAGATTAAAGTAATTAAAAGTATATTGTATATGTCCAAGGAAAGAGAAATATTTAAGCGTTGAAAGATTTAAAAAACAGGATATGGGATGGGGGTAAAGTTCGGGTGTAGAGTGTTTATCTACCATGTAAAGGGGCTTGGGTTTGATCTACAGCCTCCCAGCAGCAAAACAAGCAAACCCAAGATGACCTGTATCAAACTTCTTCAGATGCAGATTCCAGTGTCTTGTATGAAAAACAGTGAAAATATTTAAGAGCAGACATTGTGGAAGAAAAGATAAATCACCTTGAAGATGTGTGACAGGAGTTACTCAAAATGAAATACAAAGAGAAAAAAATGAATAGAGCACCAGTTAACTAGGATTTCAGTAGTCTTATGTAATTGGAGTCTCCAAATGGAGGAGAGTTCAAAAAAATATTTGAAAACATAATGGCCAGAAGGTGTCCAAATTTGATAGTATGAGCCTTTGGATCCAATGGATCCCCATGCACAAGGAACAGGAAGAATACTGACCCAAAAAATTGCTCAAGCCACAGATTAGTAGAAATATTGAAGGCAGGGAAAAGATGTTACCTGTGGAATAATAGAGATACTGATGACAGTATATTTCTCATCAGATGCAATGCAGGCATGATAGCAATGGAATAATACCTTTTAAAGTATTGCTGGAAAAATAACCTCAAATTCTATACCCAGTAAAAACATCTTTCAAAAGTGAAGGTGAAATTAGTACACGGAAAAGCTGAACAAGTTCATCTTCATCTGACTTGTACTACAAGAACTATTAAAGGCCTTCAGAGACAAAGATACCAGATGGAAATCTGGATCTACAAAAAGAAAAAGCAAAATTCTCTTTTACAAATAATTACTGCAGAAAGGAAAAAGTACTAAAGGTAATCATAGGTTTATAATATAGAAGTAAAGTGTGTGAAAATAATAGGAAAGATGTCAGAAAGAGAAATTGAATCTTATTGCTGTAAAATTCTTAGTACCCAAAGAAGTGTATTTCTTTGCCAGGGGCAATAGTGCTGAACCTATGGCATGTGTGTTACAGTATTTCTTTTTCTTTTAAGACAAGAGATGTTAATGTATAAGTTGTTTTTCATAAACTAAAACCTCAGTATTCAGTTTTAATTGCAGTGTCACCACTTTGCGATAAATAAGTAGGTTTGAGTTGCAGTTTGAGCACTCATTTCTAAGAGGTTTGCCATCACTTGCTTAGGAGTATCTTAGTGGAAAAGCACTGACCTACCATGTGTGAGGACCTGAGTTTGCCCCCAGAGTACCACGAAAACAAAGAACAAAAGTATGTTACTTGAATGAGACTGTAATAAATTAAATATGTGGTATAGATGATAAACTCTGATGTAATCACAAGAAAATCTTGCAAGCCAACAAAAGAGATTAAATTAAATAATCAAAAATTCCTGATAGAAGATAATGGATTTGCAAAGAAGAGCTGGAACAGACTGAAGACTTAGTGAGATACTACATTTAAAACTGACTGTATTGAGCTGGGGAGATTGCTCAGTGGCACCGTGCCTGCCTCACAAGCACAAGGTCCTGAGTTCCATCCCCAGTACCAAAAAAAAACCCCCCAAAACTGAACCTTATCAATAATTAAATTCATAAAGATCAGAAAATCCAATTCGAGGCCATAACTACCTTACATGTTTATGTGGCTAACAACAGCTTTCAAATACATGAAACAAGGTTCCGGGAGAGCTGACCAGAGGCAGAGATACACAGAGGAAAGTTGGAGAACGTCCCCTGGAAGGTGCAGGTACTCACAAATTGGGGAGGCAAACAAAGCCAGATGCAGAGAATAAACCTGAAGGAGAAGGCCTCCAGATGGGAGTCCAGTATGAGGGGTGGGATTCAGAAAGGAAATGAGGATGTTTCTGGAGTGCCATACCCCTTCCATCTTAGTCTGATGAGCATACCATCTTGGGAGTAGATCTAACATCCTGGGAAAGTAGCCTTAGTGCACTAGCAGCCAGACCTCTGGAATAGGCTTCTAACCTATTCTCCCTACCCTGGGAGATGGAACCCAGATAGTGAGATATTTGCAGATCAGGGCACCAAAAAGACTGAAAGGATAGAGACTGAGCTAGCACCAGTGGTCCCTTGGATAAGTAAAGAACCAAGGGCATTGCACTGATGAGGGACCCAGAGCTGGTCACTTTGATAGCTGTGCCTTAAGGATACACAGATTACAACTGGAAGATCTGGGGGAGAAAAGCACTTCTTGCATTGCCACAGCAGGTACTCCTAAGTATTCTCATAACCACCAAGTTTTGTGTGATGCCCTGCTTATTGCCTACTGCTCAGTGCCTGCAAGGGAACCCCCAACAGCCATTGAAAAAGCTAAGCCCTGAGAGCCTTAGGCATTACAGAGTTCATGGGTGCGAAAGTGACATTTTGTGGAGTGCAGAGAGGGTAACATGGACAAAAAACCAGAAAGACTTAGGGAGATGACAAGAGGTGGCCTGCTAGCTGCAGCCTTGTAGAAAGTGAGTACAGAGGCACAGGACTATCATGGAAAGGAGCAGAGATCAAGAAAGCTCTTTTGGGGGCCCAGGATTTAGCCCAGTGGTTTCCACCGCCTGCCTTGCAAGCGCAAGGACTGGAGTTTGATCCCCGGTACCAAAGGAAAAAAAACCCCCCAAAGAAAGCTCTTTTGGAAATCAGCGAAAGACTAGATGTTGGCCCAACTACAGTGAACTCTCCCCACATTCAACTCAAAGTGTCTGATCATAAGACAGGCAAAAACCTCCATCTAGCCGTGTCCACAAGAACAAAACTGAAACTAAACAGGCCTACAGAAGGGAGGTGGGCTCAGGAGTCCTGAACCCCCAAACTCCTTCACTCACTGGTGGGCAAGAGAACAAATCATAGGAAGGAGCTGGGTCTGAGTTGCAGGAGTAGGCTGTGGACAGAACTGGGAGGAGAAAAGGCACCTTGTGGATACAGTGACAGTCTGAGAAGTATGGAAGTACAGGAGAAAGCCAGACCTAGCAGTTTGTTCAAACTCACTCCTGCACATACATACACACAGCAAAGCTCCATTTGTGTACATAGCAGGAAAAACTCACTGGTTGAATTTAGACTGTAGTATAAATAGGACCAAGGGTGCTTTAATTTTGTAACTGGTGTTTTGGCTTATATTTGGAAGTCCCCTCAAAGCCTCATGTGCTCATAGGTGGGGCATTTGGGAGGTATTAGATCAAGGGGGCATGATACTTCTCAGTGGATTAGTCCACTGATGAGTTTATAGTTAAATGTGATATCGGGAGGTGAGGTCTGGTTGGAGGAGGTGGGTCACTGGGGAGATGGCCTGAAAGGGTATACAGTCTCCCTCCCTCCTCCCTTGATCTCTCTCTGCTTCTTGGGGCCATGTCATGAGCTGTTTTTCTTCTGCCATGGCATCCTGTCTTGGAGCCAGCCAACTGAGCCAAAATAACTATGAACCTTTAATCTGTGTGTGTCTGGTATTGTGCTTCAGTGACAAGGGGTTTTTTTGTTTGGTTGGTTTTTGTTTTGGTCTTCTTTGCCTCTTCTTTCTTATTATTGCTTTTTCTCCTTTTCATTTTCTCATACATATTTTCTGTATATGTGCAAAGGAGATTTAATCTAAATAGTTTCTTTCATGGGCAAGTCAGGGTATCCCTCACCAAAACTGTAATAGAAGATTCAAGCACAAGCTTACTATCATCAACATATTAACAGATTCTGAACTCCTTGCAGCTTCTTTCAGTGCGTAATTACAAATCCCTCTGTGTCTCTCCCACTCCCACATGTATTTTCTCAAACTTCCTCTCCACCAGCCTTCCAATATAGTTATAAAAATATGAATAAATTTCAATTTCCCCTTTTTCTTTCATTTATTGTTCCTTTTTTTCTCCTCTTCTTTTTGATTTTTCCTTTCCCTTTTTCTCTTCATTTTTCCTTACCTCACCCTCCACATCATTGTTTACCCGACAGTAGTTATATATCAGTCTTCATGGGTCATTGATAAAAGTGCACAATTGTGGAAACAAATTTCAGTGTACATGACTGACATATGGTGAGCTTTATAGATCCTGATACAACCAGTAGCAACTCTCCTTGCAACACAGTGACCGGGTCAGACTCTATTATGCAGAGTAGGTTGAAGAGATGTATATCAAAACAGTCAAAGTCAAATCACATCTTTGGAGGGCTGGGGATTTAGCTCAGTGGTTCCGCCGCCTGCCTCGCAAGCACAAGGTCCTGAGTTCGATCCCCAGTACCAAAAAAAAACACCAAACAAATCACATCTTTGGAAAGCACTGGCTAACTATAGAGATCTCCATACTAACCTCTGAGTGTTTCCACTTTAATTGATACTCCCCAATACCAAAGTGGAAAAAGAAAGAAAAATGAGAAAATAAGGCAACCAGATGCTTCCAAAAATTCTTACCTCTCTAAAGCTGATGTCATGGACACTAATAGGGAGAAGGTAAAAAATTAAATAGCTCAAATGTATGAAGGGATAAAAGTAGAAACAACAACAAAAAAATCTCAATAAGATGTTCAGTAAGTGGAAGATGATGTAACTAGATAAGGGACTAATTGATAAAATGATCAGCAAGGTTAAACAAAAAGCTGGATGAACTGATACAAGACATAATCATTTCAGTAAAATATTAGAGGCCATAGAAAGGTAACAGAGAAATCTAAGATATAAAGAATTTTTTTTGTTTCTTTGTTTTGTTTTTGGTACCCAGGATTGAATTTGGGATCTTGCGCTTGCAAGGCAGGCGCCAGAACCACTGAGCTAATAAGATATAAAGAATTATATGGAATATATAGACAGCAGAAACAATCAGTGCAAGGAAAGAATGTTAAAACAAGATTAGATAGGCTGGGGATTTAGCTCACTGGTTCCACTGCCTGCCTTGCAAGCGCAAGGTCCTGAGTTCAATCCCCGGTACCAAAAAAACCCAAGATTAAGTTTTACAGGAGACCATATACTCAGAGATATCTTAAAATGAGACCATGGAAACTGGCTGCAACAATTGCTAGATTGACTCAAAGAAAACTAATTTAAGAATTAAAGCAGTTACAGAAAGATCAGAAAACATACAAAATCATAGCAAAAATTTCAAAATTTAGGTTAAGAATTCAACTTCCAGATAAACAAGTCATATAGAAACTCAAATAGCCATGATCAGGAAAGAACTCCGTGACATATCATAGTTAAAATCCCAGAAGTTTAACACAATGACAGAATTTTACTAGCTGTTGAAGCAACAAATAACTTATACAGACAGACCTATCAGAATTACAGCAGATTTCTCAATACAAATCTTAAAGCCCAAGAGAGCTTATAATGAAGTTTTTTAAGCACCAATAGAAAACAGCCTTCACCCCAAATTATTATATCCTGCAAACTTGTCTATTAAAATTGATGGAGAAGTTAGGACTTTTCATAGCAAAGAGATCCAACCAAAAAGAGAACTACAGGCCAATCTCCCTATGAACATAGATGAAAAAAATCCTCCATGAGATGCTGGCAAAGAGAATGGAGCAAATCATCAAAAAATTGATACACCGTGACCAAGTAGGATTCATCCCAGGGATGCAGAAATGGTTCAATATATGGAAATCAGTAAATAATACACCATATTAACAGAGAGCCATGGACAAAGGCCATATGATCATCTCAGTAGATGCAGAAAAAGTATTTGCCAAAGTCTAACACCCATTCATGATAAAAACCTTACAGAAAATTGGAATAGATGGTCTTTATCTCAATCTAATAGAAGCCATCTGAGAAAACCCCACAGCCAACATCATACTAAAGGGACAAAAACTGAAAGTGTTCACCCAAACATCAGGAACAAGACAAGGATGACCACTGTCACCACTTATTCAATATAGTTCTGGAAGCATTAGCCAGAGCAATTAGATAAGAGAAAGAAGTAAAAGAAATAGGAAAGGAAGAAAAATTATTAATATTTGCAGATTACATACATGATACTCTACATAGAAGACCCCAAAAACCCCACCAAAAGATTTCTGGATTTAATAACCAAATTCATAGCATAGCTGGATACAAACTCAATATTCAAAAATCAATAGCCTTCCTGTACATTAATAACAAACTCAGTGAGGGAAATTAGAGAAACAACATCTTTCACAGTAATAGCTAAAAAAAATGAATTACCTAGAAATAATCTAACAAAGGAAATAAAAGACCTTTACAATGAAAATTACAGTACTCTGAAGAAAAGATCAAACAGGATGTCAGAAAATGGAAAGCTATCCCTTGTTCTTGGGTAGGAAGAACCAATATAGTGAAAATGGCCATACTTCCAAAATTGTTACACAGATTTAATGCAGTCCTGATCAAAATACCATTAACTTATCTCACAAGATTAGAGAAAACAATCCTAAAATTCAGTTGGAACTAGAAGAGACATAGAATAGCCAAAGCAATTCTAGGCAATGAGGGTAAGGCAGGGGGCATCACAATCCCTGACTTCAAATTATACTATAAAGCTACTGTAATAAAAACAGCATGGTACTGGCAAAACCCCACAAAAACCAGACCTAAGGATCAGTGGAACAGATTAGAAGATGCAAAACAACTCAAAACACTTAACCACCTTATCTTTGACAGAGGAGCCAAACACCTTCACTGGAAGAAAGATAGCCTCTTTAGTAAATGGTGCTGGAAAAACTGGCCAAAGTGGCAAAAACTTTCCACATGCCAAGGATTAAAACTAGTCCCACATCTTTCATGATGCACTAAACTGAAATCAAAATGATTCAAAGATCTAAATATTAAAACAGCAACACTAAATCTGCCGGAATATAGAATAAGTGGAACTCTTGAAGGCATTGATGTAAGCAAAGACTTTATGAACAAAACCCAATCACACAGGAAATATCACAAAACAGTCAACACCTGGGATATCATCTTATTAAAAAGCTTTGGCACAACAAATGAAACAACCAATAGAGTGAAGAGACAACCCACAATGTGGGAAAAATTTTTTTACCAGCTGTTCCTCAGACAAAGGACTAATATCTAGAATATACAAAGAACTGAAAAAAATCAGACCCTCCCAACTTAAAGACCCCATCCAAAAATGGGTAGTTGAAATGAATAGACACTTCTCAGATGAAGAAGTAGAAATGGAAAATAAATATATGAAAAAAATGTTCAATATTACTGGTCATTGAAGAGATGCAAATTAAAACAGCTGAGATTCCATCTCACTTCAGAGAAAATCGCTATTAAGATATCAACCAATAACAAATGCTGGTGGGGCTGTGGGGAAAAAGGAACCCTTGTCCACTGTTGTTGAGAGTGTAGACTAGTGCAACCATTGTAGAAATTAATGTGGCCATTCCTCAAAATCTAAAACTAGAGGTTCCATTTGATATAGTTCATAATAGCTAAATCTTGGAAATAGCCCAAATGCCCATCAGCTGATGAATGGATAAAGAAGATGTGGGGTTTCTTTATACAATGGAGTACTACTCTGCCATAAAGAAGGATGAGCTTCAGATGTTTACAGCTAAATGGATGGACCTTGAGACCATACCCTTTTTATTTGTTTGTTTGTTTTTGTGGAACCAGCGATTGAACTCAGGACCTTGCACTTGCCAGGCAGGCGCTGGCGCCACTGAGCTAAACCTCCAGCCCTTGAGACCATACTCTTTTTTTTTTTTTTTTTGGTACTGGGGGTTAAACTTGGGTCCTTGTGCTTTCGAGCCAGGCGGTGGAAACACTGAGCTAAATCCCTGACCCTATATATTTTGGTCTTTATTTACACTTTCAGTTTCTCACACAAGAGAAAAAATGCAGTATTTAAACATGTGTCTGATTTATCTCACGTAAGAGTATGGTGTTGGACCAGGGATTTAGCTCAGTGGTGCTGCTGCCTGCCTCAAGTACAAAGTCCTGAGTTCAATCCCTGTTACCAAAAAAATAAAAATAAAAAATAAAAAAGACCAAAATATATGATAGATACTGGGAAATGGGAAGAAAATGTGCAAATGAGAAGGAGAACAAGGGAGGGGAGAAGGGCAAAGGAAAGAAGGGACAAGAAAAAGAGAATAGAAGGTAAAATGGAAATAAAGCTTTTGTAAATAAGGAAGGGAAGAGGTGTCAATAGGAGAGGAAGGGAATGGGACAGAAAGAAGCAAAATATATTATGTACAGGTGCAGATTCCCGATAATGTTATCATTATGAATATCTAAAATGCACCAATAAATGTTTTGCTAAAAAAAAAGCCCTGAAAAATCCAACACCAGGTAATGAAACTACTGTAGTAATAGAAAGCCTACCAATACATGAAAAAATGTTCGACATCACTGGTCATTCGAGAGATGCAAATGAAAACAACGCTGAGATTCCACCTCACCCCAGAAAGAATGGCTGCTGTCATGAAATCAACCAATAACAAATGCTGGTGGGGCTGTGGGGAAAGAGGAACCCTGCTCCACTGCTGGTGGGAGTGTAGACTGGTGCAACCACTGTGGGAATCAGTATGGAGATACCTCAAAGAACTAGGACTGGAAGTCCCATTTGACCCCGCTATTCCACTGCTGGGGATCTTCCCCAAAGAATTAAAAGAATCATACCACAGAGATATATGTACACCCATGTTTATAGCGGCACAGTTTGTGATAGCTAAAACTTGGAAACAGCCCAAATGCCCTTCAACTGGAGACTGGATAAAGAAAATGTGGGTTTTTTTATAAAATGGAGTACTACTCAGCCATCAAAAATGAGAAATTAGAGACATTTATAGCTAAGTGGATGCACATTGAGGCAATACTCTTAAGTGAAATAAATAGGACACACGTGTAAATACTGAATAGTTTCTCTGGTGTGAGAAGCTGAAAGTGTAAATAAGGACTAAATGTATAATAGGTAATGTGGAATAGGAAGAAAAGGGGCAAAGGGGAAGGAAGTGGGAGGGCTAGGGGAAAGGATAGAAGGGAATGGGATTAATATGAGAAAATGGAAAAATCGGAACAAAATCTTTGTAAATAGGACTGGAGGGGTTGAAGGGAGGGCTGGGCAAGGGTGAAAAATAAGAACCAAGAGAGACTATGTAAAGGTGCAAATTTCCAATGATGAATGTCATTATATTGTATACCTAAAATGTACCAATGATTAGAATGAATAATCGATAATGTAAAATAGGAAGAAAAGGTCCAAAGGGGTAGGGGTAGTGGGAGTGGCAGGGGAAAGGAAAGAAGGGAAAGGAAAAATGATGAGAAATGGAAAAAATGGAAATAAAGTCTTTGTAAATAGGGAAGGGTGGAGGGTGTGACGGGAGGGCTGGGAATGGGGAAAAAATAAGAACCAAGATGGATTATGTAAAGGTACAATTCCCAATGAGAAATGTAATTGTGTTGTATACCTACAATGTACCAATAAAAGAATTTAATACAAAAAAAAAAAAAATAGAAAGCCTACCAAAAATGCCCAGGACCTGATGAATTTACTGCTGAATTCTGCAAGAACTTCAGGGTAGTCCTAATGCCAATACTTCTCAAAGTTTTTAGTGAATTTGAAAGGGAAGGAGTACTGCCAAAGTAATTCCTGGCAGCTAGCATTACCTGGTTACTAAAGCCAGAGAAAGACTTAACAAAAAAGGAATGCTGTAGGCCAACTTTTTTAGATGCAAAAATCTTCAACAAGATACTGGTAAAGAACACATTAAGAAGATTATATATCATGACCAAGTTGGCTTCATTTCAGGGATTCAAAATTGATTCAGTTATAGAAATCTATAAACATAATATTCTGCATGAACAGAAGCCAGGACAAAAATCACATCATCATCTCAGTAGATGTAGAAATTACATCATCCATTCATGATAAAGACCTTGAAGAAAATTGGTATAAAAGATATTATCTCAACATGATACAAACCATTTATAACAAACTTCTGCCAACATATTGCTTATCCTAATTTTATTAGTGTATTTAAAATACATAGTAAATACATTTATCATGGAGGAATCAGTTCATGTACATATCACATCTTGATTCTTTTTATTTCCTCTTTCCCTCCTTTCCCTCTTGTCTCTCCCATCTCAAGATCCCCTTCCCATTTCTTCAAAGAACCAGCTCTTTGAGATTCATTGATCCTCTGTATTGATGTTTTTTAGTCTCAATTTTATTAATTTTCTTTCGATATTTACAATTTAGTTCCATCTATTAGATTCAGATTTGGATTTTTTTTTTCTTTCCAGGTCATTGAAATGTATCATGAGGTTATTTGTTTGGGATCTGTATTTTTTTTATGTGTGCGTTTATAGCTATAGCCTTTCCTCTTAGGATTGTTTTCATTGTGTCCTGTAGGTTTTTGTATGTTGTGCTTCCATTGTTATTTGATTCTAGGAATTTTAAAATTTCTTCCTTGGTTTCTTCTGTGATCCATTGCTTATTCAAAAACATAGTATTTAATCTCAATGTGTTTAGGTAGTTTCTGTGGCTTCTCTTGCTGTTGATTTCTAGTTTCATTCTCCATGATCTGATAGTATGCAGGGGATTATTTCAATTCTTTTGTATTTATTTAAGCAAGTTTTATGGCTTAAGATATGGTCTATTTTGGAAAATGTTCTTCGTGCTACTAAAAAAAATGTGTATTCTGTTGTTGGATGAAACACTGGTGTTATCTGTTAATTCCATTTGTTGGATGATGTTGAAATGACCCATATCATTCCATTTAGAAATGCAAAAGATAAAATCTTTTCTTGTTGTTTTGTTGTTGTTGATTTTTTTGGTCTGGTTGACTTGTCACTTTGTGAGAGTGGGGTATTCCCTCGTATGATTGATTGTATTGTTGTCTATCTGTCCTTTTAAGTTCAGTACTTTTCATCTTATGAAATTGGGTGCACTGACATTTGGTGCATAGATATTTACAAGTGTCCTTTCTTCCTGTTGAATCATTCCCTTTACTAATATAGAAAGGTCATCTTTGTCTTCTCTGATCAGTTTTGTCTTAAAGTTTGCTTTGTTTGAAAATAAGACAGCTACTCCTGAGTTTTTCTAGGCTCTGATTGAATGGAGTATTTTTTTTCCCAAGCTTTTACTTTCAGTCTTTGTACTTCCTTTTGGATGAGGTGTATCTCCCATATGTAATATATGGTTACACTTTGATTTTTTTAAATCCAATTTGTCAGTCTGTGTTTTCAATTGGTGAGTTGAGACTATTGACATTGAGAATTATTATTGTGTGGTATTGAATCATGTCATTGCATTATTTTTGGAGTGGTGATTCCTTAATTTTTTTCCTTTTGTTTAACTACTCTCCCAACTAGGTGTATATGTTTCTATTGGCTCTTTTGTGCTGGGTGGCCTCCCTGTCTTTGTCTAGGATTAACTTAAGTATTTTCTGCAGTGATGATTTAGTGGTTATGTATTTCTTTAGGATTTCTTTGTCATGGAAAGTCTTTACTTCTCTGTCAAATTTGAGGGCTTTTACAGGATATAAAAGTTTGAGGTGACAGTTGTTTTCTTTTAGGGCTTCAAAAACTTTTCTCTCTTCTCTCCTGGCCTTTAAGGTTTTGTATTGAGAGATCTGAAGTTACTCTGATGGGCTTGCCTTTGTTGGTTACTTGCTGTTTTTTTCAATCAGCTTTTAGTATTCTTTTTGTTGAATTTCTGGAATTTTGATTAGGGTGTGTTGTTAATAGGTTCTTTTCTGGTCATGACTATTTGGGGTTGTTATGGCTTGTATCTAGATGTCCCCTCAAAGCCTCTGCAGTCATTTTGGTGGGGCTTTTTGGAGGTGGCTGAATATAGAGTGTGTATTGCTGGAATTAAGGATGTGATCCTGGGATTGATTCATGGTACGATGCTAGGATTTTGGGTGCCCCACCTTGGGTGTGAGTGCTACCTGCCCTAAGGTGGGGTAGCCTGGATAGAATATAAGGGACAGTAAGTGGGCTGCTACTGTTGCTTGCTGCTTGCTGCTTTTGCTACCTCCTGCCTTCTGCTTTTCTTGCTACTTTACTGCTTTGCTGCCTTCCTGCCTTCTGCCTGCCATGAACTGTTTCTTCTCTGTGCCATGCCACCCTGTCTTGGAGCCAGCCAACTAGGAACTGAAACCTCTACAAACTGAACCAAAATTAACTTTTCCTCATTTAACTTTGGATGTCAGGTATTTTGTCTCAGCAATGAGAAAAGTAACTAAGATAGAAATTATATGTGCATGTTGTATATGAATGCTGAATTCTTTCCCTAGATTTAGAAATTTTTCCCTGTGATTTTAGTGAATAATTTTTTTATACCTTTTGAATATCTTCTAATTTTTCATTTATTCCTATAATTCTAAGATTAGTTTCTTTGAGTTATCTAGCAGCTGATGGATTCAGTTTACATGATGTCTTGTCATTTTTAGGGTATTATTGAGTTTATGGGCTATAGCATCTACCTTATCTGTCCTCACATTGGTCAAGTCTGCTACCCATGTTTTTCACTGAATTTTTTTATATCATCTATCTCTGCTTTCTTTTCATACTTAGTTCTTTGCTGAAGTGTACATACATGTCTTATATTGCCTTTTTTTTTTTTTTTGGTACCGGGGATTGAACTCGGGTCCTTGTGCTTGTGCAGCGGGCAGCAAAACCACTGAGCTAAATCCCCGGCCCTCAATTTATTGTTTCTTCTGTAAGCTTATAACATTTTGATGATGAAATCATTTCTGTTTAATTAATTCCTGCTTAAGTGCATTAAACATCTTATGCATTTGCTTACGTGTTTCATCTTTTGAAACATTTTCACTATTTGTTTTTTGAGTTCTTTACCCACAGCTTCCTTTACTTCAGTGTCTGTGAGGTCAACTTTGGGGAATTAGGGACTTTAGGGTACATTTTGATGCCTTGCTTTCTCAGGTATCTATTTTTTAAATTTTATTTTAATTTTTTTATTCATTAAGTTTATTAGTACATTTTAGGTATACAATATGATGACATTCATCATTGGGAATTTGTACCTTTACAGGATATATCTTGGTTCTTATTTTTTTGTCATTCCTCTTCCCTCCCTTCAGTCCCTCCACCTCTTCCTATTTACAAAGACTTTGTTTTTGTTTTTTCCTTTTCTCATATTTGTTTCCTTTCCCTTCTTTCCTTTCCCCAACCCCTCCCACTTCTCCTTCGGACCTCTTTTCCCTATTTCACATTATCATGTATCTAGTTTTGCACTGTGGGTTGAAGATCAGTTAGAGTAGAAAAAGTGTCATTATAGTGGGGACCTCTTTAGTTTGATTGTGTTTTGGGGTTTGGTTATGCTTTGATATTTGTACCCCTATTCAAATTATGTAGCATAGTAGTTGAGAGTCTTCTTAGTGTCCAACCTTCTTGTGGGGCTTAATCCCCAGTGGCACTGAGGGAAAAGAAAACGAACTGCAGAAATGTTGATGATACAAAGACAAACCAGATAATGGCAGACAGTAAAAAACAAAAGCAACAGCTATGCCATCATTAACAATAGAAATCAACAATAGTTGAGTCAAAGACTACCTGGTTATTAACATACCTTAAGAGTCAATAATAGCAACAACTATACCATCCTTAACAATAGAAGATATCTGCAGTAATAATGTGGACATGTATACAAACCAAATATTGATATACATTAAATGTCTACTAAAATTAATAACTAAACTACTACTAACATAGAGTTCAGCAATAATGGTATAGATTTGACTAAATAGCTAAAAATTAATAAATTAATAAGGTTTTATAATACTACCATAACAGTAAAAAGAAGGGATAGAGGAAGGGGAAAATGAAACATAAAATTTGAAAAAGAAAGAAAAGTAAGATGAGAGAAAGTGAGGTAAAAATTCAATTAAAGAATGTTTAAAAAGTTAATAGAATTAGGTAAAAGTAACAAAAAAGACAAACAAGAAAGACAAAAGAAAAATAATTTTGAAAAGAGTAGTACTCGCTTCAGCAGCACATATACTAAAATTGGAATGATACAGAGATTAGCATGGTCCCTGCGCAAGGATGATGTGCAAATTCATGAAGCATTCCATATTTTTAATTGTTTATTCACATCGATCTTATTTTGAAGAGAAACTGGTGTAATAGATGTTTGTCATTAAACCTAAACTTTTAAAGAAAAAAAAAATTAAAACAGTGCAAAAGATAGAATAAAGAAATGAAAACAAAAAACACCAAAACCAAACAAATGAACAGAAGAAAGAGAAATAAGTCCAAAAAATTCCTGCCTGTGTTTGAGTGTTTTCTTTTCAGGGGCTATGGTATTTGCATCTACCAAATATGGGTGGGAGATAGTAAAACACAACTAAGGCCTATTTTGCTTCTAAGACTGCTTTGTAATACGTGAATGCTGAGTCCTATCTCACTTTTCCCCATGAGTGTGGTAAGTTAATGGTATGTTATGCAGTCTCAGGGCTGCATTCACTCCAGTGGTTTCCAGTGTTTGTGTCCTCTGCACACTCCAAACCACTGCTATTTCTGACTGGCTTTATGACCTGTGGGCTTGTGAGTTGCCTCCCTTGCTCTAGAGGCCCCTCTTTACACCCAAGGATATGGCAGCTGTTCAAGCTGAGGCATATCCCTATTCACATTGAGAGATATGAAAAGCAAACAGAAACTGAGCTCTGTGTTGACAGTAGGCAGTGAGGGGTTCAAGCAGTCCACTAGACTTAGCATCTGCACTTTCAGACTTTCCTCAGCTCCTCTCAGAAAGGGACACGGTTGACCTGGCTTCTCACCACAGAGGGTTGGACTGCCATGTCCTTCACAACCTTAGCATGGCATTGCTTAAACTTCTCATGGAATCTACAACTACCCCACCTCTTCCTCATGACTGTCTCATGCCCATCTCCCACCCAGACATTGTGGTAGGATGACCCCGGAGACCCCGAAGTGAAATTATTCTGTGACTTCTGATTCCTGAAGTAGCTCAGACTTAAACATAAATGTCTTCCCAAAATGATTCCTGATTAAGCACACCCAGATATGGCAGGTGCTGCAATGGATTGCTTTTCCAGATCCAGCCTGCCATGTGGAAGAAATTACTTTCAGAGTAAAATTACTTTCAGACTATTTTCAGCTTACAATAACTGTGGGCTTTTCCTCGGTCTAGTGCTATCAGTCTGTTTTTCTAGGGCCTGCCCACCTTCTCTGGATCTCCCTTGTGTTTGTGGAAACAGGTCCCCTTCCCCAGGAGCCCAGATTAGTGTTCAGGCTGCTTTATTCTTTTCTCTGCATCTTCTTCACTTTTTCTGTGGTTTCTAGTTTTCCTATTGACTCTTTCTTGTTTCCTCAAGATCTGCTTCATTTTTTCTTCCCTCAGTTGTTGTTTTCTAAGTGTCTCCATCACACTCCAAGAGCAGCTATATTTTCCTAGTAGTCTTAACTCTGCCATTTTAAATCCCTAATACCTACTTTTTTGGTTTTGTTTTGTTGAGACAAGTTGTCATGTAGTTAAGACTGGCCTTTAACTCACTATGTAGCCCAGGATGGCCTCTGGCTCATGACAACCCTCCTGCCTCAGCATCCCAAGTGCTGGAGTTACAGTCATGTGCCACCACACCTGGCTCCCAGTAACTATTAAATGGGAAAAAAACTGAAAGCTTTTCCTCTAAAATAAGAAACAAGACAAAGGTATCCACTCACAACTTCTATTCAGTATAGTACTCAAAACTTTAGATAGAGGAATAAGGCAGAAGAAAGAAGTAAAATGAATACATATAGAAAAGGAGGACGTTAAACTATCCCTATGCACAGATAACATAATCCTTTACATAGAAGGCCAAAAGTTTCATCAAAAGACTTCTAGAATTAATCAACAAATTCAGCAAAGTAGTGGGATTCAAATCAACACACAAAAATCAATAGCTTTCCTGTACACCAACAATGAGCCCACAGAGAAAGAAATTAGGAAAACAATACCATTCACAATAGCTACAAAAAATGAAATACTTAGGAATTAACCAAAGAAGTGAAAGATCTCTTTTATGGCTTATATCTAGATGTCCCCCCAAAGCCTCATGTGGTCATAGGTGGGGTTTCAAAGGTGGCTGTATTAGAGTATGTGATGCTGGGATTGAGGGTGGGTGATTACTAAATTAGTCCACTGATTGGTTTGGCAAGTTCTGGTTGTGGGTGGCACCACCCACAGAGCAAGTAGCCTGGAAGGGATGAAAGGGAGAAGCAGGCTGCTGCTGCTACTTTGCTTGCTGCTTATTGCCTTCTGACTGCTCTGCTTTGCCATGGACTCTTCTCCTCTGCAATGCCCCTGTACCATGTTACAATGCCTTGGAGCCAGCCAGCTGGCTATGGACTGAAACCTCTACAAACTGTGAGCTACAATAAACCTTTTCTCCTTTAACTTTGGGTGTCAAGTATTTTGTCCCGGCAATGAGAAAAGTAACCAAGAAAATCTCTATAATGAAATCAATAGTACACTAAAAAAGGAGATCAAGGACCGGGGACTTAGCTCAGTGGTGCCACCACCTGCCTGGCAAGCACAATGTCCTGAGTTCAATCCCCAGTACAAAAAAAAAAGATCAAAGAGAACACCAGAAAGTAGAAAGATGTCCCGTCTTCCTCGATAAGCAGAATCAATACTACAAAAATGGCCATATTACCAAAATTGATACATAGATTTAATGCAGTCACAATCAAAATACCAACAGCATTCTGCACAGAACTATAAAAAACAATCCTAAAATTTATATGGAACCAGAGAAACCCACAATAGCAAAAGCAATCCTAGGCAATAAGAGTAAAGTGGGAGGCATCACAACCCTGGAGTTAAAATTATATTACAAAGATACAGTGATAAAAACAGTGTACTGGCACAAAAACAGACGTGCAGTTCAATGGAATAGAATGGAGGATGTAAAAACAATCCCAAGTACCTTCATCCAGAGGGGTCAAAAACACACTGAAGAAAAGATAGCCTTTTTAATGTATGGTCTTGAGAAAATCAGTTAGCCACATGCAGAAGATTGAATCTAAACTCATATCTCTCATCATGTAATAAAATAAAATCAAGATGAATTAAAGACCTAGATGTCTAAACAGAAACACTGAATTGACTCGAAAAAATTGGTAAAACTCTTGGAGACATAGGCATAGGCAAGGATTTTTTGAATAGAACACCAATTGCACAAAAAATAACAACAAGAAAGAACAATGGGATTATATCAAATTAAAAGTTTCTACACCGTAAAAGAAAAAAAACAACAGAATAAACAATCTACAGAATGGGTGTTATGGTTTATATCTAGGTGTCCCACCAAAGCCTCATACACTCATAGGTAGATTTTTCACAGGTGGCTCAATCTAGGATATGTGAATATGGATTAAGGGTATGTGAATATGTATTAAGGGTGTGTGATAACAAAATTAGTCCACTGATTTGTTCTGAGTGTGGATAATGAGTAGGCCTTTACCCTGGGTGTCGGTGGTACTAACCAGTGGGCTTGTATTCTGGGTGGAATATAAAGGGAGACAGGGAAGTCAGGCTTGCTGCTTTCTGTCAACCCTCCTATGAACTGTTTCTCCTCTACCCCTCTGCCATGCCACCCTGTGTTGGAGCCAGCCAACTATTGCCTGAAATTTCCACAAACTGTGAGCCAAAATAAACCTTTTCTCCTTTAACTTGTGAGTATTGGTTATTTTGACCCAATAACAAGAAAGTAACTAAGACAATGGGAAAAAGTTTGCCAGCCACTCCATGACCTGAAAACTAATATCTAGAATATATAAAGTACTCAAAAAATTAGGCCCCCCAAAATAAAAGACTTAATTAAAAAATGGACAATTAAAATGAACAGACAGTTTGCAGAAAAAGTACAAGTGGTAAATGAATGCATGAAAAATGTCCAACATCCTTGGTTATTAGAGAAATGCAAGTCAAGACAACACTGAGATTTCATCTTACTCTAGAAAGAATGGCTATCACCAAGAACTCAGAAAACAACAAATGCTGGTGAGGCTTCAGGAAAAAAGGAACTTTTCTACATTGTTGGCAGGAATGTAAACTACTCCAACCACTATGGAAATCAGTCCAGAGATTCGTAAAAAAATCTACAAATAAAGATTCCATTTGACCTAACTATTCTGCTTCTAGGTGTCTTCCCAAAACAGTTAAAGACATATTACAGTTGTACATGCACACCCAATATTATAGCACTACTTGTAATAGCTAAATCTTGAAAGTGGCCTATTTGCCCATCAGCTGATGAATCAATAAAGGAAATGTTGTATACATACAGAGTATTAGCTATAAAACAATAAAGTATTAGCTATATGTATAAAGCTATACATACAGAGTATTAGCTATAAAGAAGGATAAATTTGAGTCGTTTGTAGGACAATGGACTCACCTTGAGATCATAATTCTAAGTGAAATAGGTCAGACAAAAGGTTAAATATCACATGGTTTCTCTTATATGAGAAACAATTAAATAATTTAAAGAGGAAAATAAAACATGAAGGTAGACCTTTTGCTGATGGGAAGGGGCTCTAGAGATGGAGGATAGTGGAAGGAGGAAACGAGAAAGGTAAGGAAACAAAAAAACTTAAGACCACCAAGCTAAAACTACAAAAAGTGCTCAAAGAAGTCTTAGAGACGTGGAGGCCAACCTCTCCAAAGAGCCTAGAGTAAGGAATACATCAATCAGGGTGAGCAGTCAAGCAAAAGTAAAGGAATCAGCAACAGAAAAATAGGGTGGTGACAGGAATCAGCCAATACTTTTAGTAATAACTTTCCATGTAAATGATCTCAACTCTCCAATCAAAAGACATAGATTGATATATTGGATCAAAAACAAAACTACTATATGTTGCATAAAAGAAACACACCTAATCCATAAAGGATAAACAATGATACTCCATGCAACAAGAACCTGAAAACAAGAGTTGCTATCCTATTTTCAGGCTAAATAGACTTCAAATTAAAACTGATTGGAAGAGGGGCCGGGGATTTAGCTCAGTGGTTTCACCGCCTGCTGCGCAAGCACAAGGACCCGAGTTCGATCCCCAGTACCAAAAAGAAAAATAAAACTGATCAGAAGAGACAGAAAGGTCACTACATAGTACTTAAAGGAACAATTCAACAGGAAGTGATAATAATTATAAATATACATGCATCAAATGCTGACACACCCAACTTTTAAAAACAAGTACTAGTGGACATAAAAGATCAGATAAACATCAACAATCATAGTGGGGTACTTCAAAACCCCACTATCACGTATAGAAAGGTCAACATTAGATAGAAATCCAAACAAAGAAATAGGAGTTGAACTACACCTTTGAACAAATGGACTTGACCAAGTTGGCTTCATCCCAGGGACACAATTGTGGGTGAATGAATATACATAAATCAATAAATGCAATACATCACACAAACAGAAGTAAGGATAAAAATCACATGATCATCTCCATAGATGCAAGAAACTCTTTAGCAAAATCCTGCATCCTTTCATCATAGAAAACCTTCATGAAAATTGGTATAGAAGAACCTTACAACCCAAACACCTTCCTGCATTAAAGAGATGGAACAGGGATTCTGAGAGGCCAAAACAGCTAGAGTTCTGAGGGCAGACTAGCAAGCAGCAGACATGCTCAGAGAGAGTATTCAGAATCTGCAGTTTTGAAATTTTCAGATGTTCACATGAATCCAAAGAAAAAGCTTGAAAATAAAATAAATTCCAGCCAGGGATTTAGCTCAGTGGTGGTGCCGCCGCCTGCCCTGCAAGCACAAGGACCCGAGTTTCATCCCTGGTACCAAAAACATAAAAATAAAAAAATAAATTCCAGCCTGTCTTTTCAATGTCTCTCTGGAGTATTCTTTACCAAGAATTGTTGACTTCTTAAGGAGAATGTACCTGTGTTTGACTTTACTGTTTACTATCTGTGGAGCTCAAATCTGTGACATTATAGATTAATTTACAGATTTCCATCCAGTAGAAGAGATATCTTCCAGGCAGGGGTGGTAGCTCAGTGGTGGGGCACTTGCTTAATGTGCACAAGGCTCCCCCAGTTTTGCCCTGAAACTCAGTAGTTTTGTTTTTTGGTACCGGGGATCAAACTCGGGACCTTGAGCTTGCAAGGCAGGTGGTGGCACCACTGAGCTAAGTCCCCGGCCCTGAAACTCACTAGTTTTGTATCTAATCTACCAATCTTAATCCAACATTCTTTTTTTAAGAAATAATACATCTGTAAATACACAGTTCCTCCAATAATCTTTATTATTTTTGTAGTTCTGTCATTAATACATTTTGTATGGGTTCATTCAGTTATTTGTATAAAAACCATATTTTAAACTTTTTGAATATTATAGAGCATTATGGAGGTGCCACTGAGATGCCCAAATGGGTAGGGGTGTGTGTGTGTGTGTGTGTGTGTGTGTGTGTGTGTTTTACAGTACTGCAGATTGAACCGCAGATCTTGTGTGTGGTAGGCAAATACTTTATCACTGAGGACATCCCAGCCCTTTTTAAATTTTGAAACAAGATCTCAGTATGTTTTCCAGGCTGCGCTTGAACTTGCAGTCCTCCTGCCCTCAGCCTTCTGAGTAGCTGAGGTTACAGGCATGAGCCACCACACCTGGCCGAGAAGACATTTCTACCAGATCCAATTAAAGAGTGTTTTTCTTGAAGTGTATGTTTAAAAATATCTAAGTTCAGGCACAGCTTTTTTTTGTCTTGATTTTGCACCCTAGGGTGAATCTCAGGTGAGAATATGATCCTATTTAGTCTCCATTTCCCTTTTTATTTGTACCCTATGTTTTTATTTTTGTTTAGTTTGATTCTAGTTCTGTTTGGCACACACATGATAAGCTATTCTCAATCGGTGAAAACAGTAACTAGGGACCTGATTATGTAGTCTGAACTTTGGATTACTGATACCTGCATAATGGAGGTTTATGCTTTGTCAGCTAAGAGATGACAGAGTATTGTTTGTTATTCTTTTTTTGAAAGTTTGTCTACTTTTTAGTTCAAATCAATTAAGAAAATGTTCCCCCCACACACACTGGAAAGGAAGATATCTGCTTGAGATCAAAACTAGGGAGATTTTGTATTCTGTGTTTATTTTGACCCACAACTGAAGTAAAATTGAAACAAGCTCTGAGACTGGGAGTCTGTATGAGAAAATTCTGTGCCTCTTTGTAATATGAATTGGTAATATTTTCCTGAGTAAATTAACTACACTTTGTAGACAAAGTACAAAGCCACACACCTGATAGTTCCTTCTTATATTTTCATCTTTATTATGCCTTCAAGATTATATGTGTGTGTGTGGCTATATATTATATGTTTATGTTTGTGTATCTTTTTTTTTTTTTTGGTACCAGGGATCAAACTCGGGTCCTTGCACTTGTGCAGCAGGGGGGGAAACCACTGAGCTAAATCCCCGGCCCTGTGTGTGTATCTTCAGCATTTTAGCGGGTAGAGGGTAAGGTTGCTAGATAAAATACAGAGCACCAGTTAAATTTGAATTTCAGTTAAATGGTGAATAATTTTTTGGTATTAGTATTCTGAAATTCAATTTTAACTAGGTATATTTTTTCTAATTTTATTGTGGAAAAATAAACAACATAAAATTTATCATTTTAGTCATTTATTTTTTTCTTTTTGGTGATACTGCAGATTGAAACCAGGGCCTTGTACATGTTAGACAAGTGTGCTACCATTGTCATACTGCTCCATAACTTGTTTTAACCATTTTTAAGAATATAGTTCAGCAGTACTAAATATTCATAATGTACAACCTTTACCATTATCCATTGCCATAACTCTTTTCATTTTGTGAAACTGAAACTCTATATACATTAAATAATAAGGCTCTATATTCCTCTACTGCCAGACCCTGGCAAACAGTACTCTACTATCTGTCTCTATGACTTTAACTTCCCTAAGTATCTCATATAAATGGGATCATACTACATTTATCTTTTGTGACTGACATTTAATTTAGCACAATGTCCTCATGGTTCATCTGTGTTGTAGCATATGTCAGAATTTCCTTCCTTTCAAGGCTACATAATAATTCATTGTACGTATACACCACATTAGGTTTATCCATTTGAGTTAGATTAGGGCATGGCAAAGCGGCTGGGCAAGTGAGTATAACTTGTCAGTCATGAAAGCCAGGACATACAGAAGCCTTGATTCTAGTACCAATCAGAAAATGCTATCTTCAATTCCTTTAGCACAAGATCATGTGACATTAGAGTGAGGGTATAAAAGACAGTGGCCATTAACCTTGTGGCGGCTGTGAACCTACCTTTTCCCTGCCTGCCCTGGACTCTGCAGAGTGTACTTCTTTTCCTACTTTAACTGGCCCACACTCACTCTGCAGAGCACTTCTTTTCTGAGCACTTCTTTTTCTCTCCTTATCTTCAATACCTTTAATAAATACAAAACCTCCCTGGATTTTTTTGTCTTGTCCACTTCTTTGAATAGGATAACAAGGGCTTGGACAGGGTCCTCCCTGAGAAGAGTCCATAGCACCCCAATATGCCACTAACACATTCACCCATCAGCAGACATCTGGGCTACTCCTGCCTTCTGGTTATTATGAATAATGATGCAATGAACATGGGAGTACAAATATCTCTTTCAGACCCTGCTTTCAATCCATTTGAATATACCAGAAGTGTGATTGCTGAATTATATAAGTATCACATGCAACTGATTGTGCTGCTGGAATTCCATATTGCTGGATTATATGATAATTATATTTTAAATTTTTTGAGAAACTACCATGCTATTTTCTGTAGTGGCTGTATCTTTTTACATTTTCACCAGAGGTGTATTTGAGTTCTGATTTCTCCACAAAATGTATTTCTCCTTGCCAACATTTGTTTGTTTTTTTTGTGTGTGTGTGTGTGTGTTTGTACCGGGACTCCAACTCAGGACCTTGTGCTTGTGAGGCAGGTGGAGCACCACTGAGCTAAATCGCCAGCCTTCTCTCTCTTTTTTTTTTTTTTTTGGTACCAGGGATCGAACTCAGGACCTTGAACTTACGAGGCAGGCACTAGAACCACTGAGCTAAATCCCCGGCCCCCCAGCCCTCTCATTTTGTTTTTTATATTAGCCATTCTCGTGGGTATGTGGTAGTATCTTATTATAATTTTATTTGTGCTCAGCTAATGATTAGTGTTGTTGAACATCTTTACATGTGCTTATTGGCCATTTGTCTATCTTCTCTGGAGAAATGTTTATTGAAGTAGACCTCATATAATCTTTGGCAGAAATGTGAAATGGTCTGTTTTCTTTTTTTTTTGCACCGGGGATCGAACTCGGGACCTTCATCTTGTGAGGCTGGCAGCGGAACCTCATATAATCTTAATTACATCCTTAAAAGCCCTATCTCCAAATAGAATCAAGTTGGGGACTAGGACTTCAATGTGAAATTTTGAGAGGAACACAATTGAGTCTGCCACAGTAGTCTGTTTAAATTCCACACATTTCCATACTAAACAAAATCATGGTTCTTTGACTGCAGCCAGCTCTGGGAATGCCCAGCCCATAATTCCTTGGGCCACTGCAAGGACACTTGGAGACCATTTGCTGTACATAACAATCACTTCTTGCATCTCTGCTGGAGGGTACTTTCCAGCCACTGAAGCATGCTAGATCCTCATGCTACCCAGGATTTCATGCTCTTTGACAACTCTCACATAGTAAAGGAAAAGTTGGTGTCATAATTCTAAGGCATATTCTGTATAGTTCTTCTGAGCATCCCCAGCAGTCTTGAACCCCATTTACCCACAGTGGTTAACCAATTTATCAAAGCAACCCTTATTAGCTTTTCTGCTGCACTCTCTTATTGTACTGTACTTCTTGGGATCATCTCCCAAATAAATCACTTGCACACAAATCTTGGCCTCAGAGCCAGCTTTTGTAGGAACACAAACTGAGATAATAAATGGGAAGGGAGAGTGAAAAGCTTGGGGAGGTCGCTCAGCGGTAGAGATTCTATTTTAAGAATATAGACTAAAAGATGTGAACAAGAGTCTATAATTTACTACTTCTTACTTTGGTAATCTTGGGCAATTTACTAAAATTTATATCTCAATTTCCTTATCTATAGGATACTGAAAACAAAATTCCTTCACATGGCGATTATAAGAATAAATTAATTCACATAAAGTATATAGAACAGCGTCTGCCACATAGTATTTAATATGTTTCATTTGCTACTACTATTGTCTTCCTTTAGAATGTGTGTGTTATATTTATCAGGAACATATATTTGTAATAAACTGAATCTATAGCCTTCCATCTTTTTTTTCAAGAAGAAATGGTAAGCCAGAACTGGTGGTGCATGCCTGTAATCCTATCACTTAGGAAACTGAGGCAGGAGGACCATGAGTTTGAAGCCAGCCTGAGCTTCAGAAAAACACACAAAGATGAAATTATATAAGATGGAATTTTAAAATTTATTGGAAGTTTTAAATAATTTACTTGTGAATCCAGTAGGCCCAGGTAATTTTTTTCAATGATTTTTAAAGTTTTAGTTTTCAGGAAAATTGCAAGCGTAGTTCAGAGCTCCCATACATGTTCAGTCAGCATTCCTGGATATTAACATCTTTCATGATCATGATAATTTATGAAAACTAACAGATTAATACTATTACCTAAACTCTAGACATTAATAGTTTTCTGTTTTTCCCAGTAACATAATTTTTCTGTTCTAGGAGCCATTTGAGGATACCACATCCCATTTTATTGTCTTCCTTCTTTCTTCATCTCTGTTCTGTGGCAGTTTAATCAATTTTCCTTGTTTTTAGTGACCTTGACAATTATGAAGAATAGTGGACAAATATTTTGTAAAATTTTTTTTATTTTAGTTTTTTTCATGATTAAATTAGCCTATTGACTTTGAGAGAGAATACCACAGAAGTGAAGCACCCCTCTTGCTGTAGCATAGAAGAGGGCATGTGATATTAACAGGACATATGACTGGTTAATTAACCTTGATCACTTGGGTAGAATAGTGTGGTGGATTAACTAATGGTCAACTTGTACCACCCAGCTGAACTGAGCCAGCGTGGTCTGGTTGTGGAAGATCCACATGAGGATTGTTGCCAATAGCCATAAAAAGAGAACTGGAGGGAAAGATCCAGGGCTGTTGATTTTCTAGAAGAAGCTTGCTGCAGATGGTTTTCCTGATGCAAACTTGGCTGTTCTTGTTGGAGGAGGGGCTCAGGTCCTTGCTGTCGCTGGGAATGGCTGCTGTTCTCATCAGGGGAGCTCTGACCTTCACCGTAAGCATCACTTCCTGGCTCCATTGTGGATCCCTCAGCCTGGTGGCACAAATCCTTCACCCCACCAGCACAGGTTTTCTGGCTTCCACTACTGGCCTTTGGGCCTTCCAGGTACAGATCCTCATGGAGGATATTGTCTTGGACTTCAGGCCTTCAGCTGGACTTGTGTGGGACATTGCTGTGGGATCCAGGCCCTTGGTTGGATTCTTCGGGCCACTACTGTGTAGCTAACCTCTTGCACTCCTCTGTATTTGACTTTTTGGGTAAATATCATAAAATAATCTTATAAATTATGCGTCGTGTATTAAATGTATTCCCTTGCCAAAACCCTGACTACAACAAATAATGTCTGTAAAGACCCTTAAATGCAAAGTTCACATTTTCCCCTTCTCACAATCTATTCTTTTTTTTTTTTGGTACCAGGGATTGAACTTGGGACCTTGCACTGGTGAGGCAGGTGGCAGAACCACTGAGCTAAATCCCCAGCCCTCTCACACTCTATTCTGTGGAAGCAAGTCCCTCAAAGTTAGGGGAACTGACTTCACTTCCTGGTAGGAAAAATATCTGCACGTATTATTGAAATTCTCTTTAAGGAAAATTCTTCTGTCTCTTCTCCATTTATTCTTTAAATCATTTATTTACATCTGTGTAAACCCATGAATACATATGCTTCGGGTTATAATTCAATACTGTGCTATTTATTGTATCACTCAGATTGTTCCAGCTTTGGTCCAGTTGGTTTCCATATTCTTTTGACATCATTTGGTCTTTTGAAAATTCCTTAATTTGGGCACTAAATGATGTTTCAGGACCACAGGTATTTTCCCAGGCCTAGAGTCATCATTTTTAAATGAAGTCTGGTTTCATTTTATTGGAGAATGAAATCAAGATCTGAATACAGATGTGCTTATTGCTATAGAGTTTTCACTATTTCTAAACTCCACAGACAGAGGTAGGAAATTAAGTGTATGTACTAGCATATGTGTATACATATACATTATCTATGTGTACACACGAGTTCATCTGACATCACTATCTCTAATCCAATACCACAGAGATCATTCTAACCTCTCCCACCATCCTGGTTTTGCTTTTCCCTTTGAATGCATTAGCCATTTCCTACTTTGTTAACTTTATCAGTTTTCCCCTCAAGTATGTATGTGTGTGTGTGTGTATATATATATATATGTGTGTATATATATATATATATGTATGTATTTTAAATTTGTGATTGGATAAACATGAGAAATGTATGCTTTGTAGATAATCATTTCTTTGATTGTGGCAGATAGGGAGCCAATTACCTAATACCTACTATTTGTAACCTCCTGTAGAGATGAGTAAAGTGTATATTTACTTTCTCAGCCTCTCTTGCAGATGTAAGTAGATTAATAACTCAGTTGTAGACAGTGAAAAAGAAGTGGTTGTTTACTGAGGTTTCTTTCTTGATAAAAAGAACAGATTCCACTTTCATTGCCACTTCCTCTTCTTCCTGCCCATAACTGCTGAAGCAGCAACAACCATATTTTGACCCACTATCCAGCACACCAAGTCTGGTGGAACAGGACAGAAAAAGCCTCAATTCCTGACAAATTGATTCAGCAACAAATAACTATAGACGGATTGGCAATGTAAATAAAAAATAAATTTATTGTTGAGTATTCTCTTACTGATATTTAAATACATTCTTAATTTTTAAAAATTTTATTTTTATTAGTACATGTTTGCAGGACATACTTACATTCATCATGGGTAGTTGGTATATATACATAATACATCTTAATTCTTTTTTCACCCCCCATCTCTTGGTCCTCATCTCTTTTTTTTTTTTTTTTTGGTACCAGGGATCGAACTTGGGACCTTCTGCTTTCGAGGCAGGTGGCAGAACCACTGAGGCAAATCCCCAGCCCGGTCCTCATCCCTGGTACCAAAGATATATCTCCCTGTTCCCTATTTTTTATCTCTTTTAGTATAAATTTGTGGTAGTATAAGCTGTGAATGGTAGAGCACACCTCTAATCCTAGTGACTCAGAAGGTTGAGACTGGAGGATCACAAGTTTGAGCCCAGGCTGAGCTATTTAGAGAGATTTGTTTCAAAATAAAATTTTAAAATGACTGGGGATGTAGCTCAGTGGTAGAGTGCCTCTGGGATTGATCCCCAGTACTGCCCCCCCAAATATCCTTTTTGTGGGAGTATTCTCTTTTTCTGAACAATTTTTACATTCTATTAATAAATATATTGAACATCAATTCTTTTTCCCCAGTACCAGGAATCAAACTCAGGACCTTATGCTTGTAAAGCAGGTGCGGCACCACTGAGCTAAATCCCCAGCCTGAACATCAATATTTTATTAAGAAATGTTGTTAGAAAACTGAGTAAAACTTATTCTCAAGGAGCTCACAATTGAATTGTGGGGACAAATGTCTTTTACTCCTATATATACCATGTTAATTGCTTAACTAATTGTTTAAATCAGTATGTCTTCCTAAAGATGAGAAAGTCTTTTGGAGAAAGTGATGCTTCCTGTGTGTAGCTGACAGATTAAAATCACAAACTCTACTGTCAAATCCTAGATCTGTATCTGTATGGCTGGGGCATGTGACTTAGGTTGCCCTGTACCCCACAGTCCCCATCAATATGAGTTAATAAAGGAAAGAACTTAGAAGAGCATCTGACAAAAAGTAAGCACCAAACTATATCTGTAGCTATTTTCATTGAAGGACAAGTACAATTTCATCAGGCATAGTTAAATCTATGGAGAGGGATAAACACGTTGATGGAAAAAGGATTGAGGACAGAGAAAGCTAAGGATGGAGTACTATGGTAAGAGGTAGGCAGAAGAAGAGCAGCTATAGAAACTGGAAAAGAGGTAGATGAGTAAATAGAGGTTTTAACCATATGAAAAGAGCAAAGATTAGTTGTGATGGCATACACTATACCGTTTGTGTTGTGCTTTTTTTTTTTTTTTTTGGTACCGGGGATTGAACTCCAGACCTTGCGCTTGTGAGGCAGGCGCCAGAACCACTGAGCTACATCCCCGGCCCTGCATTGTGCTTTGAAGTTTACTGAGAATTGTCACTACATTATACCATTTATACTTTTATTACATATTTATATTTCTTCTGTGAAATGCCTGTTTATGTTTTCTGATATTCTATGGAATCTATTTTTCTCTAGAACTCTAATAATTTTTACAAATTAGGGAAATCACTCTTTGTCTAGTATATGCTATGGCATTATTTCTTCACTAGGTAGTCATCTTTTTAAATTTTTTATGTATTGGGGATTGAACCCAGGGTCTTTGCACTGAACTATATCCTTGTAGGACTGCTTTCATTGTGTCCCATGTTCTGGTATGTTCTACTGCCATTATCATTTGATTCTAGAGAAAAAAAATTTCGTTTTTGAGACTGAGTCTTATTATGTAATCTTGGCTGGCCTTGAACTCACAATGTATCCCAGGCTTCCTTTAACTCATGACAGTCCTTCTCCGTCAGCCTCCCAGATGCTGGGATTACAGGTGTGCACCACCAAACCTGGCAATTCTATGAAATTTAAAATTTTTTCCTTGATTTTTTTCTGTAACTCATCGAATATTCAAGTGTGTTACTTAATCTCCATGTGTTTTCATAGTTCTATGATTTCTTTTGCCATTGATTTCTAGTTTCATTGAACTATGATAAGATAATATGCATGATTATTTTGATTCTGTTGTATTTAAGCATGCTGTATGGCCTAGTATGTGATCTCTTTTGGTTCCCACTGGGCAAAATCATACAGTGGAGCCTTGACTTACAAACTCAATTCCTTTGTGAGGGCTGGTTGTAACTCAACTTGGTTGTAAGTGAAGAGTTTTTCCCATAAGAAATAATGAAAATACCCATTATGCTTTCCAAACCTCCCAAAGCACCCCTTAACTAACATTTTCATAATTAAAAAGGGTTGTATAATGTGCATAAGTTACCAGAAACACCAATAATTTTCCTGGTGTATTCACCAAAAAGTTATAAAATGTGCCTAGTTTACCAGAAACAACAATTTCAAACTGCACTTGCCATTCAAGTTGACATCATTGGCTTGCAGGAAGGGAGAATGAAATGGAAGGTGGTTATGGTTTGGAAGGAGAGTCTCCTTCCAGAAGAAAATCAGGAATCTGGCTCTTTTGTGTCCTTTCCTTGGGAGAGTGTATGTAGCCCCCTAGGACCTGCTTCTGGTTCACTAGGTCTCAACCTTTTCAGAACTAAAAGCTGGTCTAAGGTTGTCTATTTCTATCTTTTCTTTAACACTGTTTTGTAGTATGACATGACATTGTCATTAAGCAAGTGAATCTAATGATTGACTTTTTCTCTGGGTGAGTCTTCTCTACAAATGTTTGTAGCTCTGTCCATTTTTTCAGGATTTCATTTATTTCAGAAGAAGAACTTTGCTGCACTGATTATTGATACTCCCCCTCCTCTTCAGAAAAGCTTCTTAGGTGCCATTCTCTGTTGCCCAGCCAGAAGTTGCTGAAGTTACTCTGTAGACAATTCTTCTGAGTGTTCCTCCACCAGTACCTGCAAGTCTATGGACTCTGCTGTAGCAACAGTCTCTTCAATCACAGGGGCATTTGAAGGCTCAGGCTTCTCTACACAGCCTTCAAAGTCTCTCTCCTGTATAATTTTAGGCTACACTTTCTTCCAGGCAAATCTCAGTGTTTATAACCCCCAGACAATCTCAGTATAGTGGACCCTTGACTTACGAACTCAATTCATTCCCAAGGGCTGGTTGTAACTCAAGTTGTTCAATTGAAGGCTCAGTCTCCTCTATACAGTCTTCAAAGACTCTCTTCTGTATACACGCAGATCTCAGTGTCCTTAAAGAGACATCGGCCTGGGATTTCTCCATTAACCCCACACAGGAAAGGGTGTTGTAATGTTCCTTTGAGAACTCTTTAAGGATTAAATCTGTATCTGAGACCATCTGGAAGCATGAGCAGCTGACATTCAGATTGTAACTCAAGACTTTGTTCATAAGTTAAAACTAAAGTTCTGGTAATAATCCAAGTTGTTCATACAGAAGGCCAGTTGTAACTCAAGGATCCACAGTATTGGCATACAAGGAAGAAAAACTGATCACAACAGCTACATCACTTTGGCTAAAGTAGTGCAATCAGTAATAGCAAACAGTCTAGAAACTGACAAACTGTAATGACTGTCAGTTTGCCACCTTTAACCATAAGTACAGGATTTATAGTTGTAGAACAAATCTAAAACAAATCAAAAAATTATATACAGTAAGTATCCACTCAATAGAGCAGTTTTACTCTAAGGGAAGAAAATTTAAAAGGGATTAGAAGGAAAAATAGAGAAATAAAAGAAGAGAAAGAGATTAGAAGCAAGACTGAAGGACAAAGGAAGATTAGCCAAGCTTCAGGAAAACTGGTGAAGAAGACAGGAGAGAAAGAAGCAAAAAACCAAAACCAAAAAAACTAAAACAACTTTCATGCTCATGAAAAAACAAAAACAAACAAGAAAAAAAGCGAACAAACACCAAAATCAAAGAGATTTCTCTGTGATTTCAAGCCTGTGGTTATCTTCTGGGGTCTACAGTTTTGTGGTAGTGTCCAATTCAGGGTGTAGCTCTGCTGTCACTGGTAGACAAAGGGGGCAGATAGAGCCCATATCCATGCTGGATCATCCTAGCAAGTCTGTAGTAGGGTCAGGGCAGGGTGCTGATTCCGGTGCTTTCAACTCCACAGACGCTCAGGCTGATCCTGGCCACTGATTGTGGGGTGAGGTCTAAGTTGTTCAGCCTATATATAACACTCTGAGTGTCTCTTGCCAGGCTGACCATAGTTCTCTAACCTGGATGCCTCTTGCAGTTGTCCTTTACCCAGTTACTGTGGGATTTCAGCACTAGGACCCCTGAGATGAGGGCAACCCATGTCTCCTTTGAGTCCTGACTTCAGTTTGCCACTCCCTAAAATGACATCAAGGGCCGGGGATTTAGTTCAGTGGTTCCAGCGCTTCCGTGCAAGCTCAAGGTCCTGAGTTCGATCCCCGGAACCAAAAACAAAAAAACTAAAATGACATTGAAGCAAGCACTCCTTCCAGGGGCCATAGCAGATGCTTGGACTGGAGTCACTCACCAGCTGTTATGGCACACAACATTCACTACTGTTTCACTGATATGCTTTTCCCTGGAGGCCTCTGGAGTCACCCACCCTCACTGTGTCTCTGTAGATTTGATCTTCCTCTTTCATGCCACAAGTTGGTAGCTGGAGAGAAAGTGCAATTTTCCCCTTACTTATTCTGTGTTGAGGTTTGTCTCTTCACTTTCTCTGTAGGAATTGAAATTTTCCCTTTAGATCCTTCTTGGGCCCCAGGGACCCACCTCCCTCCTTTTCTTCCCAAAGTTATTATTTTCCTGTGTTTGGATTCCTAATCTTGGAGAGGTTGATTTATTGCAGTTTTCTGTTCCACCATCTTCTTGGAAGTCTCTGCTTTTCTCGTATGAGGGACACTTTCAAAGAGTCAGAGCTGGGAAAATTAGGAGAGTACTCATTCTTTCACTGATTTCCAAAAGGACCTTCTTGATCTCCACACCCTTCTCTCTGTGATAATCTTGCTTCTGTCCTCACCATCTATAGGGCTCTGGCAGAGTGTGTGGCATCACACCTCTGTCTCAGCCACAGCTCTCCTAGTTCTTCACCCAAATCTCTTTCCCAGCAAATGACAAAGTGTCACTCTTCTGCCATGAACTCTGTGGTACTCAGGACTCTTGGGACTTAGCAGCCCATGGCTCATGACTGGGGGAGTGGGGGTGGGTGGGAGACTCCCTTGGGGTGCTGAACTATGGGCAGTGGACAAGATACCAAGTGGACACAGAACTTCCTGATGTTTGGAAGAATAATAGGGTAGTGATTGCTCTACCTCCACTGGAGCTGATATAGGAGAAAATATAACTCCCAACCTACTAGATGTCAGATGTGCTGAGTTTGTGTCCCCCAAAAATCAAAGAATGAATTCCAAGGAACAACAGAGGTTAAGAGTAGGAAATATTTATTGATCGATAGCTCCTGAGAGGCAGGAAGGGTCCCAAAAGTGAGTTGCTATTTAAACCCTTTGTCAGGGCTAATCTATACAGCAAAATCACAATGTGGGTACAACGTGGGTCAAGCTACAATCAACCTATAGGATCACAAGTATAGTCCCGGGGGTACAAGGAAAGAACAAAGGCATTTGGGGAAGGGATGAGTCTGATGCTCTTGTCACCCACCTGGGCAACTGATGCCTATCTGGACTTTCTGGGCCAGGTGGTGCTACTTACTGTATAATTCCAAGTTACTGCTTATCCCTTAGGGAAGCATGCAGGCCATTTCATCTCTATCTTGAGGCCTGGCCTTTTTATGATGTGCCTCCAGCCACAATTCTAATGTCTTTATTTATCTGCTGACTTCTTTGAGATCCCAGTCCCTCTCTGACTATATATTTATTTCTATCTAACTTAGCTGCTTATAACAGCACCACTTTTGTTCTCTGGGATATTCCATTTGCAATCTGCATCTCCAGTAGTCATGGTTTCCTCAGTGTCCAGCTCTGGGACCTTAATCAGTGCTATGCTCTTTTTCTTTACTTTTCCAAGCTTCTAGCTAGCTCAGTCTCTGTCCTCTTAGTGATTTTCTGACTTTTGGTTTCTCTGTTGCCCTTATCTATAAGTATCCCACTCACTGGGTTCTCTCTCCTACTGGGAAGGGAGAATAGGCTAGGAGCCTAACCCAAGTGTCTGGTCTCCTGCAGTACTGAATTCCTTTTCTCACCATGTTAGATACTCTCCCAAGATGGTATATTCACTGGGCCTGGGGTGTAAGGGGTGCTTCAGTCTACAGGGGACCATGCTTCCTGTTCTATAACCCCTGATACTGAACTTGATCTGCAAAGAAGGAAAGAAACCAAAAGCCACACAGCCTAATTATTTAAAATGATATCAGGGGAGATAACAAAACTGATCAGTAAACCATTTGGCAAGCTCACAAAGATACAAGTAATAAGACATTAGGCTAAATAAACAAAATGATCAAGTCTACAGAAGACACTAATAGAAAGCTCTCAGAGCTAAGTAAAATGATGCAAAACATGAATGACCAGCATAGAAAAAAAAAAAGTCCACAAAAAGGCTTCAAACAAAAATTCAGGAGATTAAAATTCTACTGAAGGCATGGGCAGCAGAAGTGACCAGTGTGTGGACAGAATGTCAGAACTAGGAGGCAAGGCTGTTGTTGGTGACCAAGTAATGACAGATACCTGAAAAACTACAAGAGAACATGAAAAATGGATCCAACAATACCTAGATGATGCAAAGAAGGCTAATCTAAGATCAACTGGAATTAGTGAAAAATGAGAAGCTAGCACAAGTGGTATAAAATACCTGTTTACTAAAATAATAGCAGAAAAGTTTCCAATTAAGGGAAAAGTATTCAACATACAAATAAGTGAGGCATATAGAACCCCAAATATTCACAATCAGAAAAGAATAGTCCAAGGGCTGGGGATTTAGCTCCGTGGTTAAGGCCCCTGCCTCGAAAGTTCAAGGTCCTGAGTTTGATCCCTGGTACCAAAAAAAAAAAAAGTAGAAAAAATAGTCAAAATCCCAGAAGTCCAACCCAAGAGCAGAATCTTCAAGCCTGTTAGAGAAAAGCAACAAATCAGTTATACAGGTTCCCATTTCACAGCAGACTTCTCAATACAAACCCTAAATGGCAGGAGAGCTTGGAGTAAAATGTTTCAAGCTTTAGCAGAAAACAATTTACAATCCAGGATGATCTTTACTATCAGTACTATCACTATTTATTATCACTATTTACTATCTTTACTATCAGTACTTTACCTCAGTACTATCTTTCAAAATTGATAGGGCCAGGGATTTAGCTCAGTGGTTTCACCGCCTGCCTCGAAAGCGCAAGGTCCCAAGTTACGTCCCTGGTACCAAAAAAAAAAAAAATTGATAGAGAAATAAAATACTTCCTTGTTAAAAGGCACCTAAAGAAATTCATGACCACCAAACCAGCACTATAAAAAATTATGAAAGATATCCTAAAAAGAGAGCCAGGTGTGGTGGTACATGCCTATAATCCCAGCAGTCAGGAGGCTGAGCCAGGGATCGCTGCAAGTTCCAGGCTAGCCTGGGCTACGTACTGATACCATGGTCAGCCTGAACTACATAATGAAACTGTGTCTCAAAAAATAAAACAAAGATACTCTAGAAGGAGACAATGAAGCTAACAATGACAAAAGGTGTAATGGAATGAATATACCAAGTAAGTAAAAGTAGGGAATCAGCAACAGGAAAATAAGGCAGTGACAGAAATAAGTCAGTACCTATTTGTAATTTCTCTCAATGTGAATGGTCTCAATTCTACAATCAAAAGGCACATTTTGAATCAAGAAACAAGATCCAACAGTATTCTGTTTATAAAAACACATTTAACCCCCAAAAGAAACTTGTAGATTAAAAATCAAAAGGGCCAGGGATTTAGCTCAGTGGAGCCACCACCTGCCTCACAATCTCAAGATCCTGAGTTCGATCCCCCTTACCAAAAAAAAAAAAAAATCAAAGGATGGAAAACAATATTCTATACAATGGTAACTCCCAAGAAAGCAGGTGTAGCTCTTCTATATTCAGACAAATTGGACTTCAAGACAAAACTAATCAAAAGAGACAGAGAAGGTCACTACATATTAGTTAAAGGAACAATCCAACAGGAAGAGATAACAATTATTAACATATATGCACTGAATAATTACAAAGTAATTAGTTTGAAAAATCAGACCTCCCAAATTTAAAGACCCAATCCAAAAATGGGCATCTGAAATGAATAGACATTTCTCAGACAAAGAAGTAGAAATAGCAAATGAACATATGAAAAAATGTTCAACATCACTGGTCATTCAAGAGATGCAAATGAAAATAACGCTGAGATTCCACCTCATCCCAGAAAGAATGGCTGCTATCATGAAATCAACCAACAACAAATGCTGGCGGGGGTGTGAGGAGAAAGGAACCCCTCTCCATTGTTGGTGGGAGTGCAGACTGGTGCAATCACTGTGGAAATCAGTATGGCAATACCTCAAAGAACTAGGGTTAGAGGTTCCATTTGACCCAGCTATTCCCCTGCTGGGTATCTTCCCCAGAGAATTAAAAGAATCATACCACAGTGATGTATGTGCACCCATGTTCATAGCGGCACAATTTGTAATAGCTAAAGCTTGGAAACAGCCCAAGTGCCCATCAACTAGAGACTGGATAAAGAAAAAGTGGGGTTTTTTTTTTTTATAAAAATGGAGTGATACTCAGCCATAAAGAATAAGAAATTAGACGCAAGGACCCAAGTTCAATCCCCGGTATCAAAAAAAGAATGAGAAATTAGAGGCATTTATAGCTAAGTGGATGCACATTGAGGCGATACTCTTAAGTGAAATAAATAGGACACACATGTGTAAATACCGAATAGTTTCTCTGGTGTGAGAAACTGAAAGTGTAAATAAGGATCTAAATGTATAATAGCTAATGTGAAATAGGAAGAAAAGGTACAAAGGGGAAGTGGGAGGGGTAGGAGAAAGGAAAGAGGGGAATGGAATTAACGTGATAAAATGAAAAAATGGAAACAAAGTCTTTGTAAATAGGGAGAGGTGGAGGGATTGAAAGGAGGGCAGGGGAATGGAGAAAAAATAAGAACCAAGAGAGATTAGGTAAAGGTACAAATCTCCAATGATGAATCTCATTATATTGTATATCTAAAATGTACCAATAAAATTAAAGTTAAAAAAAAATAATAGCTTAGGCAATTATGGGGCTGGCTAAAATAGTCCAAGATCCGTAGGGACACTGTCAGCCCCGGTGGGACATTCTGGTGATTGGAGGCTCCTGTCCACAGGTGGAATTTCTTCTCAGTTCTGTCATAAGGGATTTTAACTGATTAGAGTGGGCCCACCCAGGTTATCCTTGGCAGTCTCCTTTGCTGATGAACCTTAGTCATATCTGCCAAGTACCTTCACAGTGACACCTAGAATAGTGTTGAATAGATGCAGATTAGAGCTCAACCAACAGGACTCATTAAACTGGCCATCAAATCATGTTTACTCAAACAATAATAGCGTCCATAGCCCTCAGCAGCCTTGAAGAAGACACCAAAAATGGAATACATATGCCTACAAGATTTTATTAGCACTTTCCCAAACTCATGTTTCTTTCACAGTTCATTTATTTACGAATGAAACTTATATTTGTAAAAAATGTCTTTTTTCTCTAACTTCTTTAGTTTTGTTTTAATGGCAAAACATAGAACTGCTCTAATTTACATATTGCCTGACATTTTTTCAGGTTGGAAGGCTTCATTTTACCTTTAATTTCTTTTTCCAAAGTTATGAATGCCAGATGTGGTAGTGCGGGCCTGTAATCTCAGCTACTCAGGAGACTGAGGGAGGAGGGTAACACGTTCAAGGTCAGCCTGGACAGCATAGTGAGAACTTGACTCAAAATCAAAAGCAAAACAGCAACAGGGCTGGGGATTTAGCTCAGAGGTTTCGCTGCCTGCTGTGCAAGCGCAAGGACCCAAGTTCGATCCCCCGGTACCAAAAGAAACAAAACAAAACTGGGCCGGAGATTCAGATCAGTGGTGGCGCTGCCTGCCTCGCAAGCACAAGGTCCCAAGTTCAATCCCCGGTACCAAAAAAAACCAAGCAAACAAAAAAACAGCAAGAAATACCAAAGTTATAGTCTTGGAATACAACTTAATTTTTATTTCCTTTCTGAGTTCTCTTTGTGTCCAGTCTCAGTGCTTTTTTCAAGTCGAAGCATTTTTATAACTTTATTGACCACATTTGCACCCATTGCACTCATTTCTTTCTTTCTTTTTTTTTTTTTTTGTACTGGGGATCAAACTCAGGACCTTGCGCTTGCGAGGCAGGTGTGGTGCCCCTGAGCTACATCCCCAGCCCTATTGCGCTCATTTTTAAAAAATTATAAGACATATTATTCAGAACATAGTTCTGCCTTCCTGTTTCATATCCTTTTAAAATCTAAGCATCTGGGCTATATCTCAGTGCTAGAGTGCTTGCCTGGCATGCTTGAGGCTCTGGGTTCAATCCTTAGCATGTGCGCACGCACACACACACACACACACACACACACACATTCTACATATATTTTTTAGTTACTAATTCTGTTTTTCTCAGTTATTTTTTCATTTCACTGATTTTACTTTTTCCTGTCAGGTCAATTTTGCTTTTCATTAGTCTACACAATTATCTTACTTGGTAATGTGATAATATTGGCCAAGTGTTACTTACAAGAATTCTCTAGACTAGATTTTTTATTGAATCTTCTTAGAAATTAAATTTCAATTCCTCTCCAACATATTTTTGTGTTTCTTACTGTTCATCCATTTTAATGATTTGAATGGTTGGATAACTGTGAGCTAACATAGTGTTATTTTTATAGGCCCACACTACTTCTACGTGTACTTATACTGTCTTGGGTTCAGTTTTTTTAAGTGTTGTTATACTGAATTTCCTTGTTTCAATTTTTTTTTTTTTTTTTTAGGAATTTGGAAAGTGTGGATAGTCTCAGTCTGGGGCACAGTTACTCCTGCTGTCTTTCAGAGAATCTTATGTGATATGTATTTTTAGTTAATTGTGCTTGTTTTCTTATTGTTGTTGTTTCTAATTATGGCACAGTATTTGGAATAGGAAGCCAAGAATCAAAATATTCTGTTTCTGTCCTATCTACTCTTCTAAATACCATATGCAACTTTGGATACTTCTTTCATTTTCATCAGTTTTAATTTCCCTAGCTACAGAATTCTCTCTCTCCCTCCCCTCTTTCTCTCCCTCCCCGCCCCGCTCCCCACCAAAGGTCTTGTGAATGCTACAGAATCACTCTACCACTGAGGTAGAGTCCCCAGTCCTCAAATTTGAAGTAGGGCTGTCTAGATCTGTATAGATTCTTTTTTTTCCCCCTAGCCCTGGAGATCAAACCCAGGTCCCCATACATGCTAGGCAAGTTCTCTGTCACTGAGCCACATCCCCAGCCTTGTATAGATTCTGATAGTGTCTTTGTTCTGTGTCAATATAAATAATTATGGGAACTACATTCCAATAATTTCCTTTCCTGTGTGTTTCTTTGTTACAATTGTTCATAAGAGAAATTTACATGAGATTTTGAAAACAGATGTGAAGAGGTAGCCAATTTTATGTTCCGAAGGTCAGCACAGGGCAGTTGTGTAGCTCACATGAGGTCAGTTATCTACTGGTCCACTTGGTTGATTCAGGGCAGGAGCCATCCCCCACTGGATCCTCTCTTCATCTCCTCCAAATCCTGGAACACATGTGAAGTCCCATGCTGAGGAATGCAAGTTTATCCTTCAGGCCAACTGCAGGCCAACTGCATTATCTGGAGGAGAAAGCAGTAAGCAAAAGATAAACACAATTCCAGTGTGTCCTCATGGATTCCACTTTGTCTTTTTTCTCTCCCACATCACATCTGTCTTCTTCTTTCAACTGCTGACCCAACACCAGAAATAGAAGTGGCTGCTTAACTGCCTCCTATGATTGCATAAGACCTAATCCCTATAATACAGCCTTTATTCCTACATCAATTACAGTGGTCTGTTTCCCTGATCAATTTCCCATTTCTCTAAAGGTCCCAGAGAGAACATCTGAAAAACAGAATGAAGGATATAATTTGTTGCAAATGCCTGTGAGGGAATGAGAGACTATCTCAGAGAATTCAGGGCCAAGACATAATTCATTCAATGAAATGCACAAAGATTAATAGTGTGGAAATTACAAAGACCAGTGTCAATGGAAAGAAGTCTGAGACAGACTTCCACACTCTCGTAGAAATCCAAAATCAGTCATTAAGAATGCAGGGTTTATTTGGTAATAATTTTGCTTTTTATTGTTTATGATATTTTTAGAAGTCCCTTAGTATAATGTCTGATACAGTATGCTCGCAACAAATGTTTGTGGGGTGGATTGAAATTAAACTGTCTTGAGAATATTATGAGACTCACCTTTGTTGAAATGCCATTAATTAGGCCAAACAGAAATATTGTTTCTCTGGGGGGGTTTTTGTTTTTTGTTTTTTTGGTACCGGAGATCAAACTCGGGACCTTGCACTTGTGAGGTAGGCGGCGGAACCACTGAGCTAAATCCCTAGCCCATTTCTCTATTTTTGAAAGAGATAATGGATAAAGAGATATACAGCATTGTCTTTTTTTCCTATGGGAAAACATGGATTGGATAATAGAATCTCTGAATTTTGGAAGAAGTAAATTTAGTGAAGCTTTCCCATTTTCTAAATGAGTTCAAGAGAGATGAAGTGATTTGTCAGTGGCAAATTTTCAGAATCATTGTCATTGAACTATGTTCTCAGTTCACTGCCCTGTTCACTAAACCATAATCTCTTCCTGAAAAGCAGGATGAATTTATTTATTGTTGATTGAAAAGTTAAACTGAAATACTGATAAGATCAATCTCAACTTGGGGAGAGATCTCTAAAGGCCAGACTTTACCAGATTCAGCACTTTCTTCCACAACTTGGATAAAGATCTATGAGAAATATTTATGACAGATCGGGGAAGCCCGCTGCAGACAGGCAGGTCTGTGCACGCCCTACCGAGGTCCTGAGTCACGTGGAACACACGCCGAATCAGCCCGCTGCAGACAGGCAGCCACCTGATTCCACATTACCAAGGCGCAGAGGACACCAGACCACCAGACCAAGGTACTGAGTCCCACTGTTCCTGGCCCAGAGGCAGGGGCTTCTGAGCCGTCGTCCCACTGCTCCTGGTCCAGAGGAAGGGGCTTCCGAGCTACCATCCCTCCCACCGCTCCCGGCCCAGAGGGAGGGGCTTCTGAGCCACCATCCCACTGCTCCTGGTCCAGAGGAAGGGGTTTCCCGGCCACCATCCCTCCAGCTGCTCCCAGCCCACAGGAAAGGGCTTTTGGGTCACCATCCCTACCGCTGCTCCCGGCCCCTGTCCCACCTCACCCAGCTCAGAGGAGGTAATCTGTGCAGGCGCTAACAGCCCCCCGCCCCAGTCGAAATGAGAAAACACGTAAATAAGTCTCAAAATCAGACTTCCAGATCACCTACAGCAACCCCAAAGGGAAATGAGATGGAACCCTCTGATACTCAACCACCTGGACCCACTGAACTGGCAACAAAAGGGGATCTGGAAAAAATGAAATCAGAAATAATTTCTCAGATAACAGGAGAAATTGTGCCCTTAGTGCAAGACATGATGAATAAATGTAGAGAGGAGCTGAGGAACATGATGGAATCCCAACATAAGAAACAAATGGAATCCATAAAACAGATGCAAATAGATTTCCAGGACATGAAAAGCTCCATTGAAAGTCTACATAGCAGAATGAGCCAGTGTGAGGACAGAATTTCAGATATAGAAGATAAGATTGCAATTAGTGACCGGGAAAAGAAAAATGGCTTCAAAATTATAAGGGAACATGAGAAATCAATCCAGCAGCTGCTAGATGATGCAAAAAAGAATAACATAAGACTGATTGGGCTCAATGAAGAAACAGGAGAGAGTGCAGATGACATAAAAAAATCTCTTCACAGAAATAATGGCAGAAAACTTCCCAAGCAGGGGAAAAGAGCTTGACATACAGATAAGTGAGGCATATAGGACTCCAAATAGCCTTGATCAAAAAAAATCTACACATAGGCATACAATTGTTAAGATTCCAGAAACACAACAGAAGAACAAAGTTCTCCAAGCAGTCAGAGAAAAGAAACAAATCACATACAAAGGAAAGCCCATCAGAATCACAGCAGACTTCTCAACACAAACCATCAAGGCAAGAAGAGCTTGGAGTGACATATTCCAAGCCCTAAAAGAAAATAGCCTCCAACCCAGATTGATGTACCCTGCAAAACTATCTTTCAAAATTGATGGAGAAATAAGATACTTTCATGACAAAGAGCACCTTAGGAACTTCGTGAATACCAAACCAGCACTCCAAAGAATTTTACACAATAGCCTAGGAACAGACATGGAGGATCACAACCCCAGGAAGCAAAGCATAATGAACCCATCTGGCATGACAAGAAATTAAATGTAAAGGGGGAGAACCCAACAAAAAGAAAAAGTCATGGCAATGACAAGTCAGTACGTTTCAGTTATAACCGTCAATGTTAATGGTCTCAATTCACCAATCAAAAGAAACAGACTGGCAGAATGGGTCAAGAAGCAAAATCCAACAATATGCTGCATACAAGAAACACACTTAATTCAAAAGGAAACTCATAGACTGAAAGTTAAAGGGTGGAAAACAATACTGCATGTGACAGGAACCCGAAAAAAAGCAGGAGTAGCTATCCTCTTGGCAGATCAAGTAGATTTCAAACGAACACTAATTAAGAGAGATGAAGAAGGACACTACATCCTTGTAAGGGGACAGATCAGGGGACGTAACTTATAGTAGCTATAGCCTATTATACGGACTAGAGAATTAGAATTCCAAATTCTAACTAAATAGCCTGTAATGTTGGGTGCTGTATTAGTTACATTCTCATTACTGGAACAAAATACCCAACAACCACAAGTTAAAGGAGGAAAGGTTTATTTTAGCTCACAGTTTGTAAAGGTTTTAGTCCATAGTCAGCTAGCTCCAACAGCATGGCAGAGGGGCATCGCAGAGTAGAAACAGTTCACGGCATGGCAGACAGGAAGCAGCAACATTTCCTTCTTCCTTCTCTTTTTATTCCATCCAAGCTACAAGCCTATTGGTTGGTGCCACTCACACCTAGGATGGGTCTTCCCTGTTCAGTAAGTCCATCATCCACACCCAGAACTATGATAAACCAATCAGTGGACTGATCTGTTATGATACACCCATGACCCAGTCACTTCCAAAAGCCCCATCTGAGAGCACATGACACTTTGGGGGGACATCTAGATAATAAGCCACACCAAGAATATGGTTCAAATGTTTCCCTCAAGGATTCATGGGTTGGCAGCTTGGTCCCCAGTGTGGTGGTGCTGGGAGGTGAAGTGGAATATTCAAGAGGTGTGTCTGGTGCAAGCTAACTAGGTCAGTGGAGTGCTGCCCTCAGGAAAGGATTGAGACAGGTGTCACAGAGTAAGTTAGCCCACAAGAGTGAGTTGTCATAAAAGAACTAGCCTGACCCTTCCCCACTCCCTGGCTTTCTATCTCACCTTGTGAGCTCTCCCTTCCACACAAGCCACTGTAGCACCATCTGTATGAAGTCCTCACGAGAGGTTGAACAAATGGGGTCATTTGATGTTACACTGTCAGCCTCACAACTGTGAGCTAAATACACCTTTTTTCTTTACATATTACCAAGTCTCAGGTATTTTGGTATAGCAATGGAAAACACATTCACACAGTGGCCTAAAAAAACAAAATGTGAGGCTCTAGGTTTAATCCCTAGCACAAGGGGGAAAAAAGTCAAACCACAGAACCAGTCTGACAAAGGCTTTCTTGCTGTCAGCACTAGACAATGGATACCACACCTGGCATGAAAACTGGATATTGCTGTTGCTAGAATAAACTTTCTGTTTCTCTGCTTCTTTCTTTGTTTTACTATTTCCTGGAGTCATCCAGGTGAACATGTCTGGTTGACCAAGCCCACTGCCTACTCCCTCACTGCAATAGTAGCTGTGACAGTAAGTGTCTGGTCATTCTCCTTTTGTGTGGGATGGTGGCTCTGCCTTTTATTTACAAAAACTCATAAAGTGGGAAATTCCCCAAATATAGGAAGGAGGTTGAGGTGAGGGGCAACCACAAAAACAAGAAATATGTCCCACACTATCAGAGCAGCCACCATGTGTTAGACTGCTGACACAGGGAAGGGCTACCACTCTTTGAAGAACTAGAAGCTTAAAGGAATTTTAAAGAAACCAATCTGAGAGAATTTCATTTGTTACTGTGAAAATACATCAAACCCTTCAACAGGAAGAGGAACGGTTGTGTTATCACCCAACAGTACAGGGCATGATTAACAGACTTCCTTTTCCTCTGCCCACTTCTCTTACCACAGCTCTGTGAGGGGTTTCTTAGAAAAGTGAGGCCTGCTTTCAAGGCACCAGGGCCCTCTCTGTATTATCCATCTCTCCCAACCACTCCAGGAGAAAGTGAGTCTCATAACCCCTGAGGATTGCTGAAGGAATCCACTGCACTTATATCAGAGTCAGTTATTTCCAGGCAGTGGTTGAAAAAATTTGTTGAGCTGCTCTAAGAAACTCCACAAACCTCATGAACATCTCCATGGGATTGTTAAAGGCCTTGAAAAAGAAAGTTTGAAAAGAACTGGGTAATGCAGACAGAGTATCTAAAGACTCAAGTTCTGCATGCCACAGCCACTGGAATCACATTACTACATTTCTAAAGCTTGAATCTCTTTAGTAAACCTTAGTTTCTCCTTCTATAAAATGGGAAAATTGGGCTGGGGATATAGCTCAGCTGTACAGTGCCTCCCTGGCAAGCATAGGGCCCTGAGTTTGATTTCTGGTGCCAAAAAAAAAAGTGGGGGAAATATTGCTATCTCCCAGGGTTATTGTAAGGATCAATAACCCTGTAAGAGAGCATATGTAAAAATCTACTTGAAAATACAATGTTGTAGAAGTCAGATGTGAATAACTTCTCTCATAGGCACATGGGACCAAGAATTTTAAATCAGAGCACTTAAGTCCTACATTAGAATTGACTAGGAAGTTTCTCCGCATAGAAGATATGGAGGTCAGATGTTCATTGTGCTTTTCTTCAAGAATGCCACAACAGCAGTCAGGATAGAAGCCAACTTGCAGCCTTTACTATCTCATCACTTAAACACCTTATCCAAGAACTATGACTTGCTTTACTGCCTTGTTTGTCATTTTGGTGTAAATTGATTACCCTCAAAAGTTCAGCTGCTTCTTCTTCTCCCCCTCCTGCCCCTCCTCCCCTCCTCCCCTTTCTCCTCCCTCCTCTCCCCCCTTCCTCCCTTCCCCTCTCCTCCCCTCCCCTCCCCTCCTCTCCTTCCTCTTCCATCTCCTTCCTCTCCTTCTTCTCCTTCTTCTCCTTCTCCTTCTTCTTCTTCCTCTTCTTCTCCTTCCTCTTCCCTTTCCCCTTCCCCTTCCCCTCCCCTCTTTCTCCTCCTTCTCCTTCTTCTTCCTCTTCTTCTTCTGATTGAAGCCAGACCTCCTTCTTCTCCTTCTTCCTCCTCCTCCTCCTCCTCTTCTTCTTCTTCTTCTTCTTCTTCTTCTTCTTCTTCTTCTTCTTCTTCTTCTTCTTCTTCTTCTTCTTCTTCTTCCTCCTCCTCCTCCTCCTCCTCCTCCTCCTCCTTCCTCTTCTCCTTCTCCTTCCTCTTCCCCTTCCCCTCTTTCTCCTCCTTCTCCTTCTTCTTCCTCTTCTTCTTCTGATTGAACCCAGAACCTTTGCACTGAGCTGCATCTCCAGGCCCCTTTATTTATTTATTTTTGAAATAAGACCTTTCTAAATTGCCCAGACTGGGGTCAAATTTATGATCCTTCTGCCTCAGCCTCCCAGAGTGCTGGGATTACAGGTGTGCACCACCACACCTGGTTTTAGCTTCTAATTTACATGTCTCATTGTAGAAGGGAGTGCCTCCCAGCTCAGCTCAGGGACAGCTTATGTGTTTTCTCTGCACCTGGCTAACCCAGGTTCTGCTTTCCATTTCCTCCAATGTGTCCCACACCTTCCCCCACAGAGACTTTCCTCCAAAGCCCTGGGAAAAGCTGACTGACTGGCACATTCCCCCTTCTGACTAATCTTGGTCTCTCCTGGGTTAGGAGCCACTCCATGATTTGTGATTGAGTTCTACTGGGAAGCTGTCCTCAGAGTGGCTGTTTTTATTTAGGATGCATGAACATAAATGCCCCGTAGGCATTCCCTAACATCTCTTCTGTGGGCTGGCCTGTGAAATTTCCTCAGGTTTTCATAGTGCTTCCTATTTGAAAAATAATCTCCCAGGTCTGGCCATAGTTTGAAGGGTGAAACTGGCAGGGTATCAAAACCCTAATGGAACAACTGGGACAAAGGAAGAGGTACTGGAAGGTAGGAGGCCTTAGGCCTAGCCTATTCACTGGGGAGTATAGGAGAAGAGGAGTCTGTGTGTCAGTGTGCAGGGCAGTGGACAGAGTTACACAACACACCGTGTGTATTTTGCATTAAGTGTGAAAAGCATTTTTAAAGATGTATAATAAGTATATGTGGAATTGCTGCAGAATTTAAGAGATTGGAGAGACCAACAGGTAAAACAGGAGGATTTGTTTAGGTATGCACCAGCAGAGTGGACTTGCATCCAAAGGCTGAGCCCAGAACAAAGAAGGACTCTAGTTTTATACATGTTGTGAAGAGGAGTTGGTCTACTGAACAGTGTGAAACTTGTGGAGAGAAGCAGAACAAAGGCAGTTAGTCAAGCTGTGACAGTTTTTAACTTAGCATGTCTTGGTGGCATTGGTTAGGTAAAAACAGGATCTTATGAGAACAGGGGGTTGTGAAGCCTTACTTACAGGGACAAAGTCACTAATTTTATTCGTACTAGAACAAAGAACAACAGCTGTAGGGAGGGGGAAGTCTAAGGGGAATTGCTAAGATTGGGCAAACTTTTTTTGTTCTTTTTTAAGTCCTGCTTTGGAATGACTGCTTATTTACAAATCATGTGCTCTAGACACTAGTTCTGAGCCTAACAAATGAGTAAAAAAGTCAAAAATAAGTCTCTGAATTTTACAAACTGCTACAGTCTGAATCTCCCCTTCCAAAACCCTTGTTGAAATTTAATTGTCATTTTAACAGTTTAAAGAGGTAGGACCTTTGGGGCTAGGGATTTAGCTCACTGGTTCCACCACCTGCCTCGCAAGTGCAAGGTCCCAAGTTCGATCCCCGGTACCAAAAAAAAAGAGAGATAGGACATTTAAGGTGTTATTAGTTATATTAGTCAGCTTTCTTTTGTGACAAAATACCTGAGAAAAACAATTTAAAGGAAGATTTACTTTGGGCTTATGGTTTCTGAGCTTTCAGGTCATGGTTAGGGGTGCCATTGTTTCCCAGCCCATGGTGAGGCAGTACTGTATATCGTTGTGGAATAAAGCTGCTCACCTCAGGGCAGCCAGGAAAGAGAGACAGATCACACACACACACACACACACACACACACACACACACACACACACACACCGAAAGAGAGAGAGAGAGAGACAGGGGCCCAATTTACTCTACAAGAGCATGCCTCCAGTGATCCACTTTCTCCTTCCTCCAGCTAGGCCTCACCTGCTAAAATTTCCATCACCTCCCAATAGTGCTACCAGCTAGAACCAAGTTTTCAACACGAGCCTTTGGGGGACATTCCAGTCCAACCACAACAGTCCACGAGGAATCAGCCTTTAGGAGTAGATTGAAGGAGTGAGTTAATTGTACAAGTGGTTCAGTTAGAAAAGGGGGAGGGTGGGCTGGGTGTGGTACTACAGGATATAATTCCACAGGCAGAGAGGCTGAGGGAGGAGGATAGAAAGTTTGAGGGCAACCGGGGAAACAATGAGACTGTCTCAGAATAAGAAATTTAAAGGGGGGACAGGGACGTAGCTCAACGTGAAGGGCCTTCATTCAATCCTCAGTCCCACAAACAATCAAAAAGGAGGGTGTTGGGCCCCACTGTTTCTCTCTCAGCCTCCAGTGTAGACACTTCCCTTTACACCATGCTATGATGCAGCAGGAAGGCCTCACTACATGTGACCCACAGTCCTACACTTCCCAGCTTCCAGAACTGGGAGCCAAAGAAACTTCTGTGGTTGATAATTTAGCCATTCTGTGATGTTCTTTTATAGCAACAGAAAACAGATGATGACAAACACATATCTCCAGAAAACATTTTAGAAGGGAATGGGTGACGTTGAGTCCCCCAACTTCTTGGTGACTCACCGAATCCCCTTCATTTTCCTTATATCCAGGAGGGACTTGGTAGAGGGGAAACCTGTGAGCTGTAAGTATTTCTTATTACACCTTTGTTTTCCTGTGTATGTAATTGTTTATTATTCTAAAGACCAGGGGTTGTAAGGTTCTGTCATATGAAGGTGAGAGCCAGTATCTGTATTCTGAAGCATTAAACTTTAAGACAGAGCCAGGGATTTAGCTCAGTGGTTCCGCGGCCTGCCTCACAAGTGCAAGGTCCCAAGTTCAATCCCCGGTACCAAAAAAACTCCCCCCAAAACACTTTAAGACAGATATTGTTATAAAAAATCCAAATTGCTTCAACAACAAAACAACATGGAGGAGCAGGAGCATAGCTCATTTGTAGAGCAAGTAGTCAGCATATGTGAGGCCCTGGGTTGCATCCTCAGCACCAAACAACAACAAACAATACAGAAGTAGGAATAAGGGGCTGGGGATTTAGCTCAGTGGTTCTGGCACCTGCCTCGCAAGCACAAGGCCCCAAGTTCAATCCCTGATACTGAAAAAAAAAAAAAAAAAACAGAAGTAGGAATAGAATGGTTTTGTGAAAGTAGATAGCATTTATTTATTTATTTATTTATTTATTTATTTATTTCAGTACCAATTGAACTCAAGACCTTGCGTTTGTCAGGCAGGCTCGGGGCCACTGAGCTACATCCCTGGCTCAAAAGTACCAGATAACTTTTGCCGGGGATGTAGCTCAGTGGTTCCGCCGCCTGCCTAGAAAGCGCAAGGACCAAGTTCGATCCCCGGTACAAAAAAAAGTAGATAACTTTTAGAGTTGATAAAAAGTTGAAAGTTTAGAGTCTATGGGAATTGTTCAGCTAGATTTCCTAACAGAGAGAGTATTATAGGACCTATTGGAATAAAATTAGTTCTTTACACTGTATCTAATCTGTAGCTTCTTGGGAAATAGGCTGTTTTGATGGGGAGAAGTCAAGGGCATTTAGGGTCCTGGAAGGGTAAATAAAGATAGTCATTTAAACACTTTTCTTCCACTCTGGCAGATGATAGCATTGCCAGATTTGTGGGGTGCGGGTGGGCTAGCAAGATGCTGACAACTGGAGGTGGCTGCTGTTATGGGCCTCGTACCTGGGATCAGGCATGATTGAAGATTAATTGTCACATTACCGATCTGCAGCTGAGAGGGCCCTTGCAGGTCTGGGAAACAAGATACCATCAATGCTGGTTTCTGCAGAACATTCAGCCCCACGGTCAGGCAAGAGAAGAAAGCAAGCAGAGGGACTGCTGCAGGAAGTACGCACCCCGGGGCAGGTGGAGCTAGTGTTCCTTACCCATCAGAACTGTATCTTTCTGTAGAACAGAGAGCATGGCATTGATCAGTTACTCAAGCTACAAACCAAGCCACAGCTAAACGTGTGACCTCAGTTATGCTGGATTAAGATGTTGAAAGGTAGAGCATCCTAAACTCTGCCCATACGAAGGAGAAAGTTCTTGGGATCTGAGCCAGCTCTGGTGCTAGTAGGCAGGAACTTCTTTTCGACATTCTTACAGACGTGAATGTCTTCTTACCCCTTTAAACAATTTATTTATAAATCTGTGTGTGTGTGTGTGTGTGTTAGTAGGAATTGAACTCAGAGCCTTGTACATGATTATTTATGAATCTTAGAGCAAGAATAAACTTTAAGGGCCAGGGATTTAGCTCAGGGGTTTCGTTGCCTGCTGCACAAGCACAAGGACCGGAGTTTGATCCCCGATACCAAAAAAAAAAAAGAAAAGAAAAGAAAGAATAAACTTTAACATTTACTAAATACCAGCAATATTATGTGATGCTTGGGGGGGATGCAAAGAAAATTATGAAACCTGTACTTTCATAAATCTTTATACTTTCCAAAGTGCTTTCATAATCCTGCAAGTTTGTTTAATCTTTGTAACTTTTATTCATCCTTTCCAGGAAGCTTTCTCCTACTAATTTTACTTGTGCATGTACTAGTTTTGAAGTTGCATTTGCTGTATTTCTCTCTCTGTGTTTGTTTATTTGTTTGTTTTGGGCAGTGCTAGAATGGAACCTAGGGCCTCAACATGCTAGGCTAGTGCTCTACCACTGAACCAAACCCCCAGCCAGGATAACCTTATTTCTGAAAACTCTGTCTGGTATAGACAGAAGGCCTAAATGGGAGCAGGAGCACTTGGGTGTGAGGACTTCCTCAGCTCTTCATTTTAGGTCGTTTGCATGGAGTTATGGTTTTGCATAGGAAAACTCTATGCAAAATGGGTAGGATAGAGAAACACTAGTACAAGTGAGGTGTTACTTTATTAGTTTGCAATAAACCAGTATGACTTAGAGGGACAGTCAGGGGCCAGGGCATGTTAGATATTTTGTTTGGTTGGCTTTTTATTGTTTGTTTTTATAGCACTGGAGAGGGAACCCAGGGTTGCTCTACTACTAAGCTACATCCCCAGCCCTTTTTATTCGTTTTCCTTTTTACTCTTTGCTTTGAGACAGGATCTCACTAAGTTGCCCAGGCAGGACTCAAACTTGTGATCCTCTTGCCTCAGCCTCCCTCAGTACTGGGATCAGGCATGAGCCCTATGACCCACTTGCACTGTAAGGCAAGGACTTCATCCACAACTGTGAGTCAAGCACCCGAATGTGAGAAATGATGATGCAACCTTGCAGGCAGAGGTTTTTGAGGAAAAATTGTGTGTTTGAGGTGCCTTCGATATTCTATCAGCGAGGCAGCTGGACATATAGCTCTGAGAAATCAGAAAATTCAAGGTTGTAGGCAAATCATTCACATGAAAAGCATAGGGAGGAGTTCCCTGGGGCTGGTCCCTGGCTTGGCTCCTCTACGCCATATGATAGTGCAAATAAGTTTTCCTCTGCAATAGTCAGGACCCTTGGTTACAAAATGCTTAACAAGGTTGGGCAAAACCAGGAATTCATTGGGAAGATCCTGCAGTAGTTCTCCTGGTCAGGGAAGAATTGATAAACCAAAACTACAAGGGTAAAATGCAGCCAGTTCAAGGAACAACTGGAAAGATAGACTTTCCATAGCGCTTACCTTTTCTCCCACTTCATGTCCTTCAATGCCTACTGGCTCCCTCCATGTGGTCAAAAAGAGACACAGTTATAAGAAGATACAATTTCTCTATAGTTTGTATGTTGAATTTTCCCCAAAGGCTCATGTTTGAAAGGCTTAGAGCCCAGGGTGATGCTATTGGGAGGTGCTGTGGACTTAGGAGGTGGGGTCCATGGGGGGCTTAGGCTGTCAAGGGTGCACCCTTGAAGGGGATTGCAGGACCTGCCCATCCTCTCTGTTGCTCTGCTTCCTGGCTCATGATATGAGCAGTTTGCTCCACCTCTCACTTCTGCCTCCCTTTCCACAGCTCAAAGCAATGGGGCTGCCCAATCCTGAACTGGAACCTACAGAACCATGAACCAAAACAAACCTCGCTTTACTTCATCAGTAGCATGTGTCAGGTGCTTTGTTAAAGTAACAGACACCTAATACAATTGTTGGTGGGTTCTCCATTATACAGTTTAAAGTGCAGGTCACCAGCAGGAGACTAACTCTATAGTCCCAGTTTGAAAATTGTGGGGTAGAAATTGTCGACCTGGACTGGGTCAGGCCTTGCCTTTGACAAATCCACACTGGTAGTGGTTATGTATGCACATGGCAGAATAAAAATTAAACATTCCCTGTCATGCTATTGATCAGGCTGCTATGACAGAAATTCAAATTAAAAGTGGGTTAAACACAATAGGAAGTAATTTCTTTCATGAGAATTCCCAGATATAAATACAGAATTGAAAATCCATTTAACAGGATTGTTACGGATCAGAGAGGGGTGTGTCTACTTTTGTAGGGCTAAATACAATTTTTGGAACCCTCTTTAAGGAAAAGCTACAAAATCTATAGCATAAAATTTGGTCCGAAATTATCTGCTAAGTATGAGAACATAAATTATTAGAAATTCCTGGATCTTTAGAATTTCAGGGTTTTTTTCCTTCTGAGATCCATTAGCCCATTTATCAGACATACTTCCTAATTACAGGCCGTTATTCTCTGCAGCTAGAACGCTCTACAGCTCACAGCAGCTGGGGCACTCACAGGCACCCAACCAGGTGAGGGGCTCCTCAGCTTCCACTCTGTTACCTTCATGGTCAGTCTGTTCTTGCACCATGACAAACGTTCTACTACCCTATTAGAGGAAGAGAATAGATATACAACTACTAATCTCTTCCACTGTTTCATGATGAATAGCCCCAAATAATATTACTAGAATTTATAAGTAAGGATCTCAGAGGAAATACGTCAGTTTAATATTGAGAAAAACTTTTTAAAGGCAGTCAATAGATGTAATGGACTGCATTGAAATGTGTTGAATCCTTTGTCTCTCGAGGAGCCTCGGGCAATAACTTTTTTTTTTCCCATTAAGTTTATTGGTACATTTTAGGTATAAAATACAGTTACATTCATCATTGGGATCTTGTACCATTACATGAGTATCTTGGTAAACCCATTCTTTTTTTTTTTGGTACCAGGGATAGAACTCAGGACCTTGCGCTTGTAAGGCAGGCTCCGGAACCACTGAGCTAAATCCCCAGCCCTTCGGGTGATAACTTTTGAGGGGCTTCTTTCATGAGCATCTGACCAATGGACTGGGCAGTGCTTATTTAGATTACATAAACTCTAAGGTAGTGTAGTGAAATGCAAAGGGTGTGGACTTCAAAGTGACAAAGATCTGAGTTTAAGTCCCCATTCTGTGTCTATTTAGTAGAACGACTATGGACAAATAGTTGAACCTTTCTGAACTTTGATTTTCTTAGCTATAAAATGGAGATAAAAAGACCTAATTTGAGATTTGATAAGGATTAAATTTGAGTGAATTTTAAACACCCAGACAGGTAATAATAGAGCTCAACTCAAATTACTTCCCTCTCTAGGGCTGGGGATTTAGCTTGGTGGCACCACACCTGCCTTGCAAGCGCAAGGTCCTCAGTTTGATCCCCGGTACCAGGAAAAAAAATTATTTTCCCCTCTCCTGCCATTTCCTAAGTGGTATCTGAGCTTTGTTTTGTAATATAAATAGGATTTAGAGGAGCACAGAAGGGAATGGGCATCATACAGAAGGACTTTGATTCTAAGGTAAAGTATTCCTAGTTTTTCTGTCACATTGGTTGGCGCTCTCATTGCTGCTTCAAAATACTCAACACCCACAACTTCAAGGAGGGGAGGTTTATTTTGGCTCATGGTTTCAGAGGTTTCAGTTCATGGTCAGCTGGCTTCAAGGCAGAAACATCATGGTGGAAGGGCATGGTGGAGCAAAGCTACTCATTTCATGGTGCCTGGGAAGCAGAGCACATGAGAAGAGCTCCACTGAGAGATATAACCTCCAAAAATGTGTCCCTAGTGTCCACCTCCTCCAACTGGACCCCACCTCCTAACAGCACATTCAGCTGTCACATCAGTAGATTAATCCACTGGTGAATACAGAGCTCCCATGATCCAGTCACCTCTCCAGAAGCTTCTAAATCCAATCAAGTTGACAATTAAGATTAAGCGGCACAGGGCCGGGGATTTAGCTCAGTGGTTTCACCACCTGCTTTGCAAGCAAGCGCAAGGACCCGAGTTCGATCCCCGGTACCAAAAAAGAAAGATTAACCGGCACAAATCCACCCCTTGTCAACTTGACACCAGCATTTGCTAAACCACACTTAATCTCCAAATAAATACAATACCAAGGTGATAATTACACCTACCATGATATAACTATCTAGGGTATAATTTGCCCCCAAATCTCAACGGTCCTGTCATTGCTAAAAATGTCCAAGCCCAAAGTTGCTCCTGAGACTCAAGGCAAATAAACACTTAGCTGTGAGCCCCTACAAAAGTCAAAAGGCCCACTGTTAAAATAAATAAATAAATAAATAAAAATAAAAAAGCAAGTTACATAATCCCGAGGTACCAAGTACAGGGTAAACATTCCTATTCCAGAGGGGAGGAATAGGGCCAGGGTCGTAGCTCAGTGATGCTGTGCCTGCCTGGCAAGCACAAGGTCCTGAGTTCGATCCCAGGTACCAAAACAAAACAAAAAAGGGAGGAATAGGAGGATAGAAAATAATCTGACTGAAGTGACAACAGAACTCAACAGGACAAACTTGAGGTCCCGTAGCCCCACGTCCAGCATCAAGTGGTAAAATGTGAGTTTCAGGGGGCATCAGTGGTCCCGCCTCTGTGGCTTGCAGCCCGTGTGTCCTCTCTTTTTGGATGGCTCTGCTCGCCGCCTGCAGCTTCCTCAGCACACATTCTATGTTCCTTGCATCTTCTGAGTTCCTGCAGCCTTCACTACAGCACAGCTTTGTGCATTCTCCTCTCAGGAGCACATCACCTGTCCTCCCAGGCTTTCCTTTGAAATCGGAGTGGAAACTTCAATGACACCACAACTTTTCTATACCTGAAAAATCAGCACCATGCATATGATGCCAAGGTCTACTGCCAGCATGAGTGGTATCCAGTCTTCCTGAGACCGTGGCTACAACAGCCTCTGAGGGCCTTGGTGGCTGAGTATGGTGCAGTGAATCTCAGAGAACTAATTCTCAGGCAGCCCTTCTCAAATAGTGGTTCCAGGAGCTCACTCCCCAAGTGAAAGGTTTACACTTGTGCACCCTTGAGCCTGTGATGGGATGGGTTCTTGCTAATTCCTGAGATACTTTTAAGGTAGCTTTTGTCTTATCACAGTTCAAAGTATTTTATTTCTTTTTCATGCTGCTAATCTCTTCCTGGGCCCCAACTTCATACATGCTTCTTTTCTGGTCAAAATTTAAGTATTTCTGCTCCACTTTTTGCTCCCACTTCTCACTATAAATCTCACTAAAAGCAGTCATCAGTACCCATGCCATAGTCTGAACTTTCAGCTACCTTGAAATTTCTTCTACCAGATCAGAGTCCACTGCCCTTGATCTCAACCTCACACAAAGTTTCGTGGCATGAACAAAATATAGACAGTTCTTTGAGGGTAACCTGCATGGCCTCTAGTCTAATTCCCAGTGGAATCATCATTCCCATCTGAAACTTCCTGAGCCTGGCCCTTACTTAGGCATCACATCAGCCTTCTGTTCTCCTAAGCTTTGACCAGAGTCACTCACCAATCTCTGCTTGCAGCATTTTAGGCCTTTTCTATCCTAACTCTCTAAACCTTTCCAAACTCCTCCCACAAACCAATTTCAGAGGCTTCGAAACCACATGGTCAGGTATAATCACAACAACCCCACTTCTCTGGTATCAATGTTATGTATTAGTCAGCTTTTCAACTGCTAGGACAAAATACCCAACACCCACAAATTAGAGGAGAGGTTTTAGAAGTTCAATCCATGGTTGGCTGGCTCCAAGGGAAAAATATGATGGAGCGGCCTGATGGAACAAAGCTGCTTACTTCATGACAACCAGAAAGCAGAGCACCAGTGAAGAGTGCCTGTGAGACATACACCCTCCAAATGCATGCCCCCAGTAACCTACCTTCTCTAATCAAGTCCCACCCCCTAACAATACATTCAGCTACAAACATTAGTGGATTAATCTGCTGATAACTATAGCATCTCATGATCCGATCACCTTTCCAGAAGTCTCCTACTACTGTCAAGCTGACAATTAACTGGCACACCAGTCCAATATCCCTTCCCCTTTTTAAGGAATTCCTCCTTTTCCAATGACAGCACAAGTAATTTAGAGATAATTTATAACTCACACAACAGTCTTTATTATCCAATTTCTCCATTCTTGTGGTCAGGATTATTTACATATTTAATGGCAGAGATAAACTTCAAGTAATTTCTTTTAAGACGAGCAGGTAGGTATTTTATTTATGAAGCTGTTGAATGTCTGGGAATACTTTTTTTTTATATACCAGGGATCAAACTTGGGACCTTGTGCTTGCAAGGCAGGCAACGGAACCACTGAGCTAAATCCCCGACCCTATGGGAATACTTTTTCTGTTGTCCTCCCTCAAGAACATTTACTTTGCTGGAATATAAAATACTTTTTTGTGGGCCGGGGATTTAGCTCAGTGGTTTCGCCGCCTGCTGCACAAGCGCAAAGACCCAAGTTCAATCCCTGGTACCAAAAAAACCCCACTTTTCTGTAAATATGTTTAGCTTCTGGCTTAATAGAAGACAGCTGGGGCTGGGGATTTAGCACAGTGGTTCCGCCACCTGCCTCGAAAGCACAAGGATCTGAGTTCGATCCCTGGTACCAAAAAAAAAAAAAAAGTGTAACTATCCCTGTTTCTTTGGGCTGGGGATTTAGCTCAGTGGTTTTGCCGCCTGCTGCGCAAGTGCAAGGACCAGAGTTCGATCCCTGGTACCGAAGGAAAAAAAAAAAGAAGACAGCTGAATTCTCATACATCTCAGCAGTCATTCTGTTGTAATATGTTGTCTGGGTTGGAATATATGAAGAAAATCTGCCCTTGCACTGATATAGAACTTGAGAAAGGAGGAGTATTTTTTAAATCTTTTCAAATAATTCTGGATGATATCCTTTGATACCATACTAAAGTTCAACAAGTGGTAATTATAAAGTTTAGTTGCAATGTGGTCTCAAAAACCATATTAATGAGTCTTTTATGCTCTGTTAAATTAGAATGTATTTTTCACATTGAATGGATCCTTTATCCATGCATAATCTTATAACATCATGCATTTGGTCATTCAGAAAATACTGATTCACTGAGTTATATATCTTCCAAATATGAAAACATTTCATTAAAGAATTTTTAAAGTCATATTCATTTACATTACTACTAATTTCATGAAAAAAAGTCTACATGTTAAGGATCTAAGCTTAGAGTAACAGACACAACTTTCCCAATGATATAACTTTCACTTGAAATCTCAAATTTTCCTATTAGCAACAGATCCTGTCATTTGTTCTCCTTGAAATAATAGGATCAACTTCTGGGAGGATGGCAGACTGGTGAACAGCAGAGAAACAACATCTCTGAGATTTGGTGTGCAGACAGTGAAATATAGCAAGGCTAGGAAGAAAAGAAGGAGGGAAGTGGTTCCTTAGGACCCAGCAAAATCTAAAGCAAGAATTGAAGCCCATGGGGAGAGTGGAGAGACCTCAACACAAAAGAAGGAAGTGGCAAGTGGCATTTTCTCCCTGGGCCCTGACATACTGTATGGGAGGGGCAGCTCAAAGCTATAGATGCATGGTGAATACTGGTGACCCCAGAGGCCTCCATGGAGAAATGCACGAGTGGAACAGAGCAGTGGATGCAGTGGATTATAGTGGCTGGTGAGTTATTTTGGTTTAGACATCCCCAGGAGAAGGTGATTGGCCAGCAGCCATGTTGGAGAGAGGCCAACTGAGCTCAGAACTCAGAGCAGCTACAGTCTGGTTCCATCTAGTGGGTTCAGTGTCAGGGTAAGGCAAAACCAAGTTCAAGTCACCAGGAAGTCAAAGAGCCAGGTTCAAGCTGGCAGGGAGCTGAGTTCAAGCTGGCACAAGGCACATAGAGTGTTGCAGGCTAAACAAATTGTGTTCCAGATTTACAGCCAGGAAGCAACCTAAACTTCAGTGGAACTAAAGATGCAAGCTTGCTGGGATTATCCACCACTCCACCATAAATCTACACTGGCTTGCTGGGATTAATCAACATGGATCTGGGCTCTATCTGCCCAATCTGTCTACCAGCGACAGCAGAGACATGACCTAAAGTGAACATTTTTTTCTTCTTCTTTTTTCTGTTTTCTTTTTCTTCTTGTTTTTATATGAGTGTGAATATTATTTCTAGGGGTTTTTTGTTGTTATTGTTCTGTTCTGTTATTATTTTTACTTCTTATTTCCCTCTTTTGCTCCTGTCTTCTTCACCAGTTTCCCAAAGTTTGCATAATCTTTTGTCCTCCAACCTTGCTTCTAATCTCTTCTTCTTCTATTTCTCTATTTTCCCCCCTAACTCCTTTTAAATTCTCCCCTGAGGAAGAAATTGAGGGCATATTTACTGAATACAATATTCTGGTTTGTTTTAAATTTTATTATATAACCATAAATATAATTCATACAGTTAAAGGTGCCAAATTAATAGTTACCACAGTTTGTCATTTTCTAGGCTGTGTTTGATGCTCCTGTTATTGCTGATTCTACTACTTTAGCCAAGGTGACATAATTGTTCTAATCTGTTGTTCTTTCTGGTATGCCAAGACTGAGATTGCTTCAGGGTCATAAACATTATTATATGCCAGTCCCAAAGAACAGGGGCTAGGCCAAATAGACAGCAAATTCTCATCCCCAATAAATTGTAGAGGTAGGATCTTTCAACAGACTCAAAACCCAAAAGCCAGCTACACCTGTGAAGACATCTCTTAGAAGTACTTATTTCCTAAGAGTTCTAAAAACTAGCAATAAAGCTACCTGTCATAAGCAATTTGTAAGCATCAACCCAGGAATTAAACTAAAAAAAGAAAAGAAAATGAGAATACACTTAAGCAAGATGCAACCTTAGACTTCCAGCTCACCACAGGTAAACCCAGGGGGAAGCGAGGTGGAACAATTTGAAAGCCACCTGCCTGGACTCTCTGAAGAAGTAACAGTGGATTTAACAAAGCAGATAAATGAGGCTCTAGAAAAAATTAAATCAGAAATAATTTCTCAAACAATTACAGACATGGTGACTATAATGAAAGACATGGGTAGTGACTCTAGAGAAGATTGACAGAAGAGCTGAGGGAAATGATGGAAATATGAATGCCCAACATAGGAAAGAAATGGAATACATGAAACAGATTCAAACATATCTTCAAACAGGAGATTAAAAATTCCATCAAAAGTATATGCAGCAGAATGATCAATGTGAGGACAGATCATCAGATATAGAAGACAGGATTGCACTTAGCAATCATGAAAAAAAAAGATTACTTGAAAATAACAAGAGACCATGAAAATTCAATCCAACAGCTGCTACGTGGTCCAAAGAAGAATAACGTAAAATTGATCAGAGTCAATGAAAAAGCAGGAGATAATGCAAATGACATAAAAAATGTATTCACAGAAGTAATGGCAGAAAACTTCCCAAGCAAGGAAGTTTGACATACAGATAAGTGAAGCATCTAAAACTCCAATTAGCCGTGATTAAAAAAATCTACACTGAGGCATATAACAGTCAAGATTCCAGAAATTCAACACAAGAACAGAATATTAAAAGCTGTTAGAGAAAAGAAACAAATCACCTACAAAGCAAAGCCCATCAGAATCACAGCAGACTTCTGGACACAAACCCTCAAGCCAAGGAAAAGTTGGAGTGAAGTATTTCAAGCCCTTAAAGAAAACAACCTCCAACCGAGATTTATGTACCCCACAAAAATATCTTTCAAAATTGATGGAGAAATAAGATACGTCCATGACAAGAACACCTGAAGAAATTCATGACTACCAAACCAGCACTCCAAAATGTTCTGAAGGACATTATAAAAAGAGACAATGAGAGCTGGGTGTGGTGGCCCATGCCTGTAATCCCAGCACTCAGAAGGCTGAGGCAAGAGGATCACCATGAGTTCCAGGCCAGCCTGGACTACATAGTGAATCCAAGGCCACCATGAACTACATAGTGAGATCCTATCTCAAAGAGAGAGAGAGAGAGAGAGAGAGAGAGAGAGAGAGAAACAGAATAAGGACTACAACTCCAGAATACTAGCATAATGAATCCATCAGGCAAGGCATGTAATTAAATGGGGGTGGGGGACAAACAACAGGAAAATAACATGGCAAAAATAAGTCAATACATATTAGTTATAACCATCAATGTAAATGATCTCAATTCACCAATCAAAAGAAACAGACTGGTGGGCTGGGGATTTAGCTCAGTGGTTCCGGCACCTGCCTTGCAAGCGCAAGGTCCTGAGTTCGATCCCCAGTACCAAAAAATAAATAAATAAATAAAGTTTGTGAGGAAAATTAGACTAAAGGGCCGGGGATTTAGCTCAGTGGTTTTGCTGCCTGCTGCGCAAGTGCAAGGACCCGAGTTTGATCGCCGGTACCCCCCCCCAAAAAAAAAGAAAAGAAAGAAAAGAAACAGACTGGCAGAATGGATCAAGAAGCAAGATCCAACAATATGCTACATACAAGAAACACATTTGATTGAAAAAGAAATTCATGAACTCAAAGTCAGAGGATGGAAAACAATACTCCATGTGACAGGTACCCAGAAAAAAGCAAGGGTAGTTATTCTATTTGCTGAAAAATTGGATGTCAAGCCAAGATTGATTAAGAGAGACAAAAAAGGTCACTAAATCCTTGTAAAAGGAACAATCCAAGAGGAAGGGACAACAATCATAAATATATACCAAACTATATAAAACAAATATTAACAGGAAAAAAACAAATAAGCACTAACACAATTGTAATGGGGGATGTTCATACCCCACTGTCATAAATAGGCAGACCAACTAGACAAAAAATCAATAAAGGAAGATCAGAACTGAACCAAACTTTTTTTTTTTTTGGTACTGGGGATTGAACTTGGAACCTTGCGCTTGCAAAGCAGGTGAACCAAACTTTTGAACAAATGAACTTAGTAGATATCTACAGAGTGTTCCACCACACAACATCAGAATGCATATTCTTCTCAGCTGCACACAGGATGTTCTACAGAATAGACCATATACTACTAGCTCATAGAACATGCTTAAGTAAATAAAAAGGAACTGAAATCATCTCATGCATAGTATCAGACCATAGTGCAATGAAATTAGAAATCAATGGCAAAAGAAATCATAAAAATTACACAAACATATAGAAATGAAATAACACCCTTCAGAACAACCAATGGGTCACAGATGAAATTAAAGAAGAAATTAGTTTCTACAATTAAATGATAATGCCAATATGACATAATAGAACTTATGAGATGCAATGAAAGCAGTCCTACAAGTGAAATTTATAGTAGTGAATTCCCATATCAGAAAAAGAGCAAGGTCAAACAAACAAACTAATATTGAAACTCAAGCTTCTAGAAAAAGAAGAGCAAGTCAAGCCCAAAGCTCATATAAGGGAGAAAATTATAAAAATATAAGCAGAACTTAATGCAATGGAGACTAAAAAGACACTACAAAGAATCAATGAATCCAAGAGTTGGTTCTTAGAAAGATTAAATAAAATCGACAAACCCTTAGTCAATCCTATAAAGAAAAAAGAAAAGAAAAGACTCAAATCCATGCAATTAGGAATGAAAAGGGTGAAATCACAAGAGATCCTGCAGAAATCCAGAAGATCATCAATACCTACTTTAAGAACCTATATTCTAGTAAGATGAAAAACACAGAAGAAATGAACAGATTTGTAGATATATACAAATTACTAAAGCTCAATCAAGAAGATACAAAAATTCTAAATACACCAATATCAGTCAACGAAATTGAAGATACATTTAAAAATCTACCAACAAAGAAAAGCCCAGGCCCTGACAGATTCACTGTTGAATTCTACAACAATTTTAGAGAAGACCTAATCCCACTACTTCTCAAATTCTTTAATGAAGTTGGAAAGGAAGCAGTACTTCCAAATTCATTCCTGGAAGCAACATTACCCTGATAACAAAACCAGAGAAGGATCCAACCAAAAAAAGAACTACAGGCCATTAGATTCTCTCTAATGAACATAAATGCAAAAATCCTCCATAAGATACTGGCAAAGAGGATGCAGCAAATCATCAAGAAATTTATCCATCATGACCAAGTAGGATTCATCCCAGGGATGTAGGGATGGTTCAACATATGGAAATCAATACATGTAATACACCATATTAACAGAGCCAAGGACAAAAACCATATGATCACCTCAATAGATGCAGAAAAAGCATTTGCCAAAGTCTAACACCTATCCATGATAAAAACCCTACAGAAAATTGGAATAGAAGGTCTTTATTTCAATCTGATAAAACCCATCTATGAGAAACCAACAGCTAACATCATACTAAAGGAATAAAAACTGAAAGTGTTCACTGTAAAATCAGGAATGAGACAAAGATGTCCACTGTCACCACTCTTATTCAATAAAGTTCTGGAAACATTAGCCAGAGTAATTAGACAAGATAAAGAAATAAAAGAAATAAGGATAGGAAAGGAAGAAGTTAAATTATCATTATTTGCAGATGACATGATACTCTACATACAAGACACCCAAACTCCACCAAAAGACTTCTAGATTTAATAACCAAATTTAGTAACATAGCTGGATACAGTCAATACTCAAAATCAATAGCCTTCTTGTACACAAACAACAAACTCACTGAGAGAGAAATTAGAGAAACCACACCTTTCACAATAGCATCCCCCAAAAATGAAATACCTAGGAATCAATCTAATGAAGGAAGTGAAAAACCTTTACATTGAAAACTATAGTACTCTGAAAATGGAGATCAAAAAGGATATCAGCAAATGGCAAGCTACCCCTGTTCTTGGGTAGGAAGAACCAATATAGTGAAAATGGCCATACTTCCAAAATTGTTACACAGATTTAATGCAATCCCGATCAAAATACCAATAGCGTATCTCCCAGAATTAGAGAAAACAATCCTAAAATTCATTTGGAATCAGAAGAGACCTAGAATAGCAAAGGCAGTTCTGGGCAACAAAGGCAAGGCAGGGCACATCATAATCCCTGACTTCAAATTATACTACCAAGCTACTGTAATAAAAACAGCATGGTACTGGCAAAAAAACAGACCCAAGGACCATTGGAACAGATGAGAAGATATAGAAACAACTCCAAACACACTCAGCCACCTTATCTTTGAGAAAGGAGCCAAACATCTTTACTGGAAGAAAGATAGCCTCTTTAATAAATGGTGCTGGAAAAACTGGCTTTCCATATGCCAAAGACTAAAATTAGACCCATTTCTTTCATCATGCACTAAACTAAAATCAAAATGGATCAAAGATCTAAATATTAAAATAGAAACACTAAATCTGCTGGAAGGTAGAATTGGTAGAATTCTTAAAGACATTGTTATAGGCAAAAACTTTATGAGGAAAACCCTGATCACACAGGAAATATCACAAAGAATCATCAACTGGGATCTCATCTTATTAAAAAGCTTTTGCACAGCAAAAGAAATCACCAGCAGTGTGAAGAGACAACCCACAGTGTAGGAAAGAATTTTTGCCAGCTGTTGCTCAAAGGACTAATATCTAGAATATCTAAAGAATTCAAGGAAATCAGAACCCCCAAACTTAAAGACCCAATTTAAAAATGGACGACTGAAATGACTAGATATTTCTCAGATGAAGAATTAGAAATGGCAGATAAATATATGAAAAAATGTTCAATATCACTAGTCATTCAAGACATGCAAATTAAAACAATGCTGAGATTCTATCTGACTCCAGAAAGAATGGCTTTTATCAAAGAATCAACCGATAACAAATGCTGACAGAGCTATGGGGAAGAAGGAACCTTTCTCTGCTGTTGGTGGGAGTGTAGAATGGTGCAACCATTGTGGAAATCAATCTGGAAATTCCTCAAAAATCTGAAAGTAGGGGTTCCATTTGACATGGCTGTTCCCCTTCTTGGCATCTTCTGGAAAGAATTAAAAGCATCACACCACAGCGACATATGTACACCCATGTTTATAGCGACACAGTTTGTAATAGCTAAGTCTTGGAAACAGCCCGAATGCCCATCAACTGATGAATAGATAAAGAAGATGTGGGATTTTTTTAATACAATGAAGTACTACTGTGCCATAAAGAAGGATAAGCTTGAGACATGTCTAGCTAAATAGATGCAACTTGAGACCATACTCTTAAGTGAAATAAATCGGACATACATTTAAATACCGCATTGTTTCTCTGGTGTGAGAAACAGAAAGTGTAAATAAAGACCAAAATGTATAATAGATATTGGGAAATGAGAAGAAAATGTTCAAATTAGAAGGGGAACAAGGGAGGGGGAAGGGGGAAAGGAAGGGAGGGTCATGAAAAAAAAGAATACAAGGAAAATATGGAAGACCGGGGATTTAGCTCAGTGGTTCTGGCATCTGCCATGCAAGTGCAAGGTCCTGAGTTCGATCTTGGGTACCAAAAAAAAAAAATGAAAATATGGAAACAAAGCTTTTGTAAATAAAAAGAGGAAGAGGGGTTGAAGAGAGGGGAGGGGAATGGGAAAAAAGAAGCAAGCTATATCACGTACAGGTACAAATTCTCTATGATGAAAGTTATCATTGTGTATATGTAAAATGTACCAATAAAAAAACTAAAAAAAAAAAAAAAAGAAACAGGATCATTTTCTTTTTTTTCAGTAAAAGAGGTGCTACATGAAGATAGCCGGTAGATTTTGCATAGCAGGAAATCACGCAAATGAAGTTCCTTGAGATAACCATCTACTCCAGTAGACAGCAGAAATGCTTCATGTATAATTCTTATTTTTTCCATAAAATGTTACAAAGATGTGAGTAAAGATTCAAGATCTAATGAGTATTTGTTTTTAATGAGTATTTTTTACAGTTTCATCCAGGACACTCTTTTTTCCTGTGAGTGTATGGTCCAAAGGATATAATCACTACAGCATAGCTAGTGCCATGGCACAGATTTGGACTAGGCTGCCAACAATTTTACTCACTACTGCTTTTTTATCAAAGTGTAAATATGAACTCAGTGAAAAAGACCAAAAATGTCTTAGTACTGTGAAAATATCTCTGACCTTTCAGAATCCCTGAAAAGACTCCAAAGACCCTGAGGGTTCTATGGACTCTACTTGGAGAGCATCAGGTTTTGGTCCATGTCCTTCGCAGACTTATGCCACAGAAAACAAAATCGTAATTTCCTTTAAAAATCTGTATTTTTTGTTTCATTGGCTTCTTACATTTAGTATTACAGCAAAATTTAAAATCAATTGTTTTCCTTTGTAACTAACCTATTTAGGTACTTAGCATTTTTCTTCATTTTTGTAATCTAAAAAGTCTTCATGGTGTATTTATTAACTTTTCTTCAACATAGTGATCCCTGACATAGTGGTCTTAATAGTTTTTTCATTATATTTCCTCCTGCTGTCATTTAATGTCCCTGATTCCCTCTTTATGATTTTTTGCTCCATTTTTGTAGAAAACATGGCCCCTTCCATCCTGATAAAGTCTTACTTATTATCAAGCAAATTAGGAGGTGTGGGATTTCCTTGGCTCCATCACGGCTGGTTTTTTAACTCTCTGAGCGCCTTGGAGCTCCAACTCTGACCCACTGTGTGCATTCCTTCTAACCCTGTCCCTTTCATCTGCTCCCCACACTCTAGAGCCATTTTGGTATAAGATAAGCTCTTCTGCTAACTTCCAGGGTAGAGTTTTCAGATTCTATGAACCAAAGGGTGTGAAGAAAGTTCCCCTTTCTGTCCATTGGTGTTTTCTTCAATGCGGGGAGAACTTCGGGACGTCCTTTGGCCGGCCTCTCCCTGCTTTCTCATTCTTAGCTGCACTGGGAAGGGAGTGATGAGTGTCAGCAAGTGGGCCTGAGGAACAGTCTCTTCCTCTGGGGAGACATTTGCCTACTGGAGGTACAGTCTCCTGATGGCTCTCTTCCCTACTGTAAGATACACAAGAACGAGCATTACCTCTGTAGGAAGGGGCCAGTCTTTTGGAAATGTAACCTCAAAAACACCAACCTCTGAAATGTTAGGCTGGGAACATTGATCCATAAGTCAGGAGTAAAATTTTAGATGGAAAAATGTACACACAGAGGATTTTGTTGAGCTTTAGACTTTAGAGTGTACTTAGCAGGTTTTGACTTTGGCATTTCAAAGAAGTCACATTAAGCCAGGAGGGCTTTTACAGTTATGTAGACAGTTTTTGACTTCTGTAAAAGCCTTTTAAGTTTTTATGTTTTTGTTTTGTTTTGTTTTTGTTTTTTACAGTCCTGGGGATACAACCCAGGGCCTTCACACCGAACTACATACCAAGCCCCTTTTTATTTTTTATTTTAATACAAGCTCTTGCTAAGTTGCAAAGGCTGGGCTCAAATTTAGGATCCTCCTGCCTCAGCCTTCCAGAGTGCTAGGATTACAGGCATGTGCCACCACACTCAGCCAAGAGCCTTTAAGTTTTAAGCCACATCATATTTTGACCATGGCAGAGGACTACAGTTTATGTCACAACATTGCAGCTTGTACTTCCACAAAGGCAAAGCTGCACACATGGGCCCTAAGAAAAGATCTGGTCCCTATCAGTACACCTTTAAGCAGAGCCACTTCATGGGCCTTGGGCAGCCTCGGGGCCACACCCCTGCTGTACACTGACTCTTCAACTATGCCCTGGTCTCACTCCACACATGTAGGCTTCATGGAAACTTCAGCAGACACTGGTAGATCTAAAGGACTTAGTAAGTGATCAAAGCCAAAGCAAGAATTGAAACATGAGGGCCAGGGATTTAGCTCAGTGGTTTCACCACCTGCCTTGAAACCGCAAGGACCCAAGTTCAATTCCCAGTACCAAAAACCCCAAAAAGACAAAACAAACAAAAAAAACCAAATTCAGGGAATGGTGACACACATCTGTAATTCCAGCACTCTGAGAGGCTGAGGCAGGAGGACAGAGAGTTCAAGTCCAGCCTGAACAACTTAGCAAGATCTTGTCTCAGAATGAAAAAGGTCTGGAAGTACAGCTAGCTCATTGTGAAGCCCTTGGGCTCAATCTCCAGTACTAAAAAAAAAAAAAAGAATTAAATGAAGAAAAAATAACTACTTCATATGTAGTTCTTTTAGGAATTAGTGGGCTGAAAATGTTTTTCTGACTTTTAAATTACACACCAGCTAAATCCATGCAAGCTACATAGCACTCTGTGTGTGTGTGTGTGTGTGTGTGTGTGTGTGTGTGTGTGTGTGTGTTTGAGACAGAGTCTTGCTATGTAGTTCAGACTGCCCTTGAACTCACTGTGTAGCCCCCCAGGCTGGCCTGAAACTCTCGGTAATCCTCCTGCCTCAACCTCCCAAGTGCTGGGATTACAGGTGTGTGTTACCACACCTGGCTACAAAACAATTGTGAGGATTAAATTTTAAATTATTATTGTTACAAGGAGGCTTTTGCTTTATAGTAATATTATTTTGTGAGGGGGTTTTGGTGCATCTTTGAGCCTAGAAGGCACATACCCTACAACTGAGCTACTCACCCCCCAACTCCAATGGCAACACTATTTATTTTGATTTGGGTGCTTCACTGAGATGTGTTTACTTTGTGAAAATATGTTGAGCTGTGCACTTGATTTGTACTCTTTTCTCTGTAAATGTTTTACTTTAAAAAAAAAATGCTTATGAAAGGGGCCAGGGAGTTAGCTCAGTGGTTCTGCCACCTGCCTCACAAGTGCAAAGTTTGTTCCCCGGTTCCAAAAAAAAATCCTTTTGAAAAAAAATTAATGCCAGCCTATGTAGACAGCATTACATTTGTCTGCTCAAATTCCATTCTATATTTTAACTAAATATCTTACTGCTCAAACAACTGCTAATAGAGTATTGTCTTTCCCACATGAAGTCAAATATATCCTAATGCACTGTCCATTTCATCTTTATAATATGTCTCTAGTGGATTCTTCTCCTTTCCCTGAATTTTGTTTCTGGACCTGAGAATTGATAACTCTCATCAAACCTGGGACATGTCAACTATTTTATGTTTAAATCTCCACTGAAATACGTTAGGTTTTTCCATTCTGTCTTCCTTGTCTGTTAAGCTTTTGTTCATATTTTCCATCTTGGACTCCATGGAATGCATTCCAGATACTCTTTGGATCTATTTTTCAGTGCGTTTGTCCTCTTTTTAGCTGTGTCTAATTTACTGTTTAGTCACTCTATGGACTGCTTTGTAATTTTTATTTATTTATTTATTTTTGTACTGGGGATCCAACTCAGGACCTTGTGCTTGTAGGCAGGTGCAGTGCTACTGAGCTACATCCCCAGCCCTGAACTATTTTTTTAAATCATGGATTTTTACTTATAGGAGTTCTACTTTGTTTTTAAACTCTAATTACTTATTCCCTATAATTTCATATTTCCTGCTCATGGTTTCTTTTTCCTACTTTTGATTCTTGAAACACATTAAGTATATTTATTTCATTTTTTCATTTATTTTTATTGGCTGGGGATTTAGCTCAGTGGTTCTGCTGCCTGACTCAAAAGCGCAAGGTCCCTAGTTTGATACCCGGTACCAAAAAAAGAAAATTATTTTTATTTTTTGTGGTGCTGGGGATTGAACCTAGAATCTTGCATATGCTAAGTACATGCTCCAACAATGAGCTATATTGCCATCCCAACACATTCATTTTATATTCTGTGACTGATAAATCCAAAATTTGGAGGTTTTGCATTTTTTTCTTTCTAGTATTGATATCAAGTTAAGTATGTTTCCTTGTCACCTGATTTTCTACAACAGTTGATTTTTGTTTGCTTTTATACTGGGGTATCCTCATTTGAGTCCTGACTGTAAGGAGCAATCTCCTATTAAATTTTCCAGTTGAGAGGGTTTCTCCATTTATCTCCTGAATCCTGTAATTAATGGGTTTATCAAAGTGGGGATCAAAGGCTCAGGGTTGGTCAGAAAACCTCAAAATGAAAGTAGCATATATAACCTCCAGAATTCCTGCTTGCAACTCATGATAATTTGGAGATTTATTTTTGTCAATTTGCCATGGTTTGAATGTCCTCTCCAAAACTCTCATTGAAACTTAATTCTTAAATTCATATGTTCACAGTATAGGAGGTGGGGCCATTAGGATGGGACTGGTGGCATTTATTTATTTAGTTTTTTTAAAGACAGGGTCTTGCTGTGTAGCCCAGACTGGCCTCAAACTTTCAATCCTTCTTCCTCAGCCTCCCAAGCGCTGGACTACCAGCATGCACCTCCACACCGGGCTGCGGTGGCTTTATAAGAGGGAAAAGGACTGGAGCTCACATACTTGCTCTGTCCCACCATGTGATGCGTTCCTCCATGTTAGGATGCTGGCACCTGCTGTTGGACTTCCCGGCCTCCAGAACTGTGAGCTAAACCTCGAGTATTCAGAGATTGCCCAGTAGTGTTTACTCAGTAGTATTTACCTACAGTGACAAGATGGACTAAGACACAGCCCATCGATGCTTTTTATAAGAGGTTTTAAAAAATTGTTATTCAGAATTTTAATTGCTTCCATCAGAGGATTTGTTTAAATAAATTCCCCATCCCATAGACAGGAATAGAATTTGGTTAAAATGTTTTCCTCAAATTTGCTCTATTATTAGATTTCTAACCTAATAAGGGAATTCTTACCTCTATAACTTCAATCTATCTTTTGCTGTACTATAAACACTCAAGACTATTAATGTTCCTCTTGGCACTATTTGAGTGTCTTCTTACAAATTTCAAAATGTAAGAATATTATTATCATTCAGTTCCTAAATATAGTCTAACTCCCCATTATGTTTCCTTCTTTGCCTCTTAAACTATTAGAAAGGATGTTTTACAAATAATTTTCAGAACCCAATTTTTGAGTAGTGAATATATTCCTAGCATTCACAAATGAAAAAATATGAAATGATGCCAGTGAAAATTTCACTCATACTCTTAATCCTATCTACATGGCCTTATATGTTTCTTTTTCTTTTTTTTTCTTTGGTACCGGAGATCAAACTCGGGTCCTTGCGCTTTCAGGGCAGGCGGCAGCACCACTGAGCTAAATCCCCGGCCCCTGTATGTTTCTTAATATTAGTGTCCATGGTTGAATTTTTCATATTAATTTCCAAATAGTTTTAAAATACACATATGGAAATGTACACATACGTCTCCTCCTTTTACGCAAATGACATATAACAAACAATATTCAATACCTACAGTTATTTATTTCAGCTGTGTGTCTTGGGGCTCATTCCACATAGGTACACAGGGAGAAATATGTTTTAAGTTTCCTGAGTGTGTGCATTTGAATCTTGCTTTTAATTGTTGGATTCTCCTTTTCTCCTTTTCTTTCCTTCTCCTTCCTCTATCCTTCCCTCCTTTCATTCTTTGAATCCTTCTTTCTTTTGTAGATGTGGTACTGGGGATGGTACAGGGCCTCACACAGGCTAGCCTTGTACTCTACCACTAAGCTACATCCCCAGCTGTGATTTCTACTTTCATCTCATTATGATAAGAAAATGTGGCCAGACAACAGTAACTTTTTTCTTTTTTGGTACCGGGGATTGAACTCAGGTCCTTGCGCTTATGAGGCAGGCGGTGGAACCACTGAGCTAAATCCCTGGCCCTAATAGTAACTTTTTTGTATTTGTTAATTCTCACTTACAAGCTTGCTGCGTGCCAGATTGTAACTGCTATTATATCCTTAACTCACTTGTTAATTTGTAGGCCTTTGAAAATGACAAGGGGTTATAAAATTATCAGATATGACTCCAATTACAGTTATGCTTCCAGATGTGGTATATTTCCCTAGGAAAACATCAAAATGTAGCTTTTATGTACCCATTGATCTTACATAGGACATTCCCCCCAATCTATACTAGTTTACAAGGATCACTGTCTGTTGTTGGCTTTGATGTAGAAGAGTCTATGGTACAGATTTGCTCATTAGCTTTCTTTCTCTCGGACATTCTATAACATAATCCAAGGAAGTTTTGTTAGTCTTGACATCTCACAATCATCATGCTAGTTGACTACATTAAGAAGAGTATGCTGTTTGGCCTGATTCAGCTGGAAAGATCAAGTATCCCAATGCTTTTAGGGACACAAACTTCTGAAGACAGAAGTGTAACGGGGCCAGATTCACCTGCCCTCCTTAAACAACTGAAAGCACAGAGCAAAGAGAAGCAGCAATGACTTTCTTAAGTGCTTAACAGGAAAAGCAGAAAAGTGTTTGGTCCTTTGGAGAAGTTAAACTATTACCCAGCTGTGTAGCAGCAGGTATTGTCTGGGCCTCAGCACAGTGAGGAGGAACCCATGCAGTGCCCAGGGTGTCCTTGGGTTGAGAAGCTACAATGGGGATTTGAAGAGATCCAGGCAGTTAGAATCCACAGGGCAAGTGTTGGAAAGGAGAGAGCTAAGGAGATCTACAGAGGGTTTCCCCTTAGTCCACTTGCGTTCTGATTAGCACATAGGTGTGTAAAACTATCACAGATTGCTGAAAAAACTATTGGATAGAAGCAGGCAGGGTAATTCCCAGAAATTATCCAGAATTGCAAATAGTTCATATTCCCAATAATCAAAACGGAACACCCTTGTATAATCCAGGGCTGGGATGGAGTAGTGAGAAAGTTTGCCTCAGGAATGAAGCCAATGTGACTCTAAAATAAGACTGCTCTCACTTCACCGAAAACTAACAATCAATCTGTGAAATGACCAATCTGTCTCCAAGTAATTTAACAGCATCCTAGGATAAGTATAGCAATACTTAAAGACTACCAAAAAGTTCAGCACCCAAGAATGTAAAATTCACAATATCTGCAATCCAATAAAAAATATAAAGGATATAAGCTAGGTTTGGTGGCACATGCCTATAATCCCAGCCACTTGGAAGGCTGAGGCAAGCAAATCTCAACTTCGAGGCCAGTCTGGGCAACTGAGTGAGACCTGATTTCAAAATAAAATTTAAAAAGGTCTGGAGATATAGCTCAGTGGTAGAGTAGCCCTGGGTTCAATTCCCTGGTATAACATCTACACACACACACACGCACACACACACACACACACAACACACAACTGATGATCTTATAAGATCATCAGAACTTTTGGAGCAGGACCTTATCCTTGTATTCTCATTTAACTTTAATGGCTTCTTTCAAATCCAGTAAGATTGGTGGCTTAGAGCTTCAACATCTGAATTTTGGGGCCACAGTTCAGTCCATGACAGGATTAATAGCAGCTTAGACGTGACATCAAAATGCTTAGATTTGTTAGCTTACCCCTTTCTGCCCACAGACACGCCCGAGAAAGCACCGTTAGTCTCTTCCCACTGCTGTCACGTCGAAGTCTGAGACTGCTGAGGAGTCTGAGCATCTGTAGGAGCTCTTTGGGGAGGGCTGAATTTTGAAACAACTGAAGTGAATCTGAGGAGCTCTTCTGAGCAAGGGGACACTCAGACTGGGTGGGATCCAAGCACCAGGTACTGCGGTGACATTTGTCACTTAGGCCATTGTGGAGGAGCTGGAAAAGCCATCAGCACAAGGCCGCACAAGGTGAATGGAGGAGCTGGCGAACTAAAGAGAGTTGTCTTAGGAGAAGATTCTCAGAGACCAAGTGCCCACTTATCCGTGAAAAGATATCTGTTAGCTGGGTGTGGTAACACCTGTAATCCCAGCACATAGAAGGCTGAGGCAGGAGGCTCACTGTGAGTTAGAGGCCAACCTGAGCTACATAGTGAGTTCAGTGCCAGCCTGCACTACATAGTGAGATTCAGTCTCAAAAAAAAAGACCGGGAAACTTGAAGGCATGGAAAGTGTACAAAGTGGAACACACAGAGAGAAATGGAACACTGAAAAATATAGAGTGAGCAGGATATAAATGTATACACCTGGGAGGCTGAGACAGAAGATTGCAAGTTTGAGCCCGACCTGGGCAACTTTGTGACACTCTGTCTCAAAATAAAATATTAAAATAATGAGCTGGGAATGTACCTCAGCACAAAGGGCTTGGGCTCATTCCCCTGTGCTAGGGTGAGGTGGGAGATGAACATCAGTGACATGGGGATTTCAGGTTCCAAAGATGGGGACTTGGAGTCCCAGAAGGAGTGAGGGGCGGGCAGAGGAAATATTTGATTTGATTTTTTGAGGGGGATACAGGGTCTCACTATGTAGTTCTGGCTGGCCTTGAACTCACTAGGTAGCTAAGGCTGGCCTCAAACTCACTGCAATCTTCCTGCCTCAGCCTCCCAAGTGCTGGGATTATAGGCATGAGCCACCACACCCAGCACAGGCAGAGGTAAAATTTGAAAGACTAATCTATAAAATGTTCCAAACTGATGAAAATAATAAATAAAGAGGTCCAAGAAGTTCAAGGAGCCTCAAGCCCAAGAAACACAAGTGAAAGCAGTGTAGCATAATCAAGTTGCTTAGAACTACTGATAGGAGAAATTCTTAACTTGAAAATCCAGAGGAAAAAATATAACAGTACAGAATATAAAGACAACAATGACAATAGCTTTCTTGCTAGAAAGAGATGCAAGTCCAAAGAGAGCAAAACAATACCTATAAAATATTGAAGAAAGAAAATTGTCAACCTAGAATTCTATACTCAGGAAAAGTTTTTAAACAAAGAACAAAGAAAGAAAATTCCAACACACGAAAGCTGAAAGAATTCATATGAGCACAGTATGAGAATGTGAAAGGAAGCTTCGTTGTAGAAGGACAATATTATCAGATGGAAACCCGAATATACACCAAAAACGAAAAGCATTGGGAATGGCAAATATGTGAGTGAACATAAAAGAGCTTTTCAAATTATTTTTACAATTTCTTTAAAAGACAACTGACTATTAAAACCAAAATAACAAAATGTAATGTGGAGTTTATAACATGTAGAAATACACTATGTGACATCTACAAAGGCCAGGAGAAAAGACATTGCAGAATGGAAATACACTGCTGACTTTTTTTTAAAGCAGCACTGGAAATTGAGCCAGCGTCTTTTCACTGAGCTACACTTCCACTCTCTTTTTAAAAACTTTTTAATTTTGAGACAGGGTCTTGCTAAGCTGCCTAGACTGGGTTCCAATTTATGATACTCCTGTATCATCTAGCCTAAGTGCAGAGATTAAAGATCTGCTCCACTATGCCTGGCTCTGTTGTGGATTCTTATATTAGTTGTGAAATAGTTTAATGTAACTTCAAAGTAGACTGTGATAAAATAAAGTGGTATACTAAAGACCATAAGCCAAGCACTAAAAACAAAATAACAAGAAAGACAAAACTCAAAACACTATAGCTAGCTGGGCAGGGTAGCACACACCTTTGATTCCAGCTACGTGAGAGGCTCAGGCAGGAGTCTTGCATATTTGAGTCCAGACTTGGCAACTTAATGACTTAGTGAGATCCTGTCTCAGAATTGTTTTGTTTTGGTTTTTGGTACCAGGGATTGAACTTGGGACCTTGTGCTTTCGAGGCAGGTGGCGGAACCACTGAACTAAATCGCCGGCCCCTGTCTCAGAATTGCTTAAAAAAATTTAAGAATTGGAGAAATAGCTCATTGAGAAGGCCTTGTGTTCAATCCCCAACACGCATGCGTACACGTGCACACACACACAAATCACTAAGCAGATTTTAAGTGTTCTCACCACAAAAATATGTGTAGTAGGGCTGGGGATTTACCTCAGTGGCCCTGCGGCTGCCTCGAAAGTGCAAGGTCCTGAGTTCCATCCCTGGTACCGAAAAAAAAAAGTATGTGTAGTAATGCATGTTAATAAGTCCAATCCTGGAGCCAGGAATTTAGCTCAGTGGTTCCGCTGCCTGCCTCGCAAATGCAAGGTCCTGAGTTCGATCCCCGGTACCAAAAAAAAAAAAAAAAAAAAAGTCCAATCCCCAAGACATAAATATTTCTTTTTTTTTGGTACCGGGGATTGAACTCGGGTCCTTGCGCTTGCACAGCAGGTGACAAAACCACTGAGCTAAATCCCCAGCCCAAGACACAAATATTTCAAAACATCCCATTGTGTATCATAAGTTTATACAATATTATTTGTCAATTTTCAATAATTGATTAATTTTTAAAAGAAACAGAAATGCTGAAGTTGAAAACTGAAATAAGTAAAGTGAAAATTTTGCCTGATAGACTTCACAACAGATTTCAACAGGAATAAGAAAGAATCCATGAACTCAATGACAACTTAATTGAAATTTATCACACTGAGGAATGGAAAGAAAAAAGAATGAAGAAATCAATAAAGCCTCAGAGGATTGTGGGAAACCACTGAGAGTAGCAATATATACCTAGTATAACTCTCAGGAGGAGAAGAGAGAGAAAATTGGCAGAAAAAATATTCAAAGAAATAATACTGAAATAGTGCCTAAATTTGAAAAAAAAAAAAAAAAGCAAATATAAATCTGTACATCCAAGAACCTCAATAATCTCCAAGTAGGGTAAATTCAAAGGGACCCACACACGGACATGTCATAGAAAACTTTCAAAATAAAAAGAATCTTGAAGACAGCAAGAGGAAAGTATCTTATCACATATAAAGGATCTTCTATAAAACTAATAGTTGATTTATCACCAATAGTGATTTATCACCAAACTAATAGTTGATTTATCATCATAGAAACCAGAATGTAGGAGCCGGAGATTTAGCTCAGTGGCATAGCGCCTGCCTCACAAGCGCAAGGTCCTAAATTTGATCCCTGGTACCAAGAAAAAAAAAGAGCTTAGAAACCATAATGTAATGGGAGGACTTATTCAAAGTTCCAAAACTCAATCAAGAATTCTGTATGCAGGAGATCCTGTCACACAGAAGACTAGAGGAACAGTCACATGAGGGATACTCAGCAAAGATTTACTGAAAATACAGGTACTTATATCCTTAAATGAAAAATTAATCAGAAAGATGATACATGTAGATCAAACCAAATGCCTAGATAGTTGAAGAGGAGAAGCAGCACTTCCATGACCTCTCTACACCATCCCCACCTCCACTTCTTTGGGGAGAACATCTGGAATAGCCTAAAAGAACAAACAAGGACTAGGGAGGCTGGACTCCCAGGACAGACTCTGTGTACCAGCTCCTTCTTCTTATAAACTCCTTTCAAACACTGGGGAATGTCCCACCCCGCTGCATTCTCTCCAGCACACAACCATGGAAAAGGGAAGCCCACCCCTCCCCAAATCTATGGCATCTGCAGTGTCTACCCAGTGCCTGCACTGAGTGGTGTGGCTGCCTCTGATCAGACTGCAACTAAGACAAGAAGGGAACTGTGTGAACACTCTGACTTTAAGACATGCCAGTCATGTGGGAATTGCATGTACAGTTCTTGTTGGATCTGGGTTCCCACTGGATTATTTGTTACACCGTCCCTTTTTTTGGCTTTGATTTAGTTGTTATTTTTTGTGTCTTCCTTTCCCTGTTCCTTTTTGTCTTAGATACTTCCTTGGTGCTGGAACAAAATACCTGACACCCACGGTGGTGGTTAATGGATTGTCAGTTCGAGTGGGGAACGCCCAGCTGAATTGAGGCAGCATGGTTCATGGTGTGGAACACCCACTTTAAGGAAGATTCTTGTCAGAACGGGATAAAAGGAGAATGGGAGGGAAGGATTTCAGCTGATTTCCCTTGGACGAGCTTCACTGAGGCAGATTTTGCTCAGAGGAGCTTAGGCTGTTCTCTTCAGAGAAGCTCCAGTCCTCACTGCTGCCAAGGATGGCTGCTGTTCTCTTCAGCAGAGCTCTGGTCTTTGCCTTCACCTTGGGCATCATCGCCTGCCTTCAGGCACAGATTCTTCAGCTTTCAGCACCGGCCTGGCCTTTCAGCCGCCAGCACAGAATCTTTAGCTTCTAGTGTTGACCTTCGACCTCCCGGGACAGACCCCTCAGTCTTCCGTAGTGGATCCTTCAGCCTCCTAATGTGGACTTGTATGGAACATTGCCATGGGCTCCAGGCCTTCTGCTGGATCCTTTGGATCTTTAGCATGCAGACAGATCTTTTGCATTCTTCTACATTTGACTCTGTAGATAGCTATTGTAAGCTAATCTTGTAAATTTCTGTGTCCTGCATTAAATCTGATTGAGAGCATGTGCAGTCTTTTTGTTGTTGTTGTTGGTACCGGGGATCGAACTGGGGACCTTGCTCTTTCGAGGCAGGCAGCAGAGCCACTGAGCTAAATCCCCGGCCCCATGTGCAGTCTTTTGAGGAGCCTTTCCCCAGCCCTGCAAGCTAAGCATTGATTATATACCCATAAGTTCAAGGAGGAAAGATTTGTTTTTACCTCACAGTTTGTAGATGTTTCAGTCCATAGTCAGCTGGCTCCAAGACAAGACAGTGTGGCAGAAGGCATCGCAAAGAAGAAATAGTTCATGGCAAGGCAGGCAGAAAAAAGCAGCAGCAGCAGCCTTCTTTTTCCTTTTTATTCCATTCAGGCAACAAGCCTATTGGTTGGTGCCACTCACACCAGGGTGCGCCTTCTATCTTCAGAAAATCCATTCAGCCACACCCACAACTATGCTAATCCTATCAGCGAACTGATCCAGCTATGGCACACCCATGATCCAGTGTCACACAGCCCTGATCTAGTCACTCCCAAAAGCCCCACCTGAGAGTGCATGAAGTTTTGCAGCACAATATTTTTTTTTAATTTTTAAATTTTTAAATAATTTATTAATTATAACAACTAGGGGGCCGGGGATTTAGCTCAGTGGTTCCACTGCCTGCCTCACAAGAGCAAAGTCCCGAGTTCAATCCCTGGTACCAAAAAAAAAGAAAAAAATTATAACAGCTGGGCTAGGGATTTAGCTCAGTGGTTCTGCTACCTGCCTTGAAAGTGCAAGGTTCCAAGTTAGATCCCCAGTGCCAAAAAAAAATTATAACAACTGGGAATAATAATATGAGGATGTGGATACATCAGTCAAGTGAAGAAATAAACTCGTACGTTAAACCTGTTCTCCTGCCTTTTTATGTGGCCATTTCTTGGCCACCATAAATCCCAGGTGAAAATCTTCTGTTCTTCAACGTTGCAGAACATTTTAGATATAAACTATAATACTTTTCTTCTATTTTCTATTCTAGCTTCTGTAGCAATACTATTTCTTATTTTTCACTTGTTTCTCCCACTTTTTTTTTTTTTTTTGGTACCAGGGATTGAACTCAGAACCCTGTGCTTGTAAAGCAGGCATGGCACCACTGAGCTAAATCCCTGGCCCGGTTTCTCCCACTTTTTAAATTCCTCAAGGTTTTCTCCCTGTATTCTCTCTCTCAGTCAATCCTATCTTCTCTTGTATTAATCTTTTATCCTCTCTATTCTACTTTTTTTTACTCTTCCTTATCTTACTAGCTCCTTGCCTTCCCTTTCTCTTCTCCACCTTTCAGGTGCACAAATGTAGCAATAGGTTTTGAAAATCTTTTTTTCCCCTTTTTTTAGTAGTAGCGATCGAATTCAGGACCTTGTGCTTCCTAGGCAGCTGTGGCACCACTGAGCTAAATCCCCAGCCCTGGTCCTGAAAATCTTGCAGCGGTCCACAATCCCAAATTACATCTCTGTCCTCCCGCATCTCACCTCACCCTTAAAACCCTCAACATTAACCCTTCACTCCGGTTATAAACACCCTATAACAGAATTTGACTCCCATATAATGACCTAATATTATTTCGCCTATCTACCTCTCCTCCTACTAGCTTACACTCCTCTTTCACCAGACCTCCATCTCTTTCCTCCTCTGCTCCTTCCACATCATAGACTAACTGCTAATAATAATATAGTATAGGGAAACTAGAAGATGCACACATGGAATAAAAAAATTCTTGCAGAAACTATAATAGGAAACTTTCAAAGTATGAAGAAACATTTCAACATACAGGTAAGTGAGTCATGGAACACCACTTTCACTAGGATGAAAAAGAAGTGCCCCACAACAAATCTTAGTTTAAATTCCAGAGGTCCAGCAAAAAGACATAATCTTGGGCCAGGGATTTAGCTCAGTGGTTTCACCGCCTGCTGCGCAAGCGCAAGGACCTGAGTTCGATCCCCGGTACCAAAAAAAACAACAAACCAAACAACAACAACAAAAAAAGACATAATCTTAAAAGCTGTCAGAAAAAAGCAAGAAATCATGTATAAAGGTAAGTATGCTAGGATTACAGCAGACTACTCAACTCAAACTTTAAAGACTGGGAGAGACTGGAGTGAACTATTTCAAGCCCTAAAAGCAAACAACTTCCAACCAAGATTAACATATCCTACAAAACTTCCTTTCAAAATAGATGGAGAAATAAAGACATTACATGGAAAAGAACAATTTAAGAGATATGAACACCAAGTAGGCATTTCAAAAGACATTCAAGAATATCCCCAGAGACAATGACGTCAACAAAACCAAAACTTTAAATGGAATGAATACATCAAACAAGGCAAATAAGGGCCAGAATGTAACTCAATGGCATAGCACCTGCCTGGCAAGTGTGAGGCCCTGAGTTCGATTCCTGTTACCAAATAAATAAATAAATAAATGGCAAAAAGAAAAACAAAGGAGTCATCAACAGAAAAAGAGCACTTGTCAGCAATATCTCCCAATATTAATGGCCTCAACACCCCAATTGAAAGACTGGAAGAAAAAAAAGACTGGATAAAAAAAAAATCCAACAGTCCGTTGCATTCAATAAACTCATCTAATTCAAAAAGATATTCATAGACTAGAAATTAAAGTATGGAAGACAGTATTTCAGGACCCTGAAATGGATCAGGACCCTGAAAGGGAGCATAGGCAGCAACTTTACTTTCAGACAAAGTAAACTTCAAGCTGAAACTGATCAAAGGAGGCAAAGAAGGTCACTATATACTAGTTAACAGAACAATCTAACAGGAAGAGATAACATTTGTATATTTAGTGCCTATATTGCACCAAATACAGTGGAACTTCCGTTCACAAACAATTCTTTCAATGATTCTGGTCACAAATCGAATTGGATGGTAACTGAATCAAATTTCCCCATAAAGTTGCATTGAACCTAACCATTGAATTTGATTCAGTTTTCATCTAATTTGGTTTGCAAACAGAATCATGGGAAGAATTAAGTTCATGAAGTCCACTGTACTGGATCACCTATCTTCATAAAAAAATACTGTTGGACATAAAAGGTTAAGTAAATACCAATACAATCATAGCGGGTAAACTCAACACCCCACTTTCACAGAGACAGATCAACTATACAAAAAATTAACAAAGAAATGTCAGAGTTGAATCACACCTTGGAATAAATGGACTTAATATATAGCTAGAGTGTTCTACCCTGCTACAACGGAATACACATTCTTCACAGCAGCACACAGAATCTCCAAAACAGAACACATACTAATCCACAAAGCCTGCTTAAATAAATACAAAAGACTCAAAATCACCTCATATTTACTATTAGACCATTGTGCTTTGAAACTAGAAATCAATCACAGAAGAAACCACAGAAAATTTATAAACACCTGAAAATTTGACAACACACTCTTGAACATTCATTGGGTTACAGAAGAAATCAAGGAAGAAATTAAACAATTTCTAGAATCAAATGACAATACTAGTACAACACACCAGAACCTATGGGACACAAGAAAACAGTCCTAAGAGGGAAATTTATTGCAATGAATGCTCATGTCAGAAAAGCACAGTAAGTTCAATATTGTAATGATAGACCTTAAGATACTCAAAAACAACAGACCAAACTCGAACCTAGTTTAAGGAGGGAAATCATAAAGATCAGAGTAGAAATTAATGAAATAGAAACTAAAAAACCAATACAACTGAGTATGATTGCATATGCCTATAATCTCAGCACTTGGGAGGCTGAAGCAGGAGGATTGCTCAAGTTTGAGGCCAGCCTAAGCGACATAGTGAGTTCAAGCCCAGCCTGAATTACACAGCAAGAACCTGTCTTAAAAAAATAAAACAAAAAACCCCAAAGAGCTGGTTCTTTAAAAGTATAAACAAATAGATAAGTCAAACTTACCAAAGGAGGAGAAAAAAGACTCACATCAATCCAATTAGAAATGAAAAAGGAAAAAAAATGAAAAAAGGAAAATCACAATGGACACCTTCAAAATCCAGATTCTTGTTCTATAAGAAATAGTAAAAGAGTCCTTCAGGTAAAAGAAGCCACAAATCCTACCCCATCAGTAATTATACCAAATGTAAATTGTTGTGGTTATATCTAGAATATCCCCCAAAAGGTGCATGTGTTCAGAGGTGGAGCTTTTGGAAGGTGATGCAATCACAGGGGCATGATACTCATCAGTGGTTTAGTGCACTGATGAATCCATAACTAAATGTGATATAAGGACGTAGGGCCTGGGAGGAGAGGCAGGTAAGTCACAGGGTCATGATCTGGATGGGTGTATCCCCCTCTCTGTCCCCTCTCTTCTTTCTCTGCTTCCTGGCTGCAATGGGATGAATAGCTTTCCTCTGCCAGATTCTTTCATCATCCCCTTCCTTCCTTGGAGCCAGCAGACTATGGACTGAACCCTCTAAAAACTGGAGACCAAAGAAAACCTCTTCTCTTTGAAGTTGTGGATATTGGGTACTTTGTCCCGGTGATAAAAAAGTGACTAAGACATAAATTAACAAAATACTCCCATGAAGATGCATGTATTCACAAGAGAGATAAAAGACAATCAAACCATATGCTATCTTCAAGAAGCATACTTTATTTATTTTTTATTAAATTTTAATTTTTATTGGTACATAATGATTACATTCCTCATGAGAAGTTAGTAAATCACATACTTTAGATTCACAGATGTTAAAATTAAAAGGATGGGAAGAGATACAGCATGCATATAATTGAAAAGTAGCTTGAGTGCTATACTAATATCAATTTTGAGACAAACTGATTACTAGAGACAAAGGACATTTTGTAAAAAAAAAAAAATCCGTCAGGAATACATAGCAACTATAAATATATGTGCACTTAACAATCAGGCTGCAAAATAGAGAGGGTAAAAGTTGACAGAACTGAATCAAGCTATTGACAATTCAACAATAATAGTTGGAGGTTTCAATACCCTACATTCAACAATGGACAGAACAACTCGGCTGGGCTTGATGGCACACAACTGTACTCCCAGCTCTTGGGAGGCTGATGCAGAAGGATCGCCAGGAGTTCAAGGCCAACCTGCACTACGAAGAAAGACCCTGTCAAACAAACAAAGCAGCAACAACAACAACAAAATAACAGGGTGGGAGATTTAGCTCAGTGGTTCTGATGCTTGCCTGGAAAGCACAAGGACTCCAAGTTCGATCCCCGGTACCAAAAAAAAAAAAATAACAAAATAACAACTAGGCAAAAGACTGACAAAGAAGAAACTTGAACAACATTTTAAAGTAGAATCAATAGACATCTCCAAAACACTACCTAACATCAGAAACACACACATTCTTCTCTAAAGTACAGGAGCATGGTGGTACATGCTTATAATCCCAACACCGGGAAGCTGAAGCAGGATGATTGCCAGTTCAAGGCTCTCTTGGGTGATGTAGCAAGTTCAAGTCTGGCCTGGACTACATAGCGATACCTTGTCTAAAGTAAAAACAATAACAACAACAACAATAATAATAATTTTTATAAAAAACATGGAACATACTCCAGAACAGACTATGTATTAGATCATAATACCAGCCTCAATAAATTTAAAAGGACTGAAATTATATGAAGTATATTCTCCAACTACAATAAAATTAAATTGGAGTACAAATGACAGATGGAAGTTTGGGAGATTCACAAATAATGTGGAAATTTAACAACACATTGACAAATAACCAAAATATCAGGTACAAGACAAGGGCTGGGGATTTAGTTTAGTGGTTCTGCTGCCTGCCTCGAAAGCGTAAGGACCCGAGTTCGATCCCCAGTACCGGAAAAAAAAAAAAAAAGACAAGATGTTTGCCCTTACCAATACTATTTAACATTAGGGGACTGGGGATTTAGCTCAGTGGTTCCGCCGCCTGCCTTGCAGGCACAAGGTCCTGAGTTCGATCCTCGATACAAAAAAAAAAAAAATTGTGTTTGAGGATCTAGCCAGAGCAATTTTGTCAAGAAAAGAAAATAAAAGTCATCCACATTGCAAAGTACAGTAAAAATAAAACAATCTTTATTCAGAGATAATGCAATTTGGTATATAGAAAATTTTGCAAAATACATACACACAAACTTATTGAAACTAATAAAAAAGATCATCAAGGTTATATATCTTATTAGGGTTCTCTAGAGGACTAGAACCAATAGAATGTATATATAATTATAAAAGGAGATTTATTAGATTTACTTACAGTATCAGATTCTAGATAGTCCCATGATAGTTGTATGGATGCTGGAGAACCACAGAATCTGGTAGCTCTGTGGCTGCTCAGTTCACAAACCTGGAAGCTTCAGCACAAGAGAGACCAATGGTGCAACTCAGTCTGAAGGTTAGAAGATCCCAGGAGAGTTGCTGGTGTAAGTCTACCTTGAAAGGCTAAAGAGGAGTCACGCGGAAGACGCCGAATCAGCCCAATCAGCCCGCTGCAGACAGGCAGGTCTGCCCACACCCTGCCGAGGTCCCCAGTCGCGCAGAACACACACCGAATCAACCTGCTGCAGACAGGCAGGTCTGTGCACGCCCTACCGAGGTCCTGAGTCACGAGGAAGACGCCGAATCACCCCACTGCAGGCAGGCAGGTCTGCCCACACCCTACCGAGGTCCCCAGTCCCACGGAAGACGCCGAATCAGCCCGCTGCAGACAGGCAGGTCTGTGCACGCCCTACCGAGGTCCTGAGTCACGCGGAAGACGCCGAATCAGCCCACTGCAGACAGGCAGGTCTGCCCACACCCTGAGGTCCCCAGTCAAGCGGAACACACACCGAATCACCCCACTGCAGGCAGGCAGGTCTGCCCACACCCTACCGAGGTCCCCAGTCCCACGGAAGACGCCGAATCAGCCCGCTGCAGACAGGCAGGTCTGTGCACGCCCTACCGAGGTCCTGAGTCACGCGGAAGACGCCGAATCAGCCCACTGCAGACAGGCAGGTCTGCCCACACCCTGAGGTCCCCAGTCAAGCGGAACACACACCGAGTCAGCCTGCTGCAGACAGGCAGGTCTGTGCACGCCCTACCGAGGTCCTGAGTCACGCGGAACACACGCCGAATCAGCCCGCTGCAGACAGGCAGCCACCTGATTCCACATTACCAAGGCGCAGAGGACAGCAGACCACCAGACCAAGGTACTGAGTCCCACTGTTCCTGGCCCAGAGGTAGGGGCTTCTGAGCCGTCGTCCCACTGCTCCTGGTCCAGAGGAAGGGGCTTCCCGGTCACCATCCCTCCCGCTGCTCCCAGCCCAGAGGAAAGGGCTTTTGGGCCACCTTCTGTCCCGCTGCTCCTGGCCCAGAGGAAGGGGCTTCCGAGCTACCATCCCTCCCACCGCTCCCGGCCCAGAGGGAGGGGCTTCTGAGCCACCATCCCACTGTTCCTGGTCCAGAGGAAGGGGTTTCCCGGCCACCATCCCTCCAGCTGCTCCCAGCCCACAGGAAAGGGCTTTTGGGTCACCATCCCTACCGCTGCTCCCGGCCCCTGTCCCACCTCACCCAGCTCAGAGGAGGTAATCTGTGCAGGCGCTAACAGCCCCCCGCCCCAGTCGAAATGAGAAAACACGTAAATAAGTCTCAAAATCAGACTTCCAGATCACCTACAGCAACCCCAAAGGGAAATGAGATGGAACCCTCTGATACTCAACCACCTGGACCCACTGAACTGGCAACAAAAGGGGATCTGGAAAAAATGAAATCAGAAATAATTTCTCAGATAACAGGAGAAATTGTGCCCTTAGTGCAAGACATGATGAATAAATGTAGAGAGGAGCTGAGGAACATGATGGAATCCCAACATAAGAAACAAATGGAATCCATAAAACAGATGCAAATAGATTTCCAGGACATGAAAAACTCCATTGAAAGTCTACACAGCAGAATGAGCCAGTGTGAGGACAGAATTTCAGATATAGAAGATAAGATTGCAATTAGTGACCGGGAAAAGAAAAATGGCTTCAAAATTATAAGGGAACATGAGAAATCAATCCAGCAGCTGCTAGATGATGCAAAAAAGAATAACATAAGACTGATTGGGCTCAATGAAGAAACAGGAGAGAGTGCAGATGACATAAAAAAATCTCTTCACAGAAATAATGGCAGAAAACTTCCCAAGCAGGGGAAAAGAGCTTGACATACAGATAAGTGAGGCATATAGGACTCCAAATAGCCTTGATCAAAAAAAATCTACACATAGGCATACAATTGTTAAGATTCCAGAAACACAACAGAAGAACACAGTTCTCCAAGCAGTCAGAGAAAAGAAACAAATCACATACAAAGGAAAGCCCATCAGAATCACAGCAGACTTCTCAACACAAACCATCAAGGCAAGAAGAGCTTGGAGTGACATATTCCAAGCCCTAAAAGAAAACAGCCTCCAACCCAGATTGATGTACCCTGCAAAACTATCTTTCAAAATTGATGGAGAAATAAGATACTTTCATGACAAAGAGCACCTTAGGAACTTCGTGAATACCAAACCAGCACTCCAAAGAATTTTACACAATAGCCTAGGAACAGACATGGAGGATCACAACCCCAGGAAGCAAAGCAGAATGAACCCATCTGGCATGACAAGAAATTAAATGTAAAGGGGGAGAACCCAACAAAAAGAAAAAGTCATGGCAATGACAAGTCAGTACGTTTCAATTATAACCATCAATGTTAATGGTCTCAATTCACCAATCAAAAGAAATAGACTGGCAGAATGGGTCAAGAAGCAACATCCAACAATATGCTGCATACAAGAAACACACGTAATTCAAAAGGAAACTCATAGACTGAAAGTTAAAGGGTGGAAAGGCTAAAGAAGCTGGAGTATAATGTTCAAAGTGGATGAAAGCAGCAAAACATACACCCACTCAAGAAGAATCGACTTTGCATGTGCTGAAGGGGTGATTGTCAGTTCGAGGTCCTCTTGGGATATATAGCAAGTTTAAGTCTGACCTGGACTACATAAGCAATACCCTGTCTAAAGTAATTATAACAATTTTGATTTTGTCACATCTGGGCCCCCAGCCTACCAGAAGTGTTGCTCAGATTCAGAGTAAGTCTTCCTCCTTAGGGTTGCTGACCTGCATTCCAATCCCGAAACACTCAGAAGTGTATATAACTAATTTCCTAGCTATCTCTCAATCTATCAAGTTGATAATCAAGATTAATCATCACAATATTGCTATAAGGTCAATATACAAAAATTATTCATATTTGTAGGCACTGTCAATGAACAATCCAAAGCTAAAATTAAAGAAGCACTTCCATTTACAGTAATATCAAAAAGAATAGAACACTTGGGCTGGGGATTTAGCTCAGTGGATCCACCGCCTGCCTTGCAAACACAAGGTCCCAAGTTTGATCCCTGGTACCAAAAATAAAAAAACAGAAACAAAGCTAAAATTAAAGAAGCACTTCCATTTACAATGATATCTAAAAGAATAGAACACTTGGGCTGGGGATTTAGCTCAGTGGCACTGTGCCTACCTTTAGAGGACAAAGTCCTGAGTTTGATCCCCAGTACCAAAAACAGAATAGAACACTTAAAAATTTTGCAAAAAAGTGCAGTACAAAAAAAAAAAAAAGGAAAGGGCAATATTTGTGCACTGAGAACTACAAAACAATGCCATAGTTTGGACCCTTACTGTTCCCCCAAAGGCCCATATATTAGAAGCTTGTTCCCCAGAGTGGTGCTATCGGGCAGAGGTGGAATCATTAGAGGTGGAGGGTGAGTGAGAAGTGTTAGGTCACTGGGGCTGTGCCCTAAAGGGGAGAGTGGGATGCCAGCCCTTTCCTCTTACTTTCTCTTTTGCTTCTTAGCCATGACGTATGGCGCCTTTTTTCTTCTGGTTCCTGCCGTGATGTGCTGCCTTGCCACAGGTCCAAAAGCAAAGAGGCTAACTGGTGATGAAACGAAACCTCCAGAACCATGAGCTAAGACAAACACGTTTTCTTTATAAATTGGTAATCTCAGATATTTGTTACAGTAATGCAAAACACACATATAACACACATACCAGTGAAAGAAATTTTTAAAAGATCAAAATACAGTGGCTATGGTAGTGCACACCTGTAATCCCAGCACTTCAGAGTCTGAGGCAGAAGGATCCCCGTGAATTCAAGGCCAACCTGAACTACATAGCAAGACCCTGTCTCAAAAAAATTAATTAAATTAAAAATCTTTTTTTTTTCTTTTCCTTTTTTTTTTTTGGTACCGGGGATCGAACTCAGGATCTTGCACTTTTGAGGCAGGCAGCGGAACCACTGAGCTAAATCCCCAGCTAAAAATCTTTCGAAGATCAAAATAAATGAGAAGATTTTCCATGTCAATAGATTGGAATATTTAATATTATTAGAATGGCAATATTATTTAAATTGCCCTACAGATTTAATGTAATTCATGTGAAAATTCTAATTGCTTTTTGTGTAAAAATTGTTGTTGTGATTCTGGAGTAGACATGGAAATATTAGGGACCCAAGATAGCTGAAAGAATTCTTTAAAAAAATAAACTTGGAGAACTCACACTTTACAATTTAAAATTTGCTACAAAACTAAAGTAATTAAGACAGTGTGGCCCTGCCCTGAGGCTAGATATATAGGGTTAGGAAGTGATTTCTGATAAGGAGTTTATTTTGAGGCTTAAATACAATGTGCTGGAATTTGATATAATAAGGAATGCACAACTCTGTAAATATCCGAAAATCTATGAATTGTATGCTTCAAAGAGTGCTATTTGAATTAAAGCTCAATAAAAGTCTTTCCTTTATAAGAAAGGAGAGAGACAATGCCCCCTCCAAAGGAAGTAAGGAAGGAAAGCTGAACTTTCTAGATGAATATCCGACAACATATATTTCAGATAAAGACACTGCCAGGGACAAAGACAATCATCGCATAATAATAAAGATGTGAATTTATTTATCAAGAAGACATATTAATCTTAAATATTTACACATATTATAGCAGAGAATACATGAAAAAGATACTAATAGAGATAAAAGTTAAAATGACACTGGGGGGTTTTTTTAGCACCTGATCCTCAGTGATTCATATAAAAAGGAAACAGATGTAGCCTGCCAAGCACAAGGTCCTGAGTTTGATCACTGGCACCACAAAAAAACCAAAAAACCAAAAAAACAGAAACAGAAAATAGATAATCCTATAGAAGATGTACCCTATGCTATCAGCCAATTTGACCTAATTAACATATTTAGAGGGCGAGGGATTTAGCTCAGTGGTTCCACCACCTGCCTTGCAAGCGCAAGGACCAGAGTTCGATCCTGGGAACAACAACAACAAAAAAATTAGCATATTTATAACACTCTACACAATAAGAGAATTTTAGAGTAAAGAATCTTGCTTTGCCCAAGGAGAGGTCTAGCCTTTGGACTCAGGCTCTGGGAGGTCATCTGTGTCATACCTAATAGGAAAGTCTTTGTTTAGGGCATGAACTGGTCACATCAGATCTTAGGGTGGGGCTTGCTGCACTTAATAGTCTTAGGGTTGAGGTTGTAGGTTACTCGGTATCAGTCCACCTGGACACTGAATTCAACCATGTGGACAACCAATCAGTCATGCCAGTGTAATGAGGTCCCAATAAAATCTCTGACAAAGGAGCTCTGGGGAGCTATGTGAATGGCAATACTTCCTGTGTATTTTCACACAGCAGTGTCCAGAAAATAATGAGTGCTGATGCCATAGGGAGGGGAAAATAGGAGCTCTGTGTTCAGTACTTCTCTTGGATTCTGACCAACATGCTTCTGTGGCTGACAGAGTCTGTGTTCTCCTCATAATAAACCATAGTTGTGAGTGCAACATTTTGAGTGAGTTTCATGAGTTCTTCTACCAAATTATCGAAACTAGGGCTGGTTGGGCCAGGGATTTAGCTCAGTGGAACCGTGCCTGCCTTGCAAGCACAAGATCCTAAGTTTGATCCCTGGTACAAAAAAAAAGAAACCTAAGGCTGGTTTATCAATACCATAGATTTATAGTGATGTCAGAGATGAGAGTAGTCTTGGTAACTGTGAGTCTTACAGGAATATTCATTGTGTGCACATGGAGCCATGTGATATAATCCTATTTGGGGCCATAAGACAAGTCTCAATGAAATTAAAAGAAATAAAATCATATAGGCTGGGGGTGTAGCTCAGTGGTAGAGAACTGTCCTACCATGTGTGAGGCCCTGGCTTTAACCTCCACCACTGAGAAAGAAAAAGAAAAGAAGGAAGGAAGAAAGGAGGGATCAAGGGAAGGAAGATCATATAAGTATGTTCTTTTGTCTCAGTGGTGTCCTTCGAGTTTAGCTAACTATTGGCTTTTGCCTCTGTCCCAGGACTCAACCACCTCCATTTACTTGGAATAGAAGGTTGCATATTTGGTCCAGTATCCAGGATGTAGATTTCAAAGAATGAGCCACAGTATTGTTAATGGCCCCAGGCAATCCAGATATTGACCTACCAAGGGAACCAATTAATAGCCAGGGTTATGTCATGTTGCCTATAGCAATAAAATCAGCATCAGTTATTACATCAAATAAAAACTGAGCATTGACAAACCATAAAGATCAATAATGTACCACCTTTACTCATAGAAAAGATCAACAATTATATTATGAACACTAAAGTAAACTAAATATTGACGTACTATTGACTAACAGTAAATATCTACTAAATGAAACAACTTTACCTCTACTAACAATAGAAGAGTATTAAATAGTGATAGTATTTATCTTTTCTCTTCTTTTTCTGTTTCTTCTTTCCTGTGACTGTACTCTATCACCATAAATTTTCTTTTACTCTTCAATAAGACCCTCTATTGCACTTTTCTCTCCTACTCACACCTCATGGCTTAATTTCTCAAATTTTGCTTTTTTCTATTCTCCAGTTCCCAACCTTTCTACCTTTACTAGTGTAACTACTAAACTTCATGAATCACTAAATAGCTAGTTATCTTTAAACTACTGCTAGGATTAAGCAATAGGGAACTAGGCTCTGTCTGCCCACTCTAACAGTGCTAGCAGAGACATGCTCTGCAGTAGACATACATTTTTCTTCTCTTCCTTTTTTTTCTGTTGTTTATTTTTTGTTTTTGTTTTTTCTTTTTTCTTGATTGTTCTTGTTTTTATATGAGTATGAACAGTGTTTCTATGTTTTTTATTGTTATTGTTCTGTTCTGGGTTTTGTTTGTTTGTTTGGTTGCTTTTTTGAGGCAGGGTCTCCCATTGTAGTTCAGTCTGGACCCAAACTCACTATGTAGCCCAGGCGGGCCTCGAACTCACAGGGATCCACCTACCTCAGCCTCCCGAGTGCTGGGATTACAGGAGTGCACCACCATGCCTGGCTGTTCTGTTCTGTTCTTGTTTTTACTTCTTCCTTCTCTCTTTCTCTCATGTCTCCTTCAGCAGTTTCCCAAAGTTTACATAATCTTGCTTTGTCCCCCAGCCTTGCTTCTAATATCTTCCTCTTCTATTTCTCTATTTTCCCCCAACTCCTTTTAAATTGTCTCCCCTGAGAGTAAAATTGCCATATTGGGGGCATATTTATTTTTTTTGTTTTTTTGTTTTTGGTACCGGGGATCAAACTTGGGACCTTGTGCTTGCAAGGCAGGCTACAGAACCGCTGAGCTAAATCCCTGGCTGAGGGCATATTTATTGTATACAGTTTTCTGGTTTGTTTTAGATTTTGCCATACAACCAACCGCAAATCACCTATAAAGGAAAGCCCATCAGAATCACAGCAGACTTCTCAACACAAACCCTCCAGTCAAGGAGAGGTTGGGGTGAAATATTTCAAGCTCTAAAAGAAAACAACCTTCAACCAAAATTGATGTACCCCACAAACTCTTTCCAAATTGATGGAGAAATAATATATTTCCATAACAAAGAACACCTGAAGACATTCACCACCACCAAACCAGCACTCCAAAATGCTCTGAAGGACATTCTAGAAAGAAATAACAAGGACTACAACTCCATGAACCCTAACATAATGAATCTATCAGGCAAGGCAAGCAATTAAACAGAGGGATAAAAAAGTGAACCAACAACAGGAAAATAACATGACAAGGATAAGTCGATACATATTAGTTATAACCATCAATGTAAATGGTCTTTTTTTTTTTTTTTTTAATGTAAATGGTCTTACCAATCAAAAGAAACAGACTGGCAGAATGGATCAAGAAGCAAGATCCAACAATATGCTGCATAGGAGAAACAAGAAACACATTTAATTCAAAAAGAAATTCATAGACTGAAATTCAAAGGATGGAAAACAATACTCCATGTGAAAGGATCCAAGAAAAAAACAGGGGTAGCTATTCTATTTCCTGGCAAATTGGATGTCAAGCCAAGATTGACTAAGAGAGACAAAGAAAGTCACTACATCCTTGTAAAGGGAACAATCCAAGAGGAAGAGATAACAATCATAAATACATATGCACCAAATACCAGCACATGCAACTATGTAAAGCAAGTATTAATACAATTATAATGGGGGACCTCAATACTCAACTGTCACAAATAGGTAGATCATCTGGACAAAAAAATTAACAAAGAAATACCAGAACTGAACCAAATTTTTGACCAAATGGACTTAATAGATGTCTACAGAGTGTTCCGCCCTACAATATCAGAATACACATTCTTAGCTGCCCATGGGATGCACCACATACTAGCTGAACTGAAATACACCACATACTAGCTCATAGAACATATTTAAGTAAATGCAAAGGAACTGAAATTATCCCATGCAAATTATCAGACCATAGTGCAATAAAGTTGGAAATCAATGGCAAAAGAAACCACAAGAACTTCATAAACACATAGAAATTCATAACACCCTTCTGAACAACCAATGAGTCACAGAAAAAATTAAAGAAGAAATTAGACAGTGTCTACAATTAAATGATAATGCCAATACAATATACCAGAACTTATGGTTATGCAATGAAAGCAGTCCTCTGAGTGAAGTTTATAGCAATGAATTCCCATATCAGAAAAACAGGGCCAGGGATTTAGCCTCAGTGGTTCTGGTGCCTGCCTTGCAAATGCAAGGTCCTGAGTTCAATCCCTGGTACACAAAAAAAGAAAGGAAGGAAGGAAGAAAGAAAGAAAGAAAAAGAAAGAAAGGAAGGAAGGAAGGAAGGGCAATCTCAAATAAACAAACTAATATTGAAACTCAAGCTTCTAGAAATAGAAGAGCAGGTTAAGCCCACACTTATACAAGGGAGGAAATTATAAAGACCAGAGCAGAAATTAATGGAATGGACAACACTACGATAACACTACAAAGAATCAATAAATCAAAGTGTTGGTTCTTTGAAAGATTAAATAAAATCAGGAAACCCCTAGCTGATCCTATAAAGAAAAAAGGAAAGAAAGGACGCAAATTCATGGAATTAGGAATAAAGAGTGAAATCACAAGAGATCCTGCAAAAAATCCAGATCATTAATAACTACTTTGAGAACCTATATTCTAATAAGATGGAAAATACAAAAAAATGGACAGATTTCTAGATACATATGCATTGCCAAAGCTAAATCAAGAAGATATAAAAATTCTAAATAAACCAATATCAGTCAATGAAATTGAAGATGCAATTTAAAACCTACCAACAAAGAAAAGCCCAGGCCCTGACAGATTCACTGCTGAATTCTACATGACATTTAGAGAAAATCTAATGCCACTACTTCTCAAACTCTTCAAGAAACTGAAAGGGAAGCAATACTTCCACATTCACTCCTGGAAGCAACATTACCCTGATACCAAAGCCAGAGAAGGATCCAACCAAAAAGAGAACTACAGTTTCTCCCTAATGAACATAAATGCAGAAATCCTCCGTAAGATACTGGCAAAGAGAATGCAGCAAATCATCAAGAAATTTATCCACCATGACCAAGTAGGATTCATCCCGGGGATGCAGGGATGGTTCAACATATGGAAATCAATAAGTGTAATACACCATATTAGCAGAGCCAAGGACAAAAACCATATGATCATCTCAATAGATGCAGAAAAAGCATTTGACAAAGTCTAACACCCATTCATGATAAAAACCCTACAGAAAATTGCAATAGAAGCTTTATTTCAATCTGATAAAAGCCATCTATGACAAACCAACAGCCAACATCATACTAAATGGACAAAAACTGAAAGTGTTCACTGTAAATCAGAAACAAGACAAAGATGTCCACTGTCACCAGTCTTATTCAATATAGTTCTGAGGGCCAGGGATTTGGCTCAGTGGTTCCGGCACCTGCCTTGCAAGCGCAAGGTCCCGAGTTCAATCCCTGGTACAAAAAAAAAAAAAAAATCAATATAGTTCTGAAAACATTATCCAGAGCAATTAGAAAAGAAATAAAAAGGCCAGGGATTTAGCTCAGTGGTTCCGGCGCCTGACTGTCATGCTCAAGGTCCCAAGTTCAATCACTGGTACCAAAAAAAAAAAAAAAAAAAAGAAAAGAAAAGAAATAAAAGAAATAAGGATAGGAAAAGAAGAAGTTAAATTATTATTTGCAGATGCCATGATACTCTACATAGAAGACCCCAAAAATTCCACCAAAGCACTTCTAGATTTAATATCCATAGCAGTGTAGCTGGATACAAAGCCAACACTCAAAATCAATAGCCTTCCTGTAGACAAACAACAAACTCGCTGAGAGAAATTAGAGAAACAATAACTTTCACAGTAACATCCCCCAAAATGAAATACCTAGGAATCAATCTAATGAAAGAAGTGAAAGACTTTTACATTAAAAACTACAGTACTCTGAAAAATGAGATCAAAAAGGATATCTTCTTGGGTAGGAACAACCAATATAGTGCAAATGGCCATACTTCCAAAATTGTTACACAGTTTTAATGCAATACTGATCAAAATACCAATAGCATATCTCACCTAATTAGAGAAAACAAGTCTAAAATTCACTGGGAACCAGAAGAAACCTAGAATAGCAAAAACAATTCTGGGCAACAAAGGCAAGCCAGGGGACACCACAATCCCTGACTTCAAATTATACTACCAAACTACTGTGATAAAAACAGCATGGTACTGACAAAAAAAAAACAGACCTGAGGCCCAATGGAACAGATTAGAAGATGCAGAAACAACTCCAAACACACTCAGCCACCTTATCTTTGACAAAGAAGCCAAACATCTTCATTGGGAGAAAGATAAAAGGTTGAAACTTAGCCCGGTGACCCATGCCTGTAATCCCAACACTCTGGAAAGCTGAGCTAGGAGGATCTCAAGTTCAATCCTGGGTAATTTAACAATTAATAAGTCTGTTTCTCAAATTTTAAAAATAATACACAAAACCTTTTAAAATAAATAAATAAATAAGGCTGGGTTATAACTCTATGTAAAGGTCTTGGCTTCATACCAAGGATCATAAAGAGAAATAATAAAGGCTTAGGTGCTCAAGAGAGTGGTGCATTTGTCAACTTGACTCAACTCAACTTGCTCAACTGTGAGGTTACTGGGACTCTCAGGAGAGGAAACAGCAACATTTCCAATGTGTTTCATCCCAGTTAAACAGTAAAAGTTCCCAGAACCAGGTCACAATTCCAAAAACTGTAAGAGAAAATCAACAGAGCACCATGAAGCATAATATTTTATGCAGAATGCTGTGGCATGGGACAGAGGAACATTTGACATATAGGAACAAAAGTGAGGATTTTACAGAGTTTAGCTCAAGAGATCACCTTGAAGTTCAACTAGTTTTGAGAATATTTGACCAAAAATGGCTCTTGGAACAAGATATTGCTCTTGCAGTGTTGCAGCCATTGATTGGGCACTAGCAGCCACAGGATGCTAATGTATACAGGTCACCAACTGTGCGGAGTGGCCAGAAGAGAATAGGACAACGTATAGACTCTAGGCAGACAGAATTTGTGGCAATTGACCTTTGACAAGGACATTCAAATTGAATCTCTGCTTGAGGAAATAAATACTTAACCTATATGAGGCCAAAGTTATCTGAAGAAGCCATGTCTATATGAAAGCTTCTGCACGCCTATCTTGGCACAGTAGAACATAGCTGAGAGCTGAAATGTTGCATGCCCAGAGCCCAAACCATGTCTGTCTATTTTAGGCCCTTTAGAAAATAGCCATTTACTTTTAACCTTTGTATCTGGCCTAACATTCCTGTGACTATTTGGTAAACCTCTTGGAATGTATTGTTAAGCTTAGTTAATATTTGCTGTACACTCTGATGAAAAGCAGACCACCAACCTCCACCCCCATCAACCCTAAAGTTAAGAATGCTATAAGATAACATCTGAAACCTATAGAAAAGATTTCCCGCCCCGTGTGTAGCCCATCTACCTAATGTCCCCATCAATGTATTTGTTCAATGTATTAACTTTCGACCTTCTTTGTTCTTTGGCTATGTAACCTTTACAGCATGCCATTCAGGGCAACCTAAATCCATCTTCCTGGATTGGATCTTGGTCACTCATATTTGGCTCAGAATCAATTCTTTATTTCCTTTAAAACAGTTTTCAATTTGTATCACCACTTACACCATTGAGATTTTTAAGTGTTCTTTTACCTTGGTATCCCTGTCTAGGAGGACATGGCCTGTACCTGACTTGTGATCAATGTCTGAAATATAGCAGATGTTTCTCAACAGGAAATCTATATTATAGTGTGGCTACTTCTCTCCATTATTGTAAAGTAGGACTATTACAATTGGTTATCCCGATCACTCTTGTCCACTTGGAGCCAAGTTGCCAGGGTGGAAATCCATGCTCTGCTATTCTTGAGCTGCGTGACTCACCTCACAGTCTTGCTTGACCCATGACTGGAATTTTACAGTGGAAATTCTAAGCTCTCTCTCAGTAAGTCTGTATATTTGCATGACTGTCATTCAGGAAGGCCTTTAGCGTTCATTGTGTGAATATATAATATTTTCCTACCTCCATATACCAAATTGATTATATTTTATTTTGGTTTTGTCTTTTGTTTTTTTGAGACAGAGTTTTGCTGTGTAGTTCAGGCTGGCCTTGAACTCAGTATGTATCCCAGGCTGGCCTCACATTCATGGCAATCTTCTTGTCTCAGCCTCCCTACTGCTAGAATTACAGGTGTGTGCCACCATACCTGGCTCTCCAAATTCATTATAAAGTCTCTTAGCAGAGTTCTATTTTGATTAGCTTAGAGATAAATGAGCATTATATGAGTTGCATATTCCTAGAAATTAAGAACATTGAAGCTTTAGAAATTTTTTCTTTAATTATTTTAACATAAAAAAGAGGTATTCTTATAGAAACTAACTCAGAAACATTTTAAGAACTCAAGTTTACATAAATCTCTGTACTAGTTTAATAATTTTGGTTTAGGGCCGGGGATTTAGCTCAGTGGTTCTGCTGCCTGCCTCACAAGTGCAAGGACCTGAGTTTGATCCCTGGTACCAAAAATAATAATAATATTATTATTTTCCTTTAGTAAAAACAGCTATGTTGGGCTGGAGATGTAGCTCAGTATTAAAAGTTATGTTTTCTCTGAGTTATAGGCATTAAATTAAATTAATATACATGTACTTAAGTTAGTGTACATTAATCGTTTCTCAGCCTTTTGGCTAAGATCAAGTGAAGTTAGTGTACATTAAAGTACATTTTTATTCTACTTAGGAATGTTCTTGACATACACTATCGAATAAGCTAGCAATATTTCTATTTATTGTTTAAGATTACAGAAAGTATAAATTTGATTTTAACCAAATAGGATAACTTTTCTGACAAACATCAGTGATAATTACCTTGTAGTTTCCAAGATATTCAGTAATTTAAAACTTTGAGGGCTGGGGATTTAGCTCAGTGGTTCTGCCGCCTGCCTTGCAAGTGAAAGGTCCTGAGTTCGATCCCCAGTACCAAAAAAAAAAGAACATTTGGACTGATACTAAATTCAGTTAATAGATATTCATTAGATACCCAGATCATTTCCAATATAGAATACTAAAATACTAATTACTAAACAATTTTATATGTATATGGTTTTCATTTTTATATGTTACAGTGAGACTGTAACTTTGGGCCTTTTTTTTTTTTTGGTACTGGGGATCGAACTCAGGACCTTGAGCTTGCGAGGCAGGCATGGTGCCACTGAGCTAAATCCTTGGCCTGGGGTCTTTAATAATATGTTTGTTACTGCTACTCTTAGAAGTATATAAATGCTATTTTGTGGTAGTGCGTAATTACTCACTGCAGAGGAAAAAGATAACTTTTCCTCTACCCTCCTAGATTATGACTGGAGACTTGGAAATTAAACTGGTATAGGATAGATTAACAATAGAAAACAAACAGAGTTTACAAACACATACAACATGCATATGCCTAGGAGAAACTCAGTAATAAGTAACCCAAGGGGTGATTAGAACTTGGGGCTTGGAACACTATTTAACAAAGAATAATAAATCTGTAGAGAAATGACAAGATATAGGAAAGAATTTTAGGCTTTTTGGGGTGACAAACTATATATGGGTGGAAACTAAGCAATAATAAAGGTTATTTTAATTATTGTTGTGTAAATTCCTCTGCTCCACTTCCAGCTAAGAGTCTAGAGCTGCCTCTGGTGATTAAAAGTCTAACTAATAGGTGTCCTCCTTCCCAATACAGGACAAGAAGATACTTCCATCCAGTATTGGGGATTGAATGCAGGACCTTTGTATGGAGTGACATCTCCAGACCCTGTTTCCACATGATGGATTTGGCAGGTATGATTCAGGCTCTTGTGTGTGAAAAGCAGTGAATTGCGTGTACACGCCTAATGGCAAGTGGGAAGCAGCTACACTTATTGAAGATCATAGGAAATTGTCCTCAGGGCAAGTCTGTGCTGACAAAAAATAGCACAAACAGAAAAGTGGTGTCAGGGTGACCAGAAAGCAAAAGCATTGCACACTGCACAGCACACAGCAGCCCCCAGATAAATCAGGCTTTTGGAATTTATAGGATATGCACCTCAGCCCAAATGCCTCCCCTGAAGCTCTAGGTGTGATTGACAGAGTGCTGCTATGTTATTTCAGGGGCTCTCAACACTCATGCCTGTCCCAGAATTCACTCTGATATTAGTTACATGCCAGGTATGTAGGGCATATTCATAAACTCTTAGTAAGGTTTGAGTACAGTAAAGGTGACTGAAGGTTAGGCCAAGAGATTCAGTATACATGTGCTCTCGCCTGCCTAGAGCATCAGAGATTTACTGAGTTTTTCTTATGTTATTCTCTACCTCTCTCTCTTTTTTTTGTACCGGGTTCGAACTCGGTTGGGAGGCAGGCAGTGGAACCACTGAGCTAAATCCCTGGCCCTTCTGTACCTCTCTTAGAACAATGGAAAGAGAAATAGCCCTAGGGTGCTGTTTAAAATAAAATAGGTGGGGCTTGGTGTTGTGGCTCAAGGCAAGAGGATCACTGTGAGTTCAAGACTAGCCTGGCCTACATAGTGAATTCAAGGCCAGTCTGGACTACACAGAGAGACTTTGTCTCAAAAAACAAAAAATAAAGAAAAATAAAATAAAATAAAATTGGTAGAAGGAAATGATTTCCTTAGCTCCATTATTTCTAACTGTACTATCCCCCTGTCAAGGTTGAGCCTCCCCAGAAGCCCCCAGAGAGAGATTCATTTAGTCTATATAGTCTTTGGTACCATGAGTGAGTTAATTCCCCAATAAAGAACAAGACGAGAGCCAATCATCAGCAAAAGAACAGCATCAGCACAAGAGAACTAGAGCCAGAGCTCTAAAGTTCAAGAGCTGCTTGTCCGTGTTCCTTCAGCAAAAACAGATGGATACCTCTTTATTTCACAGCAGTTGTATTAATTGTTATCAGCTTACTGGAACATGGTGAGACAAAACACCTGGGTGACTTTGCATGGCCATGAGGTACATGTGTGGTTTTCTATGCTGATTCAATATTATAAAACCAAGTCCCATTGTGCACCTGCACTAAATGACAGGGTTGTGTCCTCAGTTGTCCTCAGACACCAGGGCTTTGAATCTATTAATCAGGCTTTGAGTATAATCAGAAGTGGTATCCCACACCCCCACACAGAATTTTTTTGAGTCTTGCTAAGTCACTAAGTTGCCCAAGCTGGACTTGAATTTGTGATCCTTCTGTCTCACCCTCCCACAGTGCTGAGGACAGGACAGCAGCTTTACAAATAGAAACTTATGTCTTGATATTAGGCAAATAAAAAAGAGGACAGAGAGCATTGTTTTTGGTGTCTGCTGTTTTTCAATCATCTTCAACTTAAAATATTTCTTACGTCAATATGACAGATATTTGGGTGGCATATTCTGATTTTATACACGACTTCTTTGCCGGTCTTCATTGTCAAATAATACTTTGGTTAATTAGCTGGTGCGTTTTTTTCACATTCTAAAATATCTAAAGTTGGGCCGGGGATTTAGCTCAGTGGTTCTGCCGCCTGCCTTCCAAGCACAATGACCCGAGTTTGATCCACAGTACCAAAAAAAATCTAAAATCTCTTGAATCCATTCATGACTTTATTTCCAATATAACCAATATCTACCTTGCCAAACTTATGATTATCTTTCACCTATTGAACTAGCTTTACAGTCTTCCTTACAGTTTAAACTATGTGTTAATCAACTTTCTGTTGCTGTGCCAACCTGAAATAAATGATGTAAAGTGAGAATTTATTTTGGCTCCTGTTTTCAGAGGTTTCAGTCCACGGTCCCTTGGTTGCATGTTTCTGGGCCTGTGGGGAGGTAGAGCATCATGCAGGGACGGAGTGGCAGAGCAAAGCTGCTCATCTCACAGTGACTGGGAAGGGTGAAGTGAGGACAATACATACCCTTCAAAGTGACCTAGTTTCTCCAACCGGGCTCTACTTCTTAAAATTTCCACCACCTCTCCATAGTGCCGAGAGCTGGGGACCAACTCTTTGGGGGTCATTCCTTATCTAAGCTATCACATGGTAGTATTACTTAATTAATTAGGTGGGGGTTTGAGACAGGGCCTTGCTATGAGTTGAGGCTGACCTCAAACTCACTATGTTGCCCAGGCTGGCCTTGAACTTATGGCAATCCTCCTGCCTCAGCCTCCCAAGTTCTAGGATTACAGATATGAGTGACCACACCCAGCTAAAATTAAAAGCAAACTAAAATTAAACAATAAAATCAAATCATGCTACGATGCACACTTCTTTGTAACTACCAAAGCCTTCATATTGCCAGTCTGACCCCATGCTACCTCTTGAACTCCATCTTCTGTTGTTTCTCTGCTTACCCACTTGTTCCTTCTCTTGAGCCACATGGGTACCTCTAGTCACTAGGAGCATCTTTTCCAAGCCAGAACTTTGCTGCTTGCTGTTCTTTCTACCTGAATGTTCTTTGATCATATACCTATATTTATGTGAATGAAGTGACTTAGGGTGGGATGCCTAGATAGCTTAAAATGAGGCCAGAGACCAAAAAAACCCAAGTGATTAGAGAATTAGAGGGCGAAAGGAGGTAGTGTTATCAGGTAGCTTCTTTTAGAAATGGCTTGCCAATTAAATGTCGTCCAGGTCCTTCTCACCTTGAACAAAGAATTAAATGAGACAAGCCAAAATTGTGCCAAAAGTTTATTTGAAAAGTGGGGTGAGGGAAAAATTGGTTCTGCAGAGCAAACTTGGGCTGAACAAGAGAGAAAAAGAGAAAAATATTAAAAGTCTCTTCCTCAATCTGAGAGACACAGGGGAGGAGGACACCATGAAGAGTAATGATAGCAGGCTCTCACGGCATCTGTGTCATTATATGCTGTCCACCTCTTGTGGGAACCTGCAAAAAGGAATATGCCCAGCTCTACCTGTGATGATGAGTCTTCCCTAGATGAATATGTGTAAGTTTCCCCCAATTAAAGCCTAAATACCATGATCTAAGTGTGTTGGTCACATTTTACTTGGTTGTTTCCTGTTCTTAGCCAGAGTGTAAACTCCATGAAAGCAAGGGCATTATACCAATTACCTCTATTTCCTTGAGGCCAAGAAAGTGCCTGAAAGTGATCCAAGAAAAGTTTAATAAATACTTGTTTATGGATGAAATGTCAGCAGGCTTGCTGGAGCTTGCCCAGTGCATCCCTACCCCTACCCAGTTGAAAAGCCTTGCCTGCCCTGGACAGTTGGTTTTCCTTTTCTTAGGTCCCCAGTTGTTTTTATTTTAATGGTCTTTGCCTCCAGGCATAGACAGAGAACGAAAAAGAGTAGAAAGGAGGTTGCAGTGAATCTACCTTCTCTAATCTCCCTAGGAATGTTGCCCCTTCCTCCAAGCTGCATTCCAAGCCCAGCCTTGGAATGGGAGCTCTCTTTCTGCAGAGTGACCCAGACCAGAGGCTGTTTAGAGGGGCCCAGGTCAGGATTTCAGCCATTTTTAGTGCTTTCTTCCTATTCATAGTGAGAGTTTCAGGATTCCAATCAAGTGTATCAACCCAATCATTCTCACATTAAAAGGGAAGCAAATTAGCATTTTACCCCAGGCTACATTTGGCATTGGCAAGTTATTGATTCACTGATCTGGATTTCAGAATTTGATTTGTGGTTCTGCTTTCCTTTTCTCCATCCAGCCCAGTAATTCTGAATTGGAAATTGTCTCACTGCATCTTGTCAGAAGGATCAGACTATTCTAATTAGCCTGAAGCTCATTCAGTAGATGTTTACCTACCTACAGAATGTCTACTTTGTGCCAGAGGCTCTTGTCATGCACTAGGAAGCAAAAGAAACAGGAATATCTTGCTCTGGAGGAGCGTCCACTCTAGAGGTGTGGGGGGTAACAACACAATAAATAAGTGAATTGCATGGGATGTTGGGAGGTGATGAGTAGTCACTTTGCAGGAAAGAAAAAGTAAACAGAGGTAAAGAGGTTGGGAATGGGGACAGAGGTTGTAGTTGGGTTTTTTTTGCAGTGGGGGGGGGTTGGTACCAGGGATCAAACTCGGGACCTTGCACTTGCAGGGCAGGCAGCGGCACCACTGAGCTAAATCCTTGGCCCCTAGAAGCTCTAGTTTTAAACAGAGGATCCCATTTAGAATATGACATCTGGATTCAGAGTCCGGAGTGCTAAACTATGTGCTCGCTTTGGCAGCACATATACTAGAATATGATATCTAAACAAGACTGTAAGGTGACAGAGTCAGCCAGGAGAAAGTTTAAGGGCAGAGCATTCCAGAGAGATGGAGTAACTAATAAGACGACCAAGGCGGTAAAGGAATAGCTAGAGCTGGTGAATGAGAGTGACAGAAGAGGCCAAAAGAGTCTTCGGGACTGGATCATGTTGACTATTGTAAGGTTCCAGTGTTTCCTCTGTGTGAAGAGAGGACAGGACCCATTTGAAAGGAGCACTCAGGCAGTAGTGTTTTGAACATGCTAGAGGTGCACAGGTAGGAGCTGAATGGCTTGTTATTGTCCTATCCTGGCAATCCAGGCCAGAAACGACGGCAGGAAGGAGCTGGGGAAATGGTGACAAATGGTTATGAGGTGGATTAGGGCTGAGACAAACTGGTCAGATGACTAGGTGGAATATGTCAGAGTCATGGAGACCCAGGGTACATGCCCAAAACACAGGATCCAGGTTGACTGCAGCTCCTGAGCACTATACATAGAACCAGTCAGAAAAGTGCTGTTTTCAATTCTCCATTTACATCTGGTGAAAAGTCAAAAACAAGGTAGGGCAGTTTGAATCTAGTGCCAGGCCAAGGGAGTTTTTGATAGGATAACTGTCTCAATACCTCATTTGCTTGAGGGAGAGACCAGTTTAGGAATTCCAGGTAAAAAAGACCTGTTAGCAGATAGCTCCTTTTAAAAGTGGCTTGCCAAATAAACATTACCAGGTTTGGGGTGGCTCACCTCTCTTTCTTGAGTTGGATTCCAGGTTCTTGTCTCCAACAAAGAATTGAATGAAATGAGAAAAAAGCAGTAGCAAAGTTTATTTGAAAAAGTAAGAGTGAAGAGTGAGAGAGAAATTAGTTCTTCTGCAAAGTGAACTTGGGCTGAGGAAGAGGAAAAAGCAAGATAAAAGTACACCCTGGAGGACACAGGGCAGATTATCACAAGGAAAGCTATGACAGCAAGCACTTCTTGGCATCTGTGTCATTTTTTTTTTTTTGAGACAAGGTCTAACAGGCCTTGAACTCATGGCAATCCTCCTGCCTCAGCTTCCCAAGTGCTGGATCACGGGCATGCACCACAACTGTCTACCTGTCTATAGACTCTGCTATAATGACAATGTCATCAACTGTCAACTACAGGGTCAACTGAAGGCTCAGGCTCCTCTACACAGCCTTCAAAGTCTCTCTCCTGTATAATTTTAGGCCACACTTTCTTCCAGGCAGATCTCCATGTCCTTAGAGAGAGACATTAGCCCAGGATTTCTCAATTAACCCCATACAGGAAAGGATGTTGTAAAGTTCCTTCTAGAACTCTTTAAGGGTTAAATCTGTGTCTGAGACCATCTGGAAGCACTTCAGGAACAGTTCCTTGGTGTATAGCTTCTTAAAGTTAGCTATAACCTGCTGGTCCATATGCAGCAGTAGAGGAGTTGTATTAGGTGGGAAGAACTTGACTTAGAGTCATGGGAATTCTTCAGCCAATTCTTCCAAATCTCATGGGTGAGCAGGAGCATTGTGCATGATGAGGAGAACCTTAAGTGTAAACCTTTGTCCTCTAGATAGTTCTTAACAGTAGGACAGAAAGCCTCCCCAATCCACTAAAAAAAAGTACTCTTGTTACCCAGGCTTTTGCATTAGATCTCCACATGACCCCTAGCCTATTCTTCATGACTTTATGTTTTCTGAACACTCTAGGGATCTCAGAGGGATAAACCAAGAGAGGCTTTATCCTGAGGTCACCACTCACACTGGCACATATCGATAGGTTAGCCTATCCTTCATAGGCTTGTAGTCTGGCATTTTCTTCTCTTCCTGGATAATGTATGTTCTTCTGGGCATTTTCTTCCCGAAAAGGCCAGTTTCATCACAGTTGAAAACTTGATGAGAGCAAAAGCCATCTCTCTGTGTCATTGTTTTGAAGTGGTGTATGTAATTTTCAGCAGCCCTTTTATCAGCACTGGCTGCTTCACGATTCCTACTTGTGCTGTGAGCCCCAGTACTTGCTTTAAAATTGTGAAACCAACCCTTACTGGCATGAAATGCTTCAGCATTATCACTCATTGATAGATTATCCTTTATGAGATCTGCATATATAACCCTAACTTTTTCACAAATTATAGACTCATGCTATAACCTGCCATCTGCCTTTCATTTATCCACACTAATATGTAATAACCTTTCTACCTCGTTTAACACTGTTGATCTTAGGGCTGGGGATTTAGCTCAGTGGTTCTGGCGCCTGCCTCGCAAGTGCAATGGTCCCGAGTTTGATCCCTGGTACCAAAAAAAAAAAAAAAAAACCAAACACTGTTGATCTTGACTTACTAATTTGAGTAACACCTTTAGCAACACTAGCTTCCAATTTTACCATGTACTGCTGAAGTGAGCACAACACTAGCTTCCTTATACAAATCTTTTCTCTTTAAGATTGTCGAGATGGTAGATTTTGACATGCTGTACAAATTGGAGAGATTGGTCACACAAACAACACTGTCATATTTCTCCACAATTTCCTTATTTTTTAAATTGTGATTGCTTTCTTTACCTTCCCTTGCTTTCTTAGCTTCTTTTCTAGCTGCTTTTTTTTTTTTTTTGGTACTGGGAATCGAACTCAGGACCTTGTGCTTCCAGCTTCTTTGTTTTGTACCAGGGATTGAACTCGGGAGCTTGCACTTGTGAGGCACTTTTCTAGGTTTTTGGGGGGCCATTTTGATAGCAGTAATTGTAGCAATTATATAAAGTACTGACCAAAATCATGTCCACAGACACACAGATCTGGGCTCAGACTGATGCTGACATATGCTTTTCTGGCATTGAGTCTTTGTTTATAACCACACAAGCAGCCAGCATTCAGGTTGTAACTCAAGACTTTGATCATAACCCAAGTTGTTTGTATGTGAGGCCAGTCCTAACTCAAGGGTCCACTGCATTTGCATAGTCTGTTGTATTTGGCCTAGGTTAATGGTATATTGGAAGAGCCTTGTGATGTCTGGGTCTACTATTGTATCAGAGAATAGAAATAACCTCCCATATAACATCTGAAATGGGCTGAAACTTAGCCCAGTTTGGGGCATGTATGAACCCTCATGACCACTGTTGAAAGCAGCTGGAGCCAGGACTCAAACATCTCTTGGCAGAGTTTTGCCAGAGCTCACTTCAGGGCCTGGTTGGCTCTCTCTACCTTTCCAGGGGATTGAGAACCTCTGGATTCTATAGCTTGTCACTATGTTCCTTGAGGAAAGTCCAGAATGGTTCCTCAGGACCTAGAAATAAGGCTAGGTCCTTGAGGGGCTGCAAGGCCGTCCTTCTTGTCTCCCTATCAGCCTTTTGATTTCCCAAGGAGTCTTCAGGCATGTCTCTTTGGTGCCTTTTACAATGCATGCCTGTGATCTGTTTGGGAAGATGGACTGCCTCTTGGAGTTGTAGAATTTCTTGCTTGTGTTTTATAGGTGATTGACAAAGCTACTTCCATCAGTGAATCACACCTCCTCAAGGATTTGGAGGGCCAGGTCACTGATGTCCTGCTTGCATAGGTATGAAAGATTAGTTGTTCATAAGAGTGGCTATGTTCTGGGCTTGTAGGCATCAATGAAGTAGGGTTAATAGTAGTGCAAGTTTTTATAATAACCTCAGGGGTGTCTAAGAGCATGGCCTGCTACTTGGTAAGCCATTCCCTTGTTAAACTCAAATAGCACACAGAAGAAAGCCCTTGGGGCTTTTATCTCCATATTTGGACCTATTAACTCATCAGGGAAAAGAGGGCAAAGCCACTTGTTGGCCTTACCTACTCCTTTAACTGCAATGAATTAAGGGCAGAACTTCCCCAAGCAAAATTTCCTTAGCCACTTAGTCAGACCCCTTGATGGCTCAGCTTGCATTTCAAGTCCCTTGACGACTTTACTTATTCACAATGGAGTCAATTGGGAAAAAAATGTCTCTTGCATTTACTCTAACGGAAAAAAAAGGCTATGAACAGGGATGGCTCTGCTTTTGTACATTCAAATCTCTAATTAAATTTTAAATGCTATCTATTTATTTGTTCTGCGCTGGTCATCAGGCATAGAGTTTTAAATTATCTGTACTTAAAGAAGAAATCTAGCCAGAAAGCCGTAGCCCCAGGTTGGGTTTAAGACAAAGATGAAGCCAGACGGGGGATTTAGCTCAATGGTCTGAGTTCAATCCCCAGCACCAAAAAAAAAAAAAAAAAAAAAAGACAAAGAAGAAGCAAATCAGCTAAAGCTGGCTTGAACAGGCCCTCCAGGACATTGTTGCATCTTGGCAAAGCCTCATGAGTTTCCTTTTAAAATGGACAGGACCAGGGATGTAGCTCAGTGGTGTAGCTCAGGCCTTGAGTTCAATTCCCAATACAAAAAAAAAAAATTTTTTTAATTTAAAAATGCACAAAATTTTCTCTTCCATGTGGGGGAAGAGGCGCACTGTACCAATTAAAATAATTCAAAAAGAAAAAAGTTTCCTCCCTCTTGTTCTCCAAAATCAGAGGGTTAGCTTATAAGTTCAGGTAGAAAAAAAAAAGAAGATTGCAGCAGTTGACATAAGCCCACATCTAGCCCACATGATTCCATGGGGCCCTAAGCCCATTTACTGGTGTCACCCAAATGCAGGAGGGGGCACCCTTAATCCTAGCATCACACCAAAACACAAACCGAGGAAAAAACGCCACTCACAAAACTGGGGTAAGCAGAGACCAGGTGAAATGTTTTAAAAAAGCAAACAAACACAACACAAAACAAGAAAGAAAAGCCATTTATAAAACTGGGATGGGGATTTAGCTCAGTGGTTCCGCCGCCTGCCTCACAAGCACAAGGTCCTGAGTTCGATCCCCAGTACCACAAAACAAAACAAAAAAACCTCCATGCTGGCCTCTGGTCACAGCTAAGACCTCAAGAAATCAGTAAGACTTTTCAAGGCGTTCTAAAGAGAATTCAAAGACCACACGCACATTGCATATGCAAACCACGAAATGAATTTACAGACTGTTGCAGAACTGGTTTTTGGAGGAGGCAGGGTATGGGAGGAGGGAGAAATCAACTGTCCCTCCTTTGGACAGGCTTCCTTCTCAGCGGTGTAAAGCAGGAGTATTTGCATTGGGGTCCATTATTCACAACTTGTAGTGTTACAAAATAGCTTCAAGACGATGGAAGGTCCAAACCCGGAAGAATTAGACAAGCAGCACGGCTAACTCTGTTCACTCAAGTCATCTGGTCATTCTTGATGCATTTCAGTCTTTCTTCATTTTTCCTGACCAATTAAAATAAGTTGTTTGAACGAATTCTTCATGATTCTCTCGCCATCCATTCTGTGCTCACTAGTATATGGCACCTTTTCATTTTAAAAATTGTCATTTAATTCCTTAAATTTGTATGGTACTGTCTCACAATCACAGGCAGTAAGGCATCAGCATCCAAATTCCTTGGTAAATGTGCATAGTTTTATTCATTTTAGCCCCTGATAATATCATTTTGGTCTTTCTAAACCACATGAGGCTGGATGGCACAGAGCACGACTGCAATCTCAGCTATTAAGGAGGCTGAGGCAGGAGAATGGAAAGTTCAAGACTAGCTTGGGCAACTTAATGAAACCCTGTCTCAAAATGAAAATGACTCCATAGCTGGGCACTTGTTTAGCATTTGCAAGGCTCTGGGACCAATTCCAATATCACAAAAAAGAAAACATCATAAAAACAAACCGTATTAGATCTCTACCTTTTATTAAAAAATAAATAAATAGGGCCAGGGATTTAGCTCAGTGTTCTCGCCACCTGTGCTTGTGATCCCCAGTACCAAATAAATAAATAAAAATAAATAAATAAATAAATAAATGGAGGCTGAGGAATGGTAGTGCATACCTGTAAACTCAGCACCCTGGGAGGCTGACGCAGGAGGTTCCCAAGTTAGATCCAAGCTCGGGCAACTTAGCAGTTTATCAATACCCTGTCTCAAAATAACCCTGCTGTATTCTTGCAAACAGAGTGGCCTTGAACTCACTATGTAGCCCAGGCTGGCCTTGGACTCATGATGATCCTGCTGCCTCAGCCTCCTGAATGCTGGGATTAGAGGCATGCAAAATCACACCCTGATTTGACATCTGTTTCTTTCTTTCTTTCTTTCTTTTTTTTTTTTGGTACCAGGGATCAAACTCAGGACCTTGTGCTTTTGAGGCAGGTGGTGGCACCACTGACCTAAATCCCCAGCCCTGACATCTGTTTCTTAAGAGAAAGTTTGATATCAATCAGATTCTTGTTTCTTGGTAAATAATCAGTCTTCCATCTTGATAGCTTTTAAGACTTCCCTTTCTTGTTTTCAAGTATGGCTATGAGTTCCTAAATCTATTTTCTGTTTCATTTTATTTGTTTGGGGAAGAAGGAGAAGGCTCCATTCAGCATCTTGGTTTCTGGAACACTAAATGGAGTTGACTGGTTTCCATGATACATACTCTGTGTCTGTATGTACGTGTGCGTGTGTGCGTGTGCGTGTGTGTGTGTGTGTGTGTGTGTGTGTGTTACTGGGGACTGAACCCAGAGCCTTTGCTCTGAGTAACATCCCTAGGCCTTTTTAAAAAAATTTTGTGACAGGGTCTCAAAAACTGCTAAAGGGCCGGGGATTTAGCTCAGTGGTTCCGGCACCTGCCTCACAAGAGCAAGGTCCCGAGTTCGATCCCCGGTACCCCCCCCAAAAAAAAGCTGCTAAATTACCCAGGCTGGACACAAACTCATGGTCCTCTTGCCTCAGCCTCCTAGAACACTGAGATTACAGGTGTTTAACACCAGGCTTCTCTCATTGTTTTGAATCGTGGTTTTGTGCAATATTGTACTGTAAAAGCCTGTTGTCTGTCAGGCTCTGACGAAGTTCATAGAACTCTCTGGACTCAGCGTCACCCATATTGCCAGAGTTTGAGGTTTTAGTTTTGTGTCTTTTAGAGTTTCTCTCTTCTCTTCTTTCACACCATCAGCTACCACCTCATTCTGACACCGGTCTCTGCTGCTCCGGCTCCGAGCTTCTCTCCAGCCACCTCAGCCCCTCCTGTGCTTCCCTGCACAGGTCACAGTCTTTGACCCACCCCTCCGTCAATACCCCTCAATGTTTCACACACTGGAGGCAGCAGTGGGGTCCCTCATGCGACTCCGAGATTGGCCAACAGAAAGAAATGGTCAAGAGCTGGGGATTTAGCTCAGTGGTTCCACCGCCTGCCTCACAAGCGCAAGGACCTGAGTTCAATCCCCAGTACCAAAAACCAAATAAAATAAACAATTAAAAAAAAAAAGAAATGGTCAAGAAACTAATTTCCTCATTGCTCTAACTCGTGTTACTCTACTTATGGAGACTTATGTCTAATACCTGACAAAAGCCCAAGTTAAAGGGCTTAGTCTCATAAAAGCTTTTCTCACCCCACACTGAAAAACCAACCCTCAGCAGTAGGCAGTCTGAGACTAAGACTGTGGCTCCTTAGTCGTCAGGGACTCATGGACTGCACTTCCCTGAAAATAAGACCTAACTGGAAAATAAGCCCAGCAGGAGTTTTCAGGATGCTTGTAATATAAGCCCCACCCCCAGAAATAAGCTCCAGTTAATATCATTGGCCAGAGGGATGCATTTAGTCCTGTGCAATACATGATGGATGTATTGAATTATAAACTAATAATAGCGATATATAATTAGATATAATACATAATATTATTGACGTTAATACTTAAAATCAATGATAGTATACATTTAAATATTTGTATTTATTACCAAGTGGGTGCCTTTGGATGAAAGGTAAACATCTGTGTAAAACAGATGAACTTGAGATTTACAGCCAAATGACCAATCGGAGCACAGACACAACTCGCAAATAACCTGCGCACTTGATACTGAATGGATGTGGTTATGTCTAACATGAACCGTAATGATTCAGCACCTTATGAGTTTTACTGATGCACCCACCATGAGCAGCAGGCTGCGTGGACAGGAAGTGCTTGTTTAAGGACAGCTCTAGTGCTGGACATGAGACACTGGGCAATGGTTCTACAGGAAATGGAGTCACAAGAAACTCAGGCTGGAATTCAGGGTTTGGAGAGTTAGGATGTTCCAGAAGAAGATGACATGACTCTATTTGAATAAGGTAGATTGTTGTATATGAAGAAATGAATAAATGTAGCCAGGTGTGGTGGCACACACCTGCAATCCCAACACTAGGAGGCTGAGGCAGAAGGATCACAAGTTTGAGGCCAGCCTGGGCTGCATAGTGAATTCAAATTCACTACAAAGCAAGACTCTGTCTCAAAAAATCATTAGAAAAAAAAATAAAGAATAGGGCCGGGGATTTAGCTCAGCGGTTTCCAATTCCTGCCTCGAAAGTGCAAGGTCCCGTGTTCGATCCCCAGTACCAAAAAAAAAGAAGAATAAATGTAGATCATTGTACATGAATAAATGTAAATTGTTATACCTGTACATGGAAAAAATAAGACATCCCCTAAAAAAAAGGCCTATTGCATCTTTTGGAGCAAAAACTAATGTAAGATCTGGTCTTTTTTGGTAAATGCAGTACTTTCTATTTTTCCATTTGACCTTCCTTACTTTCAAACTCCATGTCCTCTTGAGGTCACAAGATGGCTGCTGGAGCTCCAGCCAGCACAACCACATTATCCTCAGGACAAAGAGGAAAACAAGAAAGGCAAGAGGTATGCTTCCTACCTGAGTCAGCCCCTTTTAGAAATTCCCGGACAATCCACCTTTTCCACTTAGATTTCACTGGCTATTCCTAGCTACAGGAGAAATATCTATTCTCTCAAGCAAATAATTTATTGCTTTTACAGCTTTACTTTTTGTTGCTTCACAACCCGTATTATTTTACTTCCTAGCTCTCGAGCTTATTCCAGTCCAGATGGGATATGAGTCAGTTTTTTAGATAAATGTAAATGGTTTGATTTTCATGGTCAATGGCTATTTTCAAAGATCTCATCAATAGTTGTAAATGGATGAAACAGTAAACATCAAAATCATTGACTACGCCAAGCTTGAAAAGCCCTCCAGAAAGCACTGGTGAAATCAGCACACCCCACTGCCGCTAATCCAGTTCCACATTTGCTGGGCGCTAATCCAGTTCCACATTTGCTGGGCGTCTGCTGAGCCCTGGGGCAGCCGGCCGGGTGGCCCTGTCGCCCCAGGAGCTCCGACCTCAGTGCCTCCCAGGGCTGTGCCCCCTGCAGGCTGAACGGAAAGAGCAGAGGTTCTGAGCTGCACAACCTGTGATCCCAGCACTCTGGGAGGCTGAGGCAGGAAGAATGCAAATTTAAGCCCAGCTCGGGCGACTTAGTGAAACCCTGTCTCAAAATAAAAAATAAAACAAGGCCCTGGGTTCAGTCTCGGGTTCCACAAAACAACCGCAACCACAAAAGCCTGTGATGCCTCCCTGTCGTCCACACACCCACTGACGTCTTTCTCTGTGCCGTGGCCAGGGCTACAAAGGTTGCCAGACTCAGTTCTGGCCTTCAAGGCCGGGACAGATTATTATGCTTTTCTTTCTGCGTGTCTGGAGCTGATGCTGGCTGGAGGAGGGAGGTGGAGAGAAGGAAAGAAAGAACCAGAGCAGAACTAGGCCGCCCGAGATGGAGCCGGGCGGAGCCGGGCGGGCGTGCCTGTCCTCTGGGCCTAGTAGTAGTCCCCCAAACCCAGACGGCCCTCCCTTTCTTCTTCCCCTTCCCCTTCCTCTTCCTCTTCCTCCTCCTCCTCCAGTCTGCGCCCAGCCAAGCCTGGCTTCCATCCTAACCCTCCGGAAATCCCCTGCCCAATTTCAGCTTCTGACACAATGGCCCTCTGGAGAGCATGCCCGTTGTCCTCAGAAGCAGAACAATGAAGGAGCAGAGCCGGCCGCTGCCTCTGGCTCTGGCTCTGGCTCTGGCTCTGGCTCTGGCTCTGGCTCTGGCTCTGGCTCTGGCTCTGGGCTGGGCTGGGTCCCTGACCGGCTCCCCAGGCAAAGGCTTCCTCAGCGCTCTAGGCCGAGTTTCCACCTTGTCAAGGCAGGAAGCCGGGGCGGTCCCAGAGCACGATCCGATCCGGGGCCTTTCTTCTCTCAGTAGAACCAAGACGGAGTGTCCGTGGGGACTGGAACTGGACACCGGCCTGTGCTGCGGATGCGCAGGCGACCGCAGGTTGGACTGGGATAGCTCCTAAGTCCCTTCGGGTGACTCAGTTTCCCCAGTCATTGAGATGAGAGCCGCCCGGGTCTTTCCCGGAGGACTGGCAGCCTCCGTTTTCTCACTGCCGCCCCCAACCCCGACCCTGGGAGACCCGGTCCCCTTCCGTCCTCGTTCGGCGGCGGGGAGGGGCGCGGGCGGGGCTTCGCGGCCGGGGCTGGCGCAGGCCGGGTCCGGTTACCGAGGCGGTCCGGGTTTGAATGTGCAAATAAACAGAGGTCGCTTTGATCCGCGATGCTGGGCGGGAGGGGGAAGAAAACTGAGTGCCCTGGTCCGAGAAGGGCAGGCTGGGCACTTGAAAGAAGGCCGGGGGGTGTGGGGCTGGGAGGGTCCTTGCTCCTCTGACTGGACCAAAACCCTTTTTGTTGAAAAAGACAGACAGAGAAAGAGAGATCCAGAAAGAACCCACGTCAGGAAGTTCAGACTTTCTCTGGAAACCAAGTATTCCCAGGGCCTCGCTTCCCGGTTCCGGAGAGGGGCTGCGCGGACCCCACCCTCCCTCGAGGCCCCCGCCCTTGGGACCTTCGGTGCCACCGGAGACGGCGAGGCGAGGCCGGGCTGTGAGGTGCAGGGTGGGGCTGCAGGTTGGGAGGGGGCAGGGCCCATTGTCTCCCTGGGCACCAATCCCCAGCCACCGAGGGAGAGAGACGCACAAAGGAGGGAGCGAGGAATGAGACGGTAAGTAAAGGCAAACAAAAGTGAACGGGGGAGACAAAAGCTGGGAACAATATTCCCCAGGCAGTAGGCTCGGAACAATAGGGACACTGACAGCCCCACAAAGACGCCAGTGTCTCCGCGTAGACGTTATCTCAGGCAGTGGTTGGCAGCCCAGCGCGGGCTGCAGCTATTTTCAGTAGCGCTTTTGTGCCATGCTGAACAATATTCCTTGCATGGCTGCTGATAGAAAGATGAGAAGGTTTCTGTTTGATTCTCCTCTTCCTTCCCTCCCCCGGCCCTTCTCCGCCCCTACCAGCTCAGCGTTGGGAGCTCCAGCCCCTGGGCTGGTTGGGGTGTGTGTGGTTGCAGGGGGGACCCCCAGGACCCGGGGGGCAAGGGAGGGTCTCAGGGCCTCCATGGAAGGAAGCCAGTGGAAAACTGGGAGCACAAGTGTCAGGGAAGTAGATTGTCTTCGCCCCAAATCACAAAATTTACCCTGCACAGTTGACCATAAAGAAGAACCTACTGAACAAGAGTCTCGGGCCCGGGATTTAGCTCAGTGGTTTCGCCGCCTGCTGCGCAAGCCCAAAGACCCGAGTTCGATCCGCGGTACCAAAAAAACAAAACAAAAACAAGAGTCTCCTCTGTTGTTGGTGGCCGTTCCTTCAGTATCTGAGGCCCTACCCCCCCTCCCATTTTGTCCCCTTCCCCCTCTGTGCTGTGCTGTGTGCGCCTCCCTCACCCCCATAGCCACTGTGTCCCCATCTGTCGGTATGGACTCGCCAGGCTTGGCCAGCTCCCATCTTCCTTTACTGCCTTTCCCACTGCCAGCTCAACCTCAGGGGACAGGGAAACAAGTTCCAGCTCAGGAAGAGTTTGTTTGGGGTGCGCTATCCTGCCACAGGACTGGTGGCCATGCCCACAAGAACACACGTGACCCAACCAGAATAACCAGCACTCCTCTCAGGGTCTCCCTAGAGGGCCTCTGGGCCTAGAGTTTGGGGCCAGGGTCTCCTCTCCCAGGCTGCCTTGTACATGAGGCTGCTATCCTCACACCTGCTTGGGGCTGGAGCGCACATGGCTGCTCCATGGGCTTGGATAGAAGCTCACAGCTTTTCGTCTAAATGATCTTCTTACTGGTAGTAATCTCTTCTGGTTATTTCTCTAAGCAGCTAGACTACTATATTTCAGGGCTCAGGCTTCCTCAAAAAGATTGAGGCCAAACTTCTCGGGAAGGCATTGATGTAAACATTTTAGGGAAAATGTCTTCCTATGAATCCAGAAACTCCAGGTTGACCCAAGAGGTTGAATCAATATGTAATTTGTAGAACTTGCGACTCTTTGTCCAGCTTTCTAAATAAAAGTCACAGCTGGAGATGTGGCTTCGTGGCAGAGCACTTGCCTAGTATGTGCAAGGCCCTAGATTCAATCCCTAGTACCACACAAAAAAATGGAAGTCCGACTCTTGAACGTGAGAAATGCATTTTGTGCCTCTGTTGGGCACCTCAGAGCATCACAGTGCACAGTACAGTTGTTTTGTTTTGTTTGAGATAGGCTCTTGCCAAGTTGTCCAGGCTGGGCTTGAGCTTGCAACGCTCCTGTTTCAGCTTCCCAGAATGCTAGGGTTATAGGTGTGCATGATCACAGGTGATTTGGAATCTGCATTTTAACATGTTCCCCAGGTAATTCATATGTTTCTTCTTTCTCCTTCCCCTCCCCCTCCCTCCCTTCCCCTCCTCTTCCCCCTCCCTCCCTTCCCCTTCCCCTTTCCCTTCCCCTTCTTCTCCTTCTCCTTCTCCTGCCTCTTCTTCGACAGGATCTCACTTGCTATGTAATTCAGGTTGGCCTTGGACTCACTGTATAGCCCAAGCTGGCCTCAAACTTGCGGCAAACCTCCTGCCTCAGCCTCCTGAGTGCTGGGATTACAGGTGCATGCCACCACGGCCAGCTCTTATATGCTTCTTGAGAAGCACTAACCTGGTTCATCTCTTCCTCTTTCCCTCCTCACAACCCCTGCCCTGTCACGATAGGGCATGCCTATCTACCACCTAGAATCCTGCAAAGCATGGACTGAACAGTACCCCCAGCATCTGGGGGAAGATCTCTGTAGGGATAAACTCACTGGCTGTGGTAACTGGCTGTCCCACAGTTGAAATCTGATCAGATTTAACAGAATTAAATTGGCATTCAAAGAATCTTATGACTGGGACTTTGTACTTCGGCTAGGCTCGGCCAAAGCTTCTTAGGGAGGAAAGGTTTAAATTTTCTATTATGACTTCCCTGTATGATCCCTGTGGTGATTATTTTTATGTGTCAACTTGACTGGGACACAGGGTGCCCAATCTGTGGTCAAACACTTGTCTGGGTGTGTCTGTGAGGGCCTTGCTAGATAAGATTAGCACTGGAGTCAGAGGCTCCAAGAAGTGAGGCTGGTGTAGCTCAGCAACAGGGCCTGTATTTAGTGCAGCCTGGGCCCCAGCACCACAGAGGGAGAAGAAGGAGGAGCACAAGGAAGAGGAAAAGGAAGAGGAGGACTGAAAGGAGCTCACTCATGTGAGCAGACCTCTTTCAGTCAGGAGACCTAAGAAGGCTGCTTCTGCTGGGACATCGGTCTTCTCTGGTCTTTGGACTCTGCTGAAACTACCTCTTCTTGAGTCTCAAGCCATCTGGCTTTTGGACTTGAATTTATAGCATTGGCTCTCCCAGTTCACAGGCTTCAGACTCCAACTAGAACTGCCCCATTGCTCTCTGCATCTCTAGCTTGTGGATTCCACATACATTTTGGGACTTCTCAGCCTCTGAGATCACATGTACCAGCCAATTTCTCATAATCTCTCTCTGTCTCTCCTTGTACACACACACACACACACACACACACACACACACACACACCCTGTTGGCTCTGGAGAACCCTGCCTAATCCATTTGTGGGATGCTTCCATAACAAATACCTAAACATGTAGATGCAGCTTTGGAACTGGGTATTGGGTAGAAGTAGAAAGTTTTTTGAGGTCCCTGCTACAAATATAAAATTTTTTTTGGTACTGGGGATCAAACTCAGGACCTTATGCTTTCGAGGCAGGCAGGGGAACCACTAAGATAATTCCCCAGCCCACAAATATAAAAATTTTTTGAGACAAGGTCTTGCTATGTAGTTCAGGCTGACCTTGAACTCACTGTGGAGCTCAGCCTGGCCTTGAACTCACGGTGATCCTTATGCCTCAGCTTCCCGACTGCTGGGAGTAATAGGTGTGTGCCACTGAGCCCAGCTAGAAATATAAAAGTTAAGGGTAATTTTGGTGAGACCTCAGACAGAAGTGAGGAACACATTAGGAACCTGAGGAAAGGCTGTCCTTGTTAACAAGTGGAAAGGAAGGTAGTTGAATTGTACTGCTCTGTGAAAAGTAGAACTTGTGAAGAATAAAATTGAGTATCTGGCTAAGGAGATTTCTAAGGAAATTATTATTATTATTATTATTATTATTATTATTATTATTATTTTTGGTACCGGCGATGGAACTCCGGTCCTGGCGCCTGCGAGGCAGGCAGCGGAACCACTGAGTTAAATCCCTGGCCCTCTAAGGAAATTATTGAAAGAGTGGCTTGGTTCCTCATGACTGCTGGTAGTAAAATGAGACAGGAGAGACGTGAAGAAGATAGTGGTCTATTGGCTTTCGACTTGGAAGAGTCTGAGTTGCAGTGCTCTTCAGTCATCCCAAGCCTGGATTCACTGAACACCAGCAATCTCTGCCACGTCTCCCAGCTTTGGTGCTGATGCAGTCAGTGTATGTGAGGTGTACTGGGAGCTGCCATGCCTTCCCTGGGCCCCCAAGATCAGCCCCTTGGGTCTGTCCCCAAAACAGGTTGGTGATGACGTCATCAACGCAACCAGTGACGGAAGGGTCTGAGGAGTTCAGTGAAACTGAGGAGATTGCAGTGAAACTTCTGCCACTGGCCTGGTCATCAAAGCCCTCAAGGAACCACCAAGAGACAAAAAGGAACAGAAAAATATTAAACACAGTGGAAATAACACTTTGGACAAGATTATCAACATTGCCTGGCAGCTGAAGCAGCAATTTTTATCCAGAGAACTTTCTAGAACTGTTCAAGGGATCCTGCGGACTGCGTAGTCTGTGGGCTGCAGTGCCAAAGGCCTGTGACACCACAGATGGTACCAGCAGTGGTGCAGTGCAATGCCTGGCCATTTAAGAAGAACAAAGGAGGGCTGGGATGTAGCTCAGCGGCACACCGCCTGCCTTGCAAGTGCAAGGTCCCAAGTTCGATCCCCGGTACCAAAAAAAAAAAGAAGAAGAAGAACAAAGGAAAATATTTCAATAAAAGATCATCTGACAATCAAAAAAAAGAAGGGCCGGGAATGTAGCTCAGTGGCATACCACCTGCCTGGCAAGTGTGAGGTCCTGAGTTTGAGACCCAGTACCAGAAAAAAGAAAGAAGAAGAAAAATTGTTAAGCAAAAAGGAAACAACTTGAAGATTTGGAAAATTCTCATTCTGCCCATATTGCAAAAATGAAAAGTTTAGCTGGATGTGGTAGCACACACTTGTAGTCTTAGTAGTTGCAAGGCTGAGGCAGGATTGCAGGTTCCAGGCCAGCCTGGATGACAGAGAGAGAGTTCCAGGCTGGTCTGGGCTATAATACAAAACACTGTCTCAAAATTAAAAAAGAAAGAGAGACAGAGAGAGAGAGAGAGAGAAAGATTGTTCTTAGGGTGTGGCTAAACAACTGTTGGATATAGAGACCATGAACAACTCATGATGGACTTAGTCATCTTGGCAGATGCTAAGAATGGACATAGGGTTACGTAGGACACTTCCTGTTTAGCCGAATGAGAACAGGACAAGATGTAGGGAAGCTGTTGGACTTCTGAGGTCCTGCAAAATTGGGCTGTGGTTCAGCTGCAAGTATGCGCTAGACTTCAAGTAAAGAGAAGAGCGATCTTAAAGGAGATTCTGAGATTATCAGGCCTATCTTCCTAGCTTCAAAGGCTGAGGCTACTGCTTCAGTGACAAGAGGTCTGGTGGCCTCTGCCTGAAGCTTTGGAGGTGGGGGCCCTACCCAGCAGAGCCTCTGGGGTGTGTTCCCGGCCTGGGAGGGCTGTGGAGGGGAGACCACTCCAAAGAAAACTACTCTTGAGCCTTAAAATGTAATGGAATTTTCCTTGCTTGATTTTGGACTTGCTTGGGATTCGCCACCCATGTCTTCCTTTTGGAATAGGAATGTCTATCCTGTACCTGTCCACCATTCTATTTTGGAAGCACATAACTTGTCTGATTTTATAAATTCGTACCTGGAAGATAATTTACTTCAGGATGTATTATGGTTTGGATCTTGAAAGTCCTCCAAAGGCACATGAAGGCTTGGTCCCAAGCCATGGTGCCACTGGGAAGTGTGGAACCTTTAGTAGGAGGAAGTTAAGTCTTTGGGGGCCCTTGGAGGGGACTGTGGGACACCAGTCTCCCCCCCCCCCTGCTTCCCTCTGTCCTGACCTTGATGAGGTGAGCAGGTTCCTCTGCCACCTGCTCTGCCATGGTGTACTTTCTCACCACAGGCCCAAAAGCAACAGGCCACCAACCATAGACTGAAACCTCCCAAACTGTGAGCCAAAGAAGCCTTTCCTCCTTAAAAGTTCATCTAGCTCAGATAATGTGTTGCAGTGACTGAGAGCTAATATCGTGTCCAGATAAGAAGAGATATCAGAAAGCTTGCTTTCTCCCTTTCTGCCATGTAAGGACACAGCGCGAAAGTGGCTGCCTTTAAGCCAAGTGAAGTCCATACTGGAAACCTGGACCTTGTTCTGAAACTCTAGAATGGTGAGAAAATTTCTGGTTTTTTAAGCTTCCCAATCTATGCTGTTTTCTTATGGCAATACTAGTAGATAAGTATACACTGTAATGATGGAGAGGAGAGGACATTAGGACAGAAGCAGGCCAGTGTGGACAGAGGGGTGGTGAGGTGCCCCACAGCAAAGGACATTCAGAATCTCACTATTTTTCCAAAGAGAAGATGGTCATTCTCCTCTGATATCCTTAGCACAATAGAAGATAAAGTGGTGTGGGCTGCTTTGTGCCCCATAACTCAGAACAATTCCCGGATAAGAGTGGGTACCCAAGACCATCATTATTAACCCAATGCAAAACTCTTTTCTTAGACTAAAACACTTTGCTGCTATTGTTCAGACAATGGTGCTTGTTTCTCAACTATAGGGTGAAAGGTTACTAATAAATAGAACCTAAGTTTTACAATTACAATTTAAATATTTCCCCCCATTTATTAGGAAAAAAAACAAACCACAGCTGGGTATAGTTGTGCACACCTGTATACAACTATACCCAGCACTCTGGGAGGCTGAGGCAGGAGGATTGTGAGTTTGAGCCCAGCCTAGGCAACTTGGAAACTTACAGAGATCCTGTCTCAAAATAAAAAATTTAGAGCCGGGGATTTAGCTCAGTGGTTCTGCCGCCTGCCTTGCAAGAGCAAGGACCCAAGTTCGATCCCCAGTACCAAAAAAAAATTTTTTTTAAGGATGGGGATGTAGCTCTGTAAAGGCCCTGGGTTCAACCTCTAGTACCAAAAAAGAAAACACCTTTGTTGGTATCTACTTGTGACACACATTACCCGTATGGTTTTTTCAACCCTTAAGTATTAAATGTTGTCGTATTCTATAAAGGTCATTATGATTCTCAGGTACTTAACCAATTAGAACAGGTTTAGGAAACATTGCAGAGTGTTTGTTTGACTGTCTTCCTCCATGGAACCAGCCTCGTGGTCGTGTCCCGTATCCCGGCCCCGCCCGCGCCCGGGGAAGGATCTCGGTGGTGATGTCTGACCCTGGCACAGGGAGGAGGGGAACTGGCCCAGGCTACACCTATTGTCCAGCCAAACTGGAAAATCAGCTTTGCAGAACTTTCCTCCTGACTCCTCTCTCCTTCTCCCACATCAAAGGAGGCTGGAGAAGGGAAAAGATGGAGTGGATCTCCATGCATTATATATTTTTAAAATTATTTTTTTTTATTTATTTATTTATTTTGGTACCGGGGATTGAACTCGGGACCTTGCGCTTGCACGGCAGGCGCCAGAACCACTGAGCTAAATCCCCGGCCCTCCATGCGTTATATTTATAACTTATTCTGAAGAAAACAAGGGACAGACACTGGAGGGCAGCTGCAGATTTATCTCTGTTTTGGCTTCACCTCAACACTCAGGCGACAGCAGCCACAGCAGCTATTAGCTCTCCCGATTCCTGTCACGTGGTCGCCGGGCATCGAGGGGATCACAGGGGCCTTCCTTGCTCTGTCCCCTTTGGCACGTGTCTGTGTGTCCTTCGCATGGCCTGAACACCCCGGAGTGGCTGCCCCTGCTGCTCGGGAAGGTCCTTTGGCCAATACAGGGCATGGGCCTGCAGCAGCCCCATCTCCTGAGTCAGAGAATGGGCCTGTGGCACTGTGAGGCAGAGGTGCCACAGGTCCAACGGGGCGGCAGCTCAGTCACTGGGGGTTGCCTGGGCTGGGGAGTTGGGAGTTCAGAGAATGTTAGGGAAAGTCAGAGAGCCGGCGCCATTCAGGCTGCTCTAATAAAACACGGGGTGGGGCTGGGGGTTTAGCTCAGTGGTTCTGGTGCCTGCCTCACAAGTGCAAGGTCCCGAGTTCAACCCTCAGTACCAGAAAAAAAAAAACCATGGGGTGGCTCATAAACAGCGGACTTTTATTTCTCAGTTCTGGAGGCCTGGAAGTCCACCATCCAGGAGCAGTCGATTCGGGAGTCTGGTGAGCTTCCTCCCACTGGTCATAGATGGCTGGTTTCACCTTCTGAAGCCATTGCCTTGAGAGTTAGTGTGTGTGTGTGTGTGTGTGTGTGTGTGTGTGTGTGTGTGTTAGGTAGATGGAACCCAGGGCCTAATGGATGCTGTTCGTGAGCGCGCTGCCACCAAACTACATCCCGGCCCTTAATGTAGGAGTTCTGAGGAGAAGCAAACCTTCAGATGATAGCAGGCAATGAGGGGAGGGTAAGCCAAAAGGAAGGAGCCTCCGAGCTGTAGAAGGTGGAAAGGAATTTCAGCTCTGCTGGTGAAAGTGCAGAGCCCACGGAACGGCCTTGGTTTGAGCTCTTAGTTGTTTACTTGTTTAGACAGAGTTTCACTGTACTACCTAGGTTAGCCTCAAACTTGCAATCCTTCTGCCTCAGCCTCCTGGAGTAGCTGCTGAGATTATAGGCTTGGGCCACTGTCCCTGGCTTTATTTAATTTATTTATTTTGCAGTATTGGAGATTAAACACAGGGCCTCACACACACTGCAAAGTTGCTTTCTGGTGAGCCACATCCCCGGCTCCTTCAGTGCTTCTTCCCATTCTCATTAAATGAAATGTTGACCCTGGCATGGTGGTGGACACCTGTGATCCCAGCACTCTGGAGGCTGAAGCAGGAGGATCACCAAGAGTTCCAGGCCAGCCTGGTCTACACAGTGAGTTCAAAGCCAATTTAAACTACATTGTGAGACTGTCTCAAAAAAAAAAACAAAATCAAAACAAGTCTGTTGTTTTACTATGAATTGTACTAGAAAAAGATAGTATTTCAATTTTAAAAGTTTATTACAGTAGTGCTCGCTTCGGCAGCACATTACTAAAAAAGTTTATTACAGTAAAAGACACATTCCCATTAATCTCCCTCAAGATACTCTCCTTCACTTTGAACACACTTATCCCATTCCTCCTCCCCCTTTCTGAAGCAGTTCTATTTTTTTTTTTTTTTTTTTTTTTTTTAGTACCAGGGATCAAACTCGGGACCTTCTGCTTTCGAGGCAGGCAACAGAACCACTGAGCTAAATCCCCGGCCCCTCTGAAGCAGTTCTAGAAGTACTTTTTCATAAGTGTCTTTAATTGTGCTGTCATGGCTGCCTCCATGACCTGAATCAGTGAAAATGTTTACCTTTCACAGGCATTTTGACTTTATGGAACAGCCGGAAGTTGCAGGGTGCAGATCCCAGAGAGTCAGGTGGACTCGGTGGATCAGGTGGATCAGGACACAGCATAATGTTTTGAGGGTCTTGTTTTGTTTTGAGACAGGGTCTTGCTATATAGTTCAGGCTGGCCTCAAACTCGGCAATCCTCCTGCCTCACCTCCTGAGTGCTGGGATTACAGGCGTGCACCACCACACCCAGCTCAACACAGCATAATGTTTTTATGAGGCTGCTTTCTGTTGGATGGCACTTGGCAGCTGCATTCACCAATTTCTGATCACACCTTACAAAGACACAAAAGAGGACTTCCAGGACTGCTACAATGGGATTAAGTGCTAGAAGCACAGGGGAGTACTTTGAAGGGGGTTAATGTGTCTTTTACTATAATAGCTCTCTTAGAAACTGAGACAGTCACCGTCTGCTCAGCCACTCCTGTAGAGACCCTCGTTAGGTCTCTGATGTGAGTTCTCCTCTGCAATTGGCACTGTGCTCACCACACGCTGCCCACACAGCTGGGAGCAGGTAGGTTGTCAGTCTCCCCTCTGAAGGCCCTTTCCCAGCTGGTGTGGAGGGGCCCACCATCAGAACGAGCAGTGATGAGGCTCAGCAAGTTTTTGCTTCTCAAATTGAGGCCCCGTCTGTGAGGTGCAAAGTCATCCCTGTCCCTCCATCCTTCCTGAGCTGAGCAGTGTCACCCATGCTGTTGCTCTGTCTGGGAGAAATGTCATTTCAGCCACTTTACTCTTCTGCAGGAGTTAATTTAAGTTGTGTTGGTGGCCTAGGTGTACTCTCCTTCTGGGTAAGAAGTTTCAAATTCTGAGTCCAAATTGTTCTTGGGCCAGGTATGGTGTCACACGCCTGCAATCCTAGCATTTGGGAGGCTGAGGTGGGAGGATCGCTTCGAGTTTGAGGCCAGCCTGGGCTACATTGTGAGTTCAAGGCCAGCCTGAACAACACCCTGCCTCAAAAAACAAAAACAACAGCAACAAAAACATTGTCCTTGGGCTGGGAGTGTAGCTCCATGGTAAAGTGCTTTCCTAGCATGCACAAGGATACCTGGGTTCAAGCTCCAGCAACTACAAATCAAACAAAACCCAACAAAAATTGCCCCTCTTTTCTCCAAAGTTCTGTTTTAATTCAGACATTCTAAGGGTTAAATCCCTGATAACCCATTCCAGCCAAGGTCACAGATCACTGCCCGTTCTGAGGACCTGCTTAGTCCCACATATATCTTTGCTGTTGAGGTTTTTGTTTCTTGTACTCAATCCTGGTCTGACTTGCTCTATGTGTGATCATGCTACTTTTGTTAGGCAGGAGCTAGGTGATTAAAGAAGCTTCAGGAGCAAAACAAAATCAACAAATAATTTTCAACAGCTATTGTGTGCAAGACACCATCCTTAGATGAGTACTGGTGGATGGGCAAAGAGATACAATGAATTGGGTCTAACCCTGCTCCTGGTAGTTTACACACAGTTGGAGAGGTAGATATATCTATGTGTAAAGTGAATTTATACCATAAGATGTAAATTCAATAACCTAAGTTGACAATAAAATGTAAGTGAGAATGCTACTGTGTACTTGTTAGAATGGTTAAAATCCAGAACACTGACATCAAATGTTGGCAAGGATGTGGAGCAATAAGAATTCTGATTCAGGGCTGGGGATTTAGCTCAATGGTTCCGCTGCCTGCCACGCAAGCGCAAGGACCCGAGTTCGATCCCTGGTACCAAAAAAAAGAATTCTGATTCATTGCTGGCGGAAATGCAAAATGGTACAGCCACTGTGGAAGATAGTTTGAAAGTTGCTTACAAAACTAAACTTACTCTTACCATATGATCCAGCAATCCCATTTCTTGGTATTTACAAAAAAAACGGAGGGGCTGGGGATTTAGCTCAGTGGTTTCGCCGCCTGCTGCACAAGCGCAAGGACCCGAGTTCGATCCCTGGTACCAAAAAAAAAAAAAAAAGGATCCTAGTGGGGTTCAATGGTCTGTGTCTGCAATCTCAGCTACTTGAGAGGCTGAGGCAGAAGGATCACAAGTTCAAAGTCAGCCCATCAACTTAGCAAGACCCTGTCTCAAGAAAAGAAATTAAAAGGGGTGGGGGTAGCTCAGTGGTAGAGTATCTGCCTAGCATGCATGGAGCTCTGGGTTCAAACTCCAGTACTGCAAAAGGAGGAAAAAGAGATGATCTTAAAACATGTGTTTACACTAAGACCTTCATGTGGATGTTTATAGTAGCTTTACTCATAACTACCTAGGTTTAGGAAGCAACCAACATGTCCTTCAGCAAGTGAATGGATAAATAAGCTGTGGAACATGCAGACAGTGGAATCATATTCAGGCCTAAAAGGCTATGAGCTATCAAGCCATAGAAGGATGTGGAAGAAATTTAAATGTTAACTGAAAAAAGCCAACCTAAAAAGGCTACACTGTATGATTCCAATTACATGACGTTCTGTAAAGGACAGAACTGTGGAGACAGTAAAAGACCGGTGATTGCCAGGATGAATGGGTGAGGCACAGAGGGTTTCTAGGGCAGTGAACCCCTCTGCGTGGCACTGCAGTGGCGAGCCAGTGCCAGGTGCCCAGAATGTACAACAGCAGCAGACTGGTCTTCGGTGAAAATAACCTGGCAGGCTAGGCTCATAACGGCCACAAATGGACCGCTCTGGTGAGGGATACCGGAATGGGAACGCTCCATAGCTTCTATGTAATTATGCTGTGAACCTAAACACCATTGAAAAATAAAATCTATTTTTAAAAAGCAAAAAGAAAGTATAGAATGTTCAAAGAGGGCAAATGTTTCAGCCGGACATGGAAAGAAGATGTAGTCTGCGTAGATAATAGAGGAGACCCGAAGTAAAGGTGGAATTGGCCAGGCCAAATGAAGAGAGAAGACTATTACAGCCTTGGGAAAAGACATAAACAAAGACAGTCAGTGCTGCTGTTAGTCTTGTTTTGAAAACATGAATTTGTTCCAACTCGATTCATGCATTAGGGAGCAATTTGAGCGTAATACAAATTTTCCATTTGCTTATGCTCTATTTTACGTAAAAAACCAGCTGAATGGAAAAAAACTGCACCCACCTGCCCTGAGAAGGGTAGAAAGACACTAAATGTACACAGGCACCCCCTCAAATGTTCAACCCCTAAGTTCACGCGGGCCCATTCAGACCCGAGTTAACTCACCTTCCCATGTCAGGTAACCCTCCGGCCACCGAGTTATAGTTGCTCAGACACCACACCCCTTCCAGCAGCCCCTGTCAGCCATGAAGTTCCTGTCTAGTCTAAGACAGCCATTGTTCAACATGTGCAAACTTTGCTTCCATTCTGCTAGATTCCAGCTTCCTTTTGTTGTTATTACTAATAAAGAGACAGCCAAAGGGGGAGAGATGGGCAGGTCCTCGACTCAGAGTAAGGATGAAGGAGCAGTAGGAGAGGCTTTTTTTTTTTTTTGGTACCGGGGATCAAACTCGGGTCCTTGCGCTTGTGCAGCAGGCGGCGAAACCACTGAGCTAAATCCCCAGCCCAGCAGTGGGAGAGTTTTGAGGAAGGGGAGGAAGAGGATGAGAGAAGGCGTGGACCAGGGGAAGGTGGCAGGCACACTAGCCGTGTGCATCAAGGGTCCCATGAGAGAAATGGCCAGGAACTGCGAGCACACCAGTCAGCATGGCTGTGTTCTTCTCGGGTGCAGTCTGCTGCACAGGAGAAGGTACAGCATTGTAGGAGAGGGGGTGCACAGCTGAGGTGCGGCCAGGGTGTTGGGGCCTCCTCCCGCGTGTTGCAGCAGCTGTGGGGGCTGCGTGTGTCGAGTGACCCAGGAGAGCCCTAGTTCTGTTTTCCCACAATGATTATTACTAATGCACCCTTTCACTTTCAAACTGTTGTGATTTGGATCATGAATGAAAGAATGTTTATTCTGCCTAGAACCAACATGGAGTCACTGAAGTTTTCTGGGCAGAGAATTCATCAATGTTTGACTATTCTTACTTTTTTCCTTTTCTTTCTTTTTTTTTTTTTTTTTTGGCAGTACAGGAGATCGAACCCAGCGGTGCTATACCAGTGAGCTACTTTTTTTTTTTTTTTTTGGCACCAGGGATCGAACTCAGAACCTTACGCTTTCAAGGCAGGTGGCGGCACCACTGAACTAAATCCCTGGCCCCATACTTTTTTATTCTTTATTTTGAGACAAGGTCTCATTAAATTGCCCAGGCTGCCCTTGAACTTGGGGTCCTGCCACCTCAGACTGGGGAAGTAGCTGGATTTACAGGTATGGACCACCATGCCTGACAGGATGTTTTTCTTTTCTCGTTTTTTTCTTGGTACTGAGGATCTAACTCAGGACCTTGTACTTGCTAGGCAGGCAGCAGAACCACTGAGCTAAATCCCCAGGCCCCTCTTTTTTTAAAAAAAAACACTAGATAGATTGCAAGTTCCAACCTAAGGTAGCATTCAAAGCTCCGATGATGCTCTGGTTATCTGATGCTGCATAGCAGATCGCCCCACAATCTAATGACCTAAAACAACAGCCTTTGTTTCTCTACCTCTGAGGACCAGGAATCTGAGAAGGGCTGGCTGGCTGGTTCTGGCTTCCAGTTGCTTGTGATTGTCCTCAGCTGGCTGGGGCTGAACCATGTGGGACCTAAGCAGCCCGGCACTGGCCAGATGTCATGCTCTCCTTGTGAAGTCACAGGGCAGCTCCACGTGATCTCTGCTCAGGCTGATTCAGGTTTCTCAGAGATCAGTGGCTCTTGGGGTGATGAGACTGCTCTCCTGCTGGCAACTCGGCCTTGGAAATCACACAGTGCTACTTATGCCATAAGTCTGCCCCGTTTCAAGGGAAGGAATGAGGAACTCACCTCTCCAGTCACTTTGTACTGGAGAGGCAGTAGTGTTTTTGCTCACATCCAGAAGATGTAATCATGACACCAAGTTTGGGGTTTTCTACTTTCTTTCCTTCCAAAGAGTCTTGTTGGAAGACTCAAGACCACATGCTGTTGTGTATTTGCTAATGTAGCCAAGTCTATGTTGAGAATCTTTCCCCAAATGCAATGTCTTACCTGGCTCCTCCTCCTCGTTTGTGAGGAGGCTGAAGCATGAGGATCACAAGTTTGAGGCCAGGTTTGGCAACTCATACCTGCATGAGTGTCTTTCTCAACCAGGTCCCTCATCTGAATCATAGAACAAAAGAACTTTTCGAGCAACTTTTCTCAATTTCTCCCAACAATGGTTCAGAACCAGTACCATTTAAATGGAAAGGAGAGACGTTAATGGGTTGCACATATGGACACCTAAAGCATTAGGCCTTCACTTCTCCCACCAAATTGGCTGATCTGTGTCAAAAAGTATGTGATGGAGGAAGGTTCCGTCTCTTCGGCACAGCTCTGTGATGCCTTTGAGAGAATTTTAGGCAAGGATGGAAATCGTAGTCAGGGTTTGCAAGGGAATAGATTTAATACAGGACACATAATTTATAGGGTTATTTTATAATATTTACCCAAAAAAGTCAAATGCAAGGGCCGGGGATTTAGCTCAGTGGTTTCGCCGCCTGCTGCGCAAGCGCAAGGACCCGAGTTCGATCCCCGGTACCAAAAAAAAGGAAAAAAAGTCAAATGCAGAGGGGTGCAAGAGATCTGTGCACATGCTGGAGACCCAAAGAATCCAGCCAAGGGCCTGGACCCCACAGCAGTGTCCCGCACAAGTCCAGCTGAAGGCCTAGAGCCCAAGGCAATGTCCTCCATGAACCCAGCCAGAGGCCTAGAGCCCACGGTAATGTCTCATGCAAGTCTGCATGGAGGATCTGCACCGGCAAGGCCAAAGGCCAGTGGTGGAAGCTGGAAAGTCTTTGGGGGGTGAAGGACCTGTGCCACCAGGCTGAGGGATCTGCACTGGAGCCAGGAAGCGATGTTCAAGACTAAGACCAGAGCTCCCCCGAGAGAACGGCAGCCATCTCTGGTGACAGTGAGGACCTGAGCTCCTCCTCCAACTGGAACACCCAAGTTCACATCAGGAAAACCAGCCACAGCAAGCTTCTCCAAGAAAATCGACAGCAAAGGATCTTCCCCTCCAGTTCTCCTCTTATGCCATTGGCAACAGTCCTCAGGGGGGTCTTTGGTGCCCAGAACCTTGCTGACTCAGTTCAGCTGGGCATCCCAAGTTGACCATGAGTTCATCTGCCACAGAAATGAAGTCAGATTCCTGGGATATTTTCCTCCCCCAGAGCCGCTCAGTCAGGTGATGAGTAACAACAGCACAAGTCACTGGGTCCCTTACTGAAGGTCATAAAGCCATCACAGGTGTCCTGCCTTTGCCCAGAGGCATCCAGAGAGGTAGCAGAGAGCCTGCGATTATCTGAGCACACACTGTATCCCTGTGAGCCTCCTAGCCGAAGGCACGGGAGATAAGTTGGTGTCCTTTTTTCTTTTTCTTTTTTCTTCTTTTTTTCCTAAACAAGGCTCTTCCAAACTGGGCCAAAGCTGTCCTGTGTCCCCAGATGTTCCTTTCCTTCCTTCCCTGCCAGCATTACACAAGTGAAAAGCAAATGACTGCTGCCTTCACACAATCGTCCTCATTCTGACCAAAGGACTGGTAGGAAAGCTGTTGAACTTCTTCAACCCTGGGACAATCCAAGGACACAGAACCCACCAGAAAGTAACTGTGAATGGATTAAAAAAATCAAGCTAAACTGCATGGATGTAGCTAATCTACTCTTCCCTTGAAAAACTCACTTGCTTATTGTACTAGTTATCTATGCTCATGTAACAAAGCACTCTAAAACTTCAGTGGCTTAAAACAAGTATTTATGATTTCACTGTTTCTGTGAGGTCAGACTTCCAGAGTGATTCAGAACGACGTAGCAGGGTGGCCCTGCTTCAGAATCTCATGTTCCTGTCGTTGCTGTCAGAATGCTGGCAGACTGTAGCCAGCTGAAGATTTGATGAGGGGCTGGGGACACCCCAAACTGGCTCATACTGGCGGTGGCCTTCTGTTCCTGTCTGCTTGTTGGCCAGGACCTCGGTTCCTCCTTGCATGGACATCTCCCGAGGCTGTGTGTATCTTTACGTGGCGGGGAAAGAGGACAGATCGGTAGTGCATTTTATGGCCAAGTCACCGAAGTTCACACGTTGTCCCTTCTACTGTGTTACCTCCCACGGAAGTGAGTCACTGAGTCACCCCACACTTCGGGGAAAGAGAGCTAGGCACCGCCTTATTTTTTTTAATGATTTTTAGTTTTTGCAGTGCTGAGGATGGAAACCAGGACATCATGCATGCTGGACAAGTGCTCAACCACCGAGCTACACCCAAACCTCGACCCCATTTTATTTTTTGGTACCGGGGATCCAAACCTTGTGCTTCCCAGGCAGGCACGGCTCCACTGACCTAAATCCCTGGCCTTCAATGCCATCTTTTAAAGGGAGGAATATCAAAGAGCTTGTGGACATACTTTTAAAACCACCGCAGTTGTCTTCTGCCAAAAGATGGCTCTCCTGCCTGGCTTCCTATCTGGCCACTCCCCTCAGCATCCCTCTGTGGTTCTGTCCCTTGAATACTGGGCTTCTGGGGCTCCTCACTCCCCTCTTTTGCTTTGGGGGCATCCTGCACTCCTGTGTACCACCTTCGGGACAAACTATTTCTTTCTTCCTTTTTTCTTGCTTGGCTGGTTTGGTTTTTATGCAGTGCTGAGGGCCAAACCCAGGGCTTTGCAGTGCCAAGCATGCCCTGCACCACTGAGCTGCACCCTCAGCTCTGGCACAGACTTTCTGAATGGACCCTTCAGTCTCTGTTGCAAACACTCAGCTCTCCTGCTATCTGTGAGAGCAACCATGAGCCATACAGAAACAAACGGGCTTGACTGTGCTTCAAGCATGGCTTATTTGCAAATCAGGCTGCCAGCCCACTGGTCCACCTTCTTGGACCCTTTTCCCTGTTTCCAGACATGTGCACCTGCCCTCTGGAGGTAGAGTTTGCTCAGACTCAGCCCTGCCTGTATTCTACTGCCCGTACTTGATTTTCTCTTATATTCTGCTTTATAATTGCTGCAGCCGCAGAACAAGCTGTGATTCCCAACTCCCCCTCCTTTTCCACCTCCCACATCCCATCAGTCATCATCCATTCTAATTCCTACAGTCATCTCAAGCCTTTTTCCTTGGCTGCATTTTCACCGCTATCACCCTGTCCAAGTGGTTGCTTGCTCCTGCCTGAAACATGGCAGTAGTCACCTGGGCTTGGTGGAACAGTGGCCTGCTGAAGATGTCCTTGTCCTGTCACCAGAAACTGTGAATACATTGCTTTCCATGCCAAAGGTACTCTGCAGAGGTGACTAGGTTAAGGTCCTAGAGATGTCCTTATTATCCAGGTGGGCCCAGTGTAATCAGAAAGGTGGAGAGAGAGGCAGAAGGGTCAGGGGTGTGACACTGGAGGCTGAGATCAGAGCGATGCCCTTTGAAGAGGGAGAAGGGGCCACAGCCCAAGGAATGCAGACACCTCTGGAAGCAGGAAAAGACAAGAAATGGATCTTCCATTTCAGCCTCTAGGAGGACCCAGCCCTGCCTACTCCTTGGCTTTAGCTCAGTAAATCTGACTTTGGCCTTCTGATCTCCAGAACTGCAAGATACTCCGTTTGTGTTGTTTTAAGCTGCTAGATCTCTGACAAGTTGTACAGCATCAACTGGGAAACCAGTTCATGTCCTAACCCTTCCTCCAGTCTCACTCTGCTCCAGCCTGTTCTCCACACCACCCCAAACACAAATGCGACCTGTCACTCCTTATCGAGAATGCTTCCATAAGCTCCTCCGTGCCTAGGAGAAATTCCAGGCTCCTCACAAGATGGCTCCTCCAGCCCCACCAGGTTGTGCCCGCCCGGACTGAATGTTGCTGTGACCTGCTCTCCCCGTGTTACATGGCCTGCTGTCTGCTGAAGATACCTTTTCACACCCTTTCTCCCCTGCCCGGCTCCTCGAAGTTCCCTTTGGTTCTCAGTTTAGGCATCGCTGGCACAGGGCACTGGTCCTCGACTCCACCCTGAGGCCAGTCCCTCCGTGGCGGATGTCACCGTAATTCCTCACCACACCTCTACCCATGGCATTGTCAGGACTACATGACTCATATCTGTCCGCTGACCACTGTGGACCTGTCACTGGAAAGTACGGGTGGTGGGTGCTGGAGAGTTTAGGGGTGCAGGTGAGGGGCTCCAGCACCATCTTACGTCCCCTCAAGAAAGGGCAAGAAAAGCCCCCGGGAAAGATCTGGAGCTGACTTGCCCTGGTTTTCCTTTCGGCTCGGCCTTGGTGGAGAAGAGGCTGGGAAGGGGAGCCAGGCATCACTGCCCCACTGCTACAATTAGCTGTGCCATTCATTCTTCCTCTACAAAGAGGAGCGAGCAAATCAAAGGGAGATAAAAGTGAATGTCTGACAAAGGCCATGGCAATGAGGGAGAAGGAAGGGAGCATGGCGGGACAGAGGCAGAGGCAGAGAGGAAGCTGCGGCCCCAACAAAGCCTAAAACCAGCCGATCCCAAGGATCAGACGGTGGAAACAGAGGACAGGAAGAGACCGGGCTGTGTGGGACCCGGCAGCCCTTCAGCCACGGAGGAGGGGACTGAAGAAAGATAAAACACCTCGGGAAATGGCCAGGGAAGAGGGTGGAGAGGGACCCCAAGTGGAGCTGGGACAAAAGCATGAAAGACAAGATTGCCACCGTCTGGTGAGCCACTCCATCAGGACAAAACAGAGAGCAGCTGGAGACAAAGGCAGACGGAGGAGGCGGGAAGGGAGCAAGCTGGCCTCCGCATTGGCCAGTGCCGCAGGGCTGTCAGCAGGGGCTCCGCAGCACTGTCCAAGGGTCTGTGGAGGCTCTGGCAGGGGGAGGTAATCAGGACACTGGCCTATATTTAATGAAAGAAATCCAACTGGATGAGCTGTCTTGTTCTCGAACTTTAAATCCCTGAAATTTAAGAAATAAACACATACAAGCAAAGTGGCCTCAAGCTTTCCAACATGTACATGCTCTTTTGTGTCTGGCTTTTTCTCTCAACATTATGTCATTTGTAGTGTAACAAAGCTATTGTCATTGCTGTATAGTATTCCATTGTGTAAATATACCACAGTTTATTTATCTGTTCTTCTACCTGGTGAGGGTCTACCATCTCTTACCCAAAACTAGAAAGACAAGGGATGTGTGCTGTATATCACACATCTCCCAGGCAGGGTCTGCAGGCCCTGTGATCAAGCACATCATGGTTTATATCTAGCGCTCATAGGTGGGGCATTTGGGAGGTGACTGGATCATGGGAGAATCATAGGTGTGAGTGGGCTAGTCCGATGATGACTTTATAGCTAAATGTCAGGTTGGGAGGTGAAGCCCCGTGGGAGGAGGTGGGTCACTGGAGGCGTGGCCCAGAAGGGTCCATCTCCCTCTCTCCTCCTTCAATCTCTCTCTGCTTCTGCATCCATGCCATGAGCTCTTCTCTCTGCAATGCCCCTTTGACTAACTGCCTGCCTTAGAGCCAGCAGACTACGGACTGAACCTCAACATGCCGTGAGCCCAGTAACCCTCTCCTCATCAGGGTTTCGGGCATCGAGTACTGTGTCTCAATGATGAGCAAAGTGACTGAGACAAAGCACATGCGCGTTTCTGTAGGGGAATCCTCATAAGGAAAACTCACCCTAACAGCAGCTTTACCTGAGATCAGGCCAAGTTTTTGCCTCCAGATGAGTTCAGGCCAGATTGGATTATGCTGCCAAATAGGAAATGGCAGGGGCCGGGGATTTAGCTCAGTGGTGCTGCCGCCTGCCTCGTAAACACAAGGTCCCAAGTTTGACCCCCGGTACCAAAAAAAAAAAGAGAGAGAGATGGTAGTGTTGTTGGTTTTTAAGCATTTTTGCATTTCAGAATTCAGAATTAGGACTTTTGGGACTTATACTTTACTAGTTCCCAATAATATTTGCTTTGGGAAACCCTAGCAGAAGATGAATTGGATATCACCTTCTACACAGGTACAAAAACCAAAAATCAGAAATAAAGGCCCAGAGTTGTTTTGTTTTTGTTTTTGTTTTGCCATACTGGAGACTGAATCTATGGCCTTTGTGCTGAGCCACAAACTCAATCCTTTTTTAAATTTTTTGAGAGGAGGTCTTACTAAATTACCAGGTTGAAGGGCCGGGGATTTAGCTTGGTGGTTTCGCCGCCTGCTGTGCAAGCACAAGGACCTGAGTTGGATCCCCGGTACCCCAAAATAAATAAATTAAATAAATAAATAAATAAATAGATTGCCAGGATGGTCTTGAACTTGCCATTCTTCTGCCTCAGCCTCCCAGAGTGGTAGATTACAGACTTCACCCACCCACCCACCCCCAAGAGATAAAAGTGGTTCAGTCACCTGCCTCGCAATCACAAGGATCTGAGTTCAATCCCTGGTACCAGAAAAAAAATAAAAAAAGATTTGAATTGATTCAGGACATTGAAATAGCTCCAAGAGCTCAACTAAAGACACTTACTGCTCAGAGTAGCCCAGCTGGACCTAAGACGTGGGTCTGTGAGTATGCGCCCGATCATTCAGCAGCAGGGGAGAGGAGAGGCGCCATCTTGCTGTGTGTGTTTCCTGCTCTGCCACGTTATGTAGGCAGGCTGTGTCGTTGTGAAGAACATGCCTCTGGGCTGCCAGCATCCATGCAGAAACAGAAACTTCTCTGTTCAAGCAGGAGTCCCCAGGTGGGCTTGACGATGGGCAGGTGCCTGCCTTCTGGTTCACGTCCACAGATACTCATGGAGCATCAAGTGGGAGTCAGCCTGAGTCTCGGAGGAATTTTCCCAATGCCTGAGCTCTCCTGGGGAGGGAGAAGCCTTCCTCCCTCCACACTACTCTGGAGATGTCCCTGTACCTCAAGTGCCAGGCGCTGCAGGGGTGAGGGCCATGGGGGTAGACAGGGAGGGAGGCAGATGCCTGTGGGGGAGGACGGATGGAAGGGTGGATGGGAGCATGGCCTGCACTGAGGGGAAACAGGTGTGGCAGTCTGATTCGAGCAGGTGGAAGAAGCAGAGACGAGGGGAGAGGAATAGGGAGAGCAGGCTGCAAGGAAGCCTCAAGGACCCCAGGCTGGCACCAGCTTCTCCCTCAGGCCAGGCACCAGACCTGGTTGAAAGGTGAGAATCACTCACCTTCCCAGACAACTGGTGTGATTATTGTATGCGTTACCATTACCTAGTTACCTTTGGCCTCAAAGGGTGACCGTGAATTTTATTACTTGGGAGCTAAGACAGACTTCATCTTTCCCTTCTCTTTATCTAATTCAGTGACTCCGTAAGACAGGAATTGCCAGAGAGATGTTACAGGGCCATCGCTCATGGCACCGAGGACCTGGGCCAATCATATGGGACCTGCCTGGTGTCGGGGTGAGGGGTCTGACATGGGTAAGAGATCCCTGTACCCTGGTGGCTTTCAAGTGGGACAAAATGTCTCCTTCAAGGAGAGGCGATTTGAGTCCCTAAGCATCTCTTTCTATCCTCGTGTACCATACACCCGTTCTGACCCCTTTTCCTTACCAGTCACTACCAGCTGGAAAAATTAAAATCCACCTGTCACATTTTATGACTCTTGAAAATGTCCAGGACAGCCAGGCATGGTGGTGCACACCTGTAATCCCAGCATTCAAGAGGCTGAGGCAGGAGGACCACCATGAGTTTGAGGCTAGCCTGGGCTGCATAGTGAGTTCAAGCCCAGTCTGAACTACACAGCAAGACCCTGTCTAAAAGAATATAGAAAGAATGAAAGAGAGAGAGAGAGAGAGAGAGAGAGAGAGAGAGAGAGAGAGAGAGAATGAGTCCAGGACAAAGGCAGGAATGTTTTTGGTTTTGGGGAAATATTTACTTTTTAATAAATGGGCCAGATGTATCGGGCACCATTCCCTAAAACCTCAATTAATGATGGGAAGAAATTTTCCCACCTTGAAAAGGAACGTGATACCTGAAACTATGGCTTCTATCGTGTGGCTTTGAGAAAAAGACCAAGAAAAATACAGTGTACTCTTACTAACATTATCATGCCCTAAGGCAATGCCAGCTACTGACAGCCTCTGAACTTGTTACCTAAGCAAAATAAATCCCCATTTTTTTAAGCTCCTGTTCGTTGGCTTTTCTGTTTCTCATCATTGAAAAGGCACTCCTAAGTGATAAACTTGCTATGGAAGTTTGTACAGGGAAGGAAGCTTCGCTGACACACACACACACACACACACACACACACACACACGCAGTGTCACCGAGACCCTCCACATAGGAAAGGAAATATCTGGGCAGGAAGTCCCTTCTTCCCCACCGTGGCCTAGACCTCCAGCTCTGCTCAGGTGCCCCTCCTGGCCCTTTCCCCAGATGCAGGCCCTATGTTACTCTCAGTGCAGGATAAATGTAGGCTGAATGCCAAGGAAGTGAAAAAGGCAGCTTGGCCCGAGGCCCCCGTGCCCTCTCTGCCCTGAGCATCAGTGTTGTGCTGGGCACAGCCCGAGGGGAGCCAGGGCCCTCCCGGGAGGATGGTAGGGCTGCTGTGGCCGCATGTGTTTGTCTCCCCACCCCTCCTCCCGGGAGCACGGAACCCCATCTTGAGAGGCTTCCCAGACTCGGGGGATCCAAACAGCCTGGAAAATAAGGAGCAGAGCGCAGGGAGTAGCCTGGGAGCCTTCACTGTTACCACTTTCCTGCCTTCCTTAGGGGACACAGGCACTAATCCTCCATAATTGCTCTCTCTCTCTCTCCTTCTGGCTCCTCTGCCCTCCACCCTCTGTTCTCACTCTCACCCTTCCTTCATTTCAGAGTTTCCATTTTCCCCTCGCCCTGACTGCCTGGTCTCTTTCCCCAGCCAGGCTTCCTTCCTGAGCTCCAGCCTCAAACACCCACCTGTGTCTTTCATGTCTGCCCCTGGGCACCATAAACCTAACAAGTCCCAAACATAAATCTTTCTTGTCCCCAAATCTGCTCCTCTTCCTGCATACCTTAATGGCACCATTATTCCCTATATTAATTTCCTATTGCTGCTAGAATAAATGGCCACGAGCCTAGTGGTTTATAACCTCACAGATTTATTATCTTCAGCTCTGGGGGTCAGAAATCTGAAATGTGTCCCACTGGGTGAAAATCAAGGTGTAGACAGTGCTGTGCACCTTTTGGGGGCTCCAGGGAAAATCCATTTCCTGCCTCTTCCGCCCCAGAGGCTGCCTGAGATACTCAGCTCCTGACCCCTTCCACCCTCAAAGGCAGCAGTCGCTCCTGCTTCTCCATCCGTTATCTCGAGTCCTCTGAATTGTGGGCCTCCCTCTTTCAATTTGAAGGACTCTTGTGATTGCATTGGGCCCAGCTGGATAACCCAAGATTATCTCATTTCAGGATCCTTAATTTAGTTATATCTGCAAAGTCCCTGTTGCCACATAGGAAACATATTTGTAGATTCCAAAGTTTAAGATGTGAACACCTTTGGGTGGGGCCGTTATTCTGCCTACTGCAGCCCCCAGGCTTTTCCTGAAATAATATTTTCTACCATTATGGAACACTTCCTGTAGGTTAAGCTATGGTGCCTTGGCCTGCTCCCATGCTGGGTTTACAGGCCTGCACCACCATGCCTGGCTGGCCAACTCTTTCTTATGATTAAGCTCTCCCAGAAAGATTCTTCAAGGTACCAAACCCTAAGTAGTGTCTCTGTCACTCCCAAGCAGGCATTCCTCAGTAATTCTTCCCATAGCATGTCTTTCTGTAATGGGTTTGTTAGTTTAGATTTGCTGTCTCCCCACACTGGAAGAGAGGCTCCATAAGAGTAAGGACCTTGGCTCGCTCCCTCTCAACACAAAGATGAGCCCAGGGGGCCCTCACTGTGGGCCTCAGCCCCCTGCAGCCACGCTTCCGTCCATGACACGAGGTTCCTCTCGGTGGTTCTGTCTCACACACAGTTCCTTCCCCTAGGAGCCCATTCCCCCTTCTTCCTCTGCTGACTAAGACCTGCACACCTTTTAGGAAAGGCCAGCTACCCAAGCCAGACACCCTCCAGAGTATCTGAATAGCATCCACAGCTTTTCCCCGCATGGATGCCTCACTCCATGGTGTGGCCCACTGTCTGCGCCTGTCCAGTGGGGAACTCAGGGCCTGGGCTGGGTCTCCTTCACCACTGTGACCAGGGACCGAGCAGAGTGCTGGGCACTCACTCAGCGGTTGATGGCTTAATAGGGAGGTAAGTAGCGAGAGAGGACAAAGCCCTGTGAGTGTGGGTAGGGGTGGCCATGCTCCTGCTCCGAGGGCGATGGCATTCATTCTGTGCCTTGCTGCACACTAAGCAGAACTCACTTCTCTGACATGGTCCTTGAGGTGAACTGTGGGCACCGGAACTCCAGGCATCCTTTGATATCCTCAGGGGGCTTGTTCCAGAGTCCCTGTGGGCACCAATATAAACTGATGCTCAGCTCTCTCTCCTACCAATGGAGTAGTATTTGCATGTCACCTGTCACATCCTCCTGTGTACTTTAAACCCCTCTAGATTGCTTGTAATGCCTAATATAGTATAAATGCTGTGTAAGTCATTTTTGTACTATTGTTTAGGGGATAAAGACAAAGGCAGACGTCTACATGCTCGGTACAGATGCAAATGTTTTAATTATTTTCAGTTTTGGTAGGCTGACTTTGGTTTGGTCAGTTTGGTGACACCTGGGGATGTCGAGGGCTGAGGATGACCCTGGGGAAGGTGTTGGTGGGGGTGGAATGGCCTCGGTCTGGTGCTTTCTCTTCAGCTCAAGGGGAGATGTTGCTGCTTCTCCTGCCCTGAAGGCCTGATTGATAGGTCTCCCACTACCTCAGCAGCTATTATGTACAGTAGCTGCCCTCTTCCTATTGTGCCTTGCCCCCTCGCCTGTGTGACATTATGCCAAGATGGCTGCTCCCACCAAAGAACAAACCCTTCTTCCCAGCATGCCCCTGTTCCCGCCTAGAGAGTAACCTAATACTCGCTCACCTCCTACCATCTAGTGACGTCACCAGCTCCTCCATTCCCTAGTCACTACCTCACTCGACCCCGCCTCAGCCCCTACAAGTCCCACCTCAGTCTCTATAAAAGACTCTCCCTGCCCCAGCCATATTGCTTTTGTCTCTCCTTTGTTCAGAGACAGCCCGGCAGATCTATTCCCCTAATAAAGGCCTGCTGTGGCCTGGTCTGGTCTTGGTCTTCGACCTTTTACCTGACACTGGTCAGTGGGTTCCTCGGGTCCCTGCTGCCCCTTGGTGGACAAGCAAACCTGCATCAGTGGAATCAGGGAAGCAGTGTTGTGTACTCTGCTGTGGTGGCACAGAATGAGGAAGGCCAAGCAGAGCTGGTGGCATTGGTGAGAGGAGCGAGTGTGTGGGTTAGAGGGGGAGGAAAAGGGGGGAAGAGGGAGAGCAGCAGAGAGAGGTGCGCCCCTGCTGGCTCTGTGTCTTGGCTTGGAAACCCCACACACAGCCCCCTGGATACAGAACATCTCCCCACCCCAACTCGCAAAGCCCTTTCCAGAACAAAAGGCCTGTCACCAAAAGCACTTATTTAACAACAATAACAGAAAAACATACACGGTACAAAAACATTTTTCTCAAAAATTTTTCCAATTCAATTCAGCAAATATTTATTTTCCTGAAAAAGCAGAGAGATATAAAGAAACAGAAACATGTGGATTTTTTTCCCCTTGTTTTTGATTGAAAAGCCTATCGGTACATCCAGGAGAACAGCATTGCCCCAGTGAGCCACAGCACAATGGGAAAGCGTTTTTAAAATAGAAAAGAACGCTAATATATAAATACGCCGAGGTAATTTTAAAACACAGTGGAGCCACCGTGCTCCAGTGGGGGATGGGGTTCGTACTCACAGGCAACCTAAGCTCTGGCTTCCCTGTGGGCTGCCTGGGGACATAGTTTAATCCATGGAGAGTGTCCATCGTCCTGTTTAAAAACACGTGATGTGGGGACAAATGTCAAGCTAGAGTCAACAAACCTACATCTGACTGGCAGAAAACATGTGAAAAATAATTGACAAAACAAATGGCAGTTCAGACAGCAAGATAGGAAAGATTCCTAAGGAGAACACAAAAGAACACTTGCTTTCTCCAGGCCTCAGTTTCCTCATTGGTAAACTGAGTTCAATTACTTCCTCTATTCCTTTAAGTTCTAATAAGCTGTGATTCTAAAAGGCTTGCTTAGGAATCTAAGGTCAACCATGGTGGAAAAGATACGAAAATCCCACTAGGGACTTCCTGGGTACTTCCGTCAGAAAAGAAGGGCCCACCATGGTGCTGCACATCCCTGTGATCTCAGCACTGTGGAAGACAGAGGCAGGAGGAGCACAAGTTCCAGCCTAGTCTGAGCAACTTAGCAAGACCCTGTCTCAAAATAAAAAATAAAAAAGAGCTAGAGGTGTAGCACAGTGCAAAGATCCTGGGTTCAATCTTGGGCACTGCCAAAAAAAGGAAAGAAAAAGGGAGGAGCAGGAGGAAGAACAGAAGCAGCAGCAGGGAAGATGCCTAGGGCCCGATGAATTGCAGCCACAGAACTCTGAGGAAACCCAGCGGGCTCAGCCTGATCCCAGCAGGAGTGCTTGACCCATGTTCCACGAGGTTTTTCCAGGTTTCCGTCACTGTGTGACAAGGAACTTGGCCACATGTGGCTGTGCATCTATCTCCGTGACCTCCTGTGCAGAATGTGGACCTGGGCCAGGTGAGTGATAGGGTACAGAGCAGGGTGTGGCCTGCAGCCAGGCAGAGGCGAGAGGCCTTGCTGGACAGGAGAGACTTTGCCAAGGGTGGTGTCAGAGAGGAACAGCCCTGTGCCAATGGTGATCATCTGCTCGGGCAGGGACAATGGCTAAAGCTCCATGGACACCGTCCACTGCGCATACAACGGATCTGCCGACTTGCATTCTTTAATTCCTCCAAGGATACCGCTAACACCTGTAGGGCTTGCAGAGCACCAGAGCGAGCTCTGGTTCCCTTGTGAAGGGTTCCCTGCCTGACTGGGCAAGGAACTAGATCCCTCTGACCCCACTCCATTGCCCTTCCAGCCCTGAAACCCTGGTCTGCATCAGGGGCCTGGCCTTTTCTGTCCCCACCCCATGCTCATCCCACAGAGATAGCCTGCCTCACGCGTCCTTTACCCCCACCCATGCCCACAGACACTTCCACCCCCAAGGCCATTTCCCTGCTTAATCATTTGTAGATCTTCTTTCTCTTTGGAGTCTCCCAAAGTCCAAAGACTCTTCCATAATTAGACCTGCAGGGAGAGGGAGGAAGAGGCTCACCCTGGCCTTTGGAATCAGGCGGGGCGATTAGGTCATAATTGAGCTCTATTGTTGCAGCTGAAGATTATTTATCCCTGTCCCAGGGGAGCCAGTGTCACTCACTGCCCCACCCCCAGCTCTCCGAGCTGATTCCCCTGCAGCCCAGAGTCCTGTGCTTCCTCAGCCCTGAGGCGGCTCCTTCCAGGGACAGTGGCCGGGCTCTTCACTCCAGTTCTCTCCACTCTGTGTGCGTTTTCCCGCTCTCTTGGTCCCTGCCACCGGGCACCTCAGCCCTGGGTTCTGGGCCCCTCATAGCCTTCCAGGGAATCGGCCTGAGGACCAAAACCCGGGTGGAAGAGAATGTCCCTGCAGGCCTCCACTGCAGAGCTCCCCGAGCTCTCCCAGGCATGCCCTGGAAAGAAGCGGGCAGAGGATCGAGGCTCTCTCAGAATGCATGTGCATTTCCCAGTAGCTGGACAGCTGGCGGGCCGAGGACAGGACTGAGGGAGGCTGGACGTTCAGCTCTACCCCATCCTCGAGGCACAGGGAGCCCGCTGGAGAAAAACTCCCTGGAAAAGAACGGGAAGGAGAATTCTTCTACCCACAGATAAATCTCCTAGGGATGCCCTGGGCCACAGAGATGAATTCTAATATTTGTGATAGTAATATAGTTTATTTTTATATTTATCTTTGTATTTCCACACTCTAACTGACTTCATCCTACTTAGGAGCCTGACGTCACTGTGCTGGGCCATGGGGCAGGGCGGAGATGGGCCAGGCCCAGGAGTGGCTGAGGGACCTGCCCGAGGCCACACCAGAAGCCCCGACTCTCCTCTCCTCTCCAAGCAGAGCCTTTCTGCAGTTTCATGTGACGACACTGGGGCGCTGTGACTTCCATTGTTGGGCTGAAATCCCCGGGGTGCAGCACCCACCCCCCACGAGGGAATGCCAGGTCTCCCCCTCTCTGGGGCCGCAGGGCCTTCCTGGGCTGCTGTGCCATCTAGCTCTCGCAGGCTGAGCAGGGCCCTCCTCGGATTGAAGGCGCAGACACAGCTCCCATCAGGGCCCATATGCTTTGCGCCAGCACCTTCCTCAAGTCTGTGTGAAGGTCTCATCAGCCCTCCGTCCTGAGAGCCCTGGAGGCTGGGCGCTCTGATTGCTCTTAGTTTTCAGAGGAGGCCGTAGGATCAGGGGCATTAATGCCCCCTTGGTCACACAGCTCAGAGGTAAGAACTGAGATTTTGCCCCCAGTAGTTGGGGATTGAACCCAGGGCCTTTGAACTCAGCTCCATTCCCAGTCCTTATTAATTTTTTATTTTGAGACAGTACAGTAAGTCCCTGCCTGCAGGGTTCAACTGAGAGAGGGCAGAGGAGGGATGGCCCTGGATCAGATGGCAGAGAAGGAGGCCCTGGGATCCTGGCTTCTGGCCCGGAGCTGTCCCTCCATCCAGCCAGGTCACCCACAGCTCTCTCCTTCAGTGTCGCCATTGTTCGCACCCCAGAGGCCTTCGGCAGCACCTGTGGCGATCACCCCACTGGGGCTGTAAAGTGGCTTCTTGGACTACACACAAACCTCTTGCTGGGCTCAGCGGCATCTGACTATAATCTCAGCTACTCAGGAGGCTGAGGCAGGAGGATCACAAGTTTGAGGCCAGCCTGGGCAATTCGTGAGAGCCTGTCTCAAAATAAAATTTCAAGGGCTGGGGATTTAGCTCAGTGGTTTCGTCGCCTGCTGTGCAAGCACAAGGACCCGAGTTCGATCCCCGGTACCAAAAAAAAAAAAAAATTTCAAAAGGGCTAGGGATGGAGCTCAGGGATGGTGTGCCCCTGGAATTCAATCCCCAGTACCACCAAAAACAAAATAAACACAAAAACAACCTGCTCTGAAACACAATCAAACAATTCCTAAAATAGTTCTCCAGCTGCCTGGGCTGTGCTCCTCTCAGGTGATTTTACGTTCACCTGGGGCGGCACCTACCCCCACCCTGCACCCCAAACCCTGCCCTCCCCTCACTGCTGTGTGTGACTCAGGGCAAACACCCAGGGCAAAGGGCAGTCTCAGCACCTCTGGGCCGGCCGGCACAGGAGACACCAACTGTCCTTCCAGCACCGCCCCAACCCCCAGTCTGCAGGCCGCCTCTGTCCGCCCCTGCCTGGACTGGGCCAGTGCTCTTAACTGCTCAGAACTTGGGGTCCTGGGCTCTGCATGCAAGGGCAAGTGAGCCACAGCCAGTTGGGACAGGGGTGCCAAGGATGTCAGGATATCCCTGCCACAGCTTTCCACAGTGCTGGTCCCCGTGCCACGCAAGGGAAGCCAGCCCGCCAGAAGCACACAGACAGCACGCACCAGGCGCTGGCTCCAACCCCTGCCACTGCACAACAAACTAAAACCCCTGTTGTAGTTTGCTGATATCTATGAATTAAAACTACACTAGCCTAGGGCCAGGGATTTAGCTCAGCAGTTCCGGTGCCTGCCGTGCAAGCACAAGGTCCCAAGTTCAATCCCCGTTACCAAAAACAAAACTACACTAGCCAACGACATGCTACCAACAGATCTAAGCCCCGAGTGTGTACTGCTCTCTCCAGCACACTGACCTCCTCCCCACGAGCCCACCTGTGGCACAGTTTTTAATTTTGTCTCCGTGCCTGGCAGGTGTCTGGTGTACAGTCTAGGAAAACCTAGTCCCAGACAGTTCATCTCTCCAAGCTCGCAGGTTCCAGCCACAGGGGAAAGAAGCAAACAGTGTAAAGCCTTGATGTCTAGAGGGGTTTTTTTCTTCCAAGGAGTTCAAAGCCACTGCTGTGTCTGATCTTACCTTATCCTCCCAACACCCTGGGGAAGTGGGGAGACAGCAGGGGTGCTTTTGGTATCCCTCTCTGAAAGATGGGAACACTGAGGTCCAGAAGGCTTGGATGGCTGGTTCAGGGCCAGCAGCAGGTGGGAGCAGAGGCTGGAATGGGGAGCCCAGCTGTGCCTGTCATTCCAACCTCACCGGGCTCCCCCACTCCACCTTCCCTGACCCCACAGCAGCAGGTGGGCAGGGTCGGAGGAGGGGGAGATCTCCCGGCGGTTTTCCCAGACAGGGCACAGGGCTCTGCTTCCCAGCTCCCCCAGTCCCAGACCACACACCCTCAGTGCCTGCAGGGCAGCTGGCTCGACAGGCTTCCCTTGGGGCTGAGCCAGCACTGCCTCCTCTCATTAGCAGGTCTGTTTCCAGGTGGATCTACCTCGGTCATTAAAGCAATAAACAAGTTCCCTATTGTCAGTGGGCTAGACCTGGCACCCAGCGCGAACACCCGCATTGTGCTGAGATTCAGCGGGCCCACACAGCCCCTGAAACAATGCCTCGCTTCCTCCCAGGAAGCTGCAGACCCAAGCCAGCCTCCTGGGCCCGGCCGTGCTCTGGCCAACCATTGTCTTCAAGTCGGGCGGGTGCAGCCATTCCCATGACCAGGGTAGTTGCATCCTCTCCAAAAGCAGTAGGCTAAGGGACAGCCTCCCCGATATGCTGTCACCCAGCCCTACAGCCTCAGGCCAGCCTCCAGTGGCTCTGTCTGTGCAGACAGGGAGTCCGTGCCTCAGCTGCTTCCTGGACAAGGGATGCAAAGATAAGTCTAGAAACAAATGCAGGAAAGGAGAGCTAACCAGGCTCCTCAGCCCCCTGGAAGCCTTTTTTTTCTGTGTTTGGTTTTACTTCTATGTCTGCAGGAGTTCTGTGCATCTATCCCCAGGGAAGGGCTAAGTGGTAGCAGGGAATAGGCTTGTCAACAATGTGGGCAACCACTGGGCATGGTGACACACATGGTAATCCCAGCTGGTCGGAAGGCTGAGGCCAGTCTGAGCAACACAGTGAAAGCCTGACTCAAGATAAAAATTAAGGGGCCGGGGGATTAGCTCAGTGGTTTAGCTGCCTGCTGCACAAGTACAGGGAGCCGAGTTCGATCCCCTGTACCAAAAAAAAAAAAAAGATAAAAATTAAAAGAGGCTGGGACATAGCTCAACCCTTGTTGGGTTGAGTCCCCAGCACCACAAAAACAAAACCGTGCCAGGGCCCGGGATTTAGCTCAGTGGTTCCGCCACCTGCCTCGAAAGCCAAGCGCAAGGTCCTTGAGTTTGATCCCCGGAACCAAAACAAAAACAAAAAAACAAAATCACACAATAAAACAAAGAAAAAACCATGATCAACAAGATCAGCCAGCTGTGCAGGATCACTTGCTTGGTGGAGAGAGATAGGGTAAGCTTGGGGCCTTCTTTCTCCTGGGACCCTAGGGTGCATAGCTGGGGCTCTCAAAGCTGCTTCTTGGGGGCCTGCTCCAGAACCACTGCCGGTCTGAGATGCTTTCTTTTCAGCGTCTCTGTGTGGGATACCTTGGGTGGAATGACGCACTGCGCTACGGAAGCAGAGGGCTTGGGACGAGGGGATAGGATCTAAGAAAGGATGCGACTCCACGTAAGGGAGTGCCTGGGAAGCCTGAGTCTGGTCTGCGGATCCCCTGTGCCAGCCCTGGTGGTCCACCGAGCAAGAAGCGCTGAGGTGAGAAGGCGAAGGTGCCAGTGCTCTGCAGTCTTGCCCTTGCCAGGACCCAGCGGGGCCAGTGAGGCTGATGCAATTCGTTGAGGGCCAACTTTGCCTCAGCTCAGCACAATCTTCGGTCTGCTCAGCCTTGGCCCCGAGCCTCAGTAGGGAAGCACAGCCAGCCCGCCCAGGGCTCGAGCCAGCCTCGGGGCTGCTCAGGCTCGGGAGTCAGGCAAAGAAGAAAGGGCCTGGCTGGCGGGGAGGAGAGGCAGGAGCCATGCTGGGAAAGGGATCTTTCACGGCAAAGGAGCCCCTGATGAGGGATGGCTCTGGGGTAGAAGATGTTAGAAAGATGCCGGAGGGTGATGAGAAGGCTGGGATAATGGCGAGCCTCCACATCCTGGCAGAGTGGCCTCCAAACCCAGGGCTCGGAGTTCGCTAGGCAAGCAAAGTGCCACTCAGGGAAATCTCTGACCCCCAGTCTTTTCTTTCTAATCGACTTTATTGAGATATAATTTAGTTAAAGCACACTGGGGGGGTCTTTGGAGATGGGTCTTGTTTTGTTGAGACAAGGTCTTGCTATGCAGCCCAGGCCGGCCTTGAACTCACCATGTAGCCCAGTCTGGCCTCACGCTCAGAGTGAGCTTCCTGGCTCGTACAGGTACCCACCTATCACCTCCCCACTGCTTTCGCAGTCCTGGGGCCTGAACCCAGGGCCTTCACACTGAGTTACCTCCCTACCCCTTTTTTATTTGTATGTTGAGACAAGGTCTTGCTAAATTAGTAAATTGCCCACACTAGTCTCAAACCTTCAATCCTCCTGTCTCAGCCTCCCAGGTTACTGGGATAATAGGCATGCGCCACCACACCTAGCTGAAGTGTACAGTTCCATGAGCTTTGATAAGCACATAAACCTGTAAAGCCACTACCACAGTCAAGGTGTGGGACACTTCTACCAGGCCCGAAAGTTTTCTCATGCCCCTTCACCGCCAGTGCCCCCACAAGCCACTGGCCCTGAGCAGTTGCTGGGTGGGTCTGCTTTTTGACACCGTAGAAGAGTGTTGCAAATTCCAGATTCTCTTGTAAACAGAACTATCATGTGCGGACCCTGTGTTGTGCGGCTGTACCGTCATCTGTTCACAGGCATTTACACTGTTTCCAGTTTGGGGCTGTAATGAATAAAGCTGCCTCAACTTTTGCATAGAAGCCTTTGTGGCTGTGTATTTTCATTTCTCTTGGCTATGTACCTAGTAGAGGGATCCTTGGGTCTTGCATTAACTTTGTAAGAAAGTGGCTGTAGCATGTGATTCACCCACCTGTAATGTCTAGCTGTTCCAGTTGCTCGGCATCCTTATTCACACTTAGTATTCTTTGTCTTTTTTCTTTTAACCGTTCTGATGGGAGTGGAGTAAAAGCTTATTGTGGTTTTAGTTTGCATTTCCTTGCTGCTGAAGTTGAATGTATTTTCTTTGGTCAAGTGACTGTTCAAATCTTTTGTCCATTAAAAAACATGAGTCAAAAAAAAAATAAAATAAAAAGCATGAGTCATTTGTCTTCTTAAGAAATTGTAAGAGTTCTTTCTATATTCTGAATACAAGTCTTTTGTCAGATACATGAATCCTAAATACATTCTCCTAGGCTAGGATCTGTGACTTGTTTTTTCACTTTCTAAATGTGTCCTTTGAAGAGTAGACATTTCCAATTTCAAGACAGTCAGATTTGTTTCTTTTATGGTTGAAAGTTTTTGGTATCCTAAGAAGCCTTTGCCTACCCTAAGGACACAAAAGTTTTCTTCTATTATTTTTTTAGAATTTTTTCATTTTATCTTTCATGTTTATGTCTATGATCCATTTCTACTTTATTTTTGTATGTTGAGGTCAAAGACAAGATATATTTTGGACAGCTCTTCTAGCATCATGTGTTTGAAAGATCCTCTCCATTTTAGACTACTCTGGCGCCTTTGTTAAAAGTCAATTGATAAAAGCCAGGCATGGTGATGCACACCTGTAATCTCAGCACTCAGGAGGCTGAGGCAGGAGGATCACTTTGAGTTCAGCCTAGTCTCCACAGTGAGTTCAAGCCTAGCCTGAACTACACAGCAAGACCCTATCTCAAAAAGCAAAAAAAATCAGGGCTGGGGATTTAGCTCAGCAGTTCTGCTGCCTGCCTCGCAAGCACAAGGACCCAAGTTTAATCCCTGGTACCAAAAACAAAGAAGCAAAAAATCATTTGATAAGATGTGTAGGTTTATTTCTGGATTCTATTTGGTTTCATTGATCTGTCGCTCCATCCTTACATCAATACTTGACTGTAATGAATGTTTGAGGGCAGCCCAGGTTACACAGTGAGTTGAAGGCCAACCTGGGATGTACAGCTAGACCCTGTCTCAAACAACCAAAATGTTTTGTACTTTTGAGTGTAAATATCTTATAAGTCTTTCATTAAATTTATTTCTAAATATTCATGTTTGTTGATGCTATTGTAAATAACATCTCCTTATTTCATTTTCCAATTGTCTGTTACTAGTGCATAGAAATACAACTAATTTTTTTTCCAGTGCTGGGGATCAAACCCAGGGCCTCACACATGCCAGGCAAGCGCTCTACCACTGAGCCACATCCCCAGCTCCTTACAATCGATTTTTATACATTGATCTTTTTTTTTTTTTTTTTTTTTGGGTACCGGGGATCGAACTTGGGACCTTGCACTTGCGAGGCAGGCGCTGGAACCACTGAGCTAAATCCCTGGCCCTACATTGATCTTGAATTCTCTAACCTTGTTCAATCTGTTATTAGTTCTTATAGTTTTGTTGTTTTTGCTAAATTCTTACAGTTTTCTACATACATATCATATTAGCTATGAATAAAGACAATTTTATTCCTTCTTTTCCTATTTCGTGGCTGGGGCTACAGCTTAGTGGTAGAGCGCTTGCCTGGCATGCACAAGGCACTGGGTTTAACCCCTAGCACCAAAACCTCCCGACAAAATCCCCAAAACCCTGTATGTCCTATATTCCTAGATTACCATACTGGGTTCTGATGTTTTATCCTTTTTATATACTTCTGGGTTCAATTTGTAAAATTTTTGCTAAGGTTTCCCGTCTGTGTTCATGAGAAACAGTAGTCTATAGCTTACTTTCCTAATAACATTGCTGGCTGTGCTGTCAAGGTTTTGCTCCATGCATGAAAGGAATTGGGAAATGTTCCTTCTCTTCTGTTTTCTAAAACAATTATAATTGAGTTTGTTTCAGCCTTAACTGATAGAATTTTGCCAAATTTTTCAAAATTACGAATACAAGTTTTTATAGATAGACGTTCAGCTTTTCTGTTTCTTCTTGGGCTAGTTCTGGTAATATGTGTGTTTCAAGTAATTGTCCATTTCATCTAAATTGCCTGATTTATTCTGTAAAGTTGTTACTAATACTCTCTTAATCCTTTCATGTCTGTAGGATCTGAAGTAATGCCCCTCCCTCTTTTCATTCCTGATTTTTGTAATTTGTGTCCTTCCTCTTTTGTTGATCAAGGTAGCTAGAGGGTTATCAATTTTATTGATCTTTGTGAGAAACCAGTGTTTGTTTTCATTGATTTCCTTTATTTCTGGTCTGTTTCTTATTTCACCGATTTCCATTGTCATCCTTATTATTTTCTTCCTAGCATTGCTTTTTGAAGGTCATGGAAGAGTACAGGCTTTCCACGCCCATCTCCCATCATAAACCACACAGGCTCTGAATAAAAAGGACCTTAGACACCGTGCTTGCCACCTTCTGCATTTCACAGGTGACAGAGCTCCTGGTCTCTCCCAAGGCCAACTCAGACCCATGTATTCCTTCCTCAATATATTTCACTCTTTCATTTAAGTGTACAGATAGTCCTCATTTAATGACCCACCTGTTTAACAATTGTTCAGACATAAGATGCAGGCGTGCTGTTTGGACTTGTGACCCGCATTCAGACTTAGGACACAGGAACATAAATGGCAGTGTGGCCTTAGGGTGGCTTCTTCTACAGTACAGTACTGTCATTTTTGCTGATTATACTGTACAGTACTATAGCTTTTTTCCCTTCTGTTTCTTTTTCTTTCCTTTCTTTTTCATTTTTTAAGGCAGGGACTTGCTTTGTAGTGCAGACTGGCCTTGAACTCACTATGTAGCCTGGACCAGCCCCGAACTCAAGGCAATCCTCCTGTCTCAGCCTCCAGAGTGCTGGGATTACAGGTGTGCACTACTATGACCAGGTCTATACTGTAGTTTTATGTTCTGTTATATATTACAGTACTGCATGTAAGAGTTATTCAATAAAAGCAAAGTCATCAATTTGGAGTTTCCTTTGACTATTTCTTTGTTTGAATATTGTAATGTACTTATTATATATAATTCCTCATTTATATAGTGACCAATTCATTTAACTAGTCATAGGCATGCAACGCCATCATTAAATGAGAAACATCTGTATTAGGTGAGCTTATACTGTGAGCCAGAGGCTGTGCTCTGTTCCAAGAACAAAGATGAATAAAGCACACAGTCTTTGTTTGCAAAATGAGAAAGACAGCAAGTTTGCTGCCAGTAGGTGGAAAGGGCCAAGCAGAGAACTCTGAGAGTGCCAGGAAAGAACTGCCCCCAATGCCTGGTGTAAAAATGGCTTGCCATGCAAAATACCTCTTCCACTCCGGAGAGACCTTCGTGACACTAATAAAAATGTGCTTAAATAAGGCAGATAGAAAGCACAGTGCCCAGCCTCATGGCCTGAGGCTTGAAGGAGTATGGATAATGCAGATGATCCAGTCATGCTTTCCAGAAGAGATATTCTCTCAGATTCCCACTGATGGGTTGCTATTTTGCAGGTGGCTGAGCTCCCCCATAGAAGGTAAACTTATTTAGGAACTGTTGTCTTATTGATATTGACATCCTTATTATCTCCCTATCTCTGCATAACAAACTACTTCAAACTCAGCAATTTAAAGCAAGAAATATGGTCCCACATAATTCCCACCCCCCCCCGACTTTCTCCCTAAGATTAGGATCAAACCCAGGGCTACATCCTCAGCCTTTTATTTTATTTTAGTACATGTGCTGCCAAAGTGAGCATTATTTTATTATTCATTTTATTTTGAGATAAGGTCTCACTAAGTTGCCCAGGCAGGACTCAAACTTGTTTTTTGGGGGGTTTTTTTTGGTACCAGGGATCAAACTCAGGACCTTGTGCTTTCAAGGCAGACAGCGGAACCACTGAGCTAAATCCCCAGCGCCTCAAACTTGTGATCTTGCTGCTTCTGGCTCTGTCAGTGCTTGGATTACAGTCATGTGCCACCGTGCCCAGCTTCACACAATTTCTGAGGGTCCAGAATCCACAGATACCTGGTAGGCATCCCCGAGCAAATGACCCAAATGCCACTCTGCATTTTGTACCTCGGCTTATTACTCATTGCAGTTTCCTGCCTTGTTCCACCCATTAGGAGGGAGTCACCACATCCAGCCCACACTCACTAGGAAAAGATTCCATGCAAGAGCATGCATACCAAGAAGTGAGACTCTTTGGGGCTGTGGGGCCTGTCATGGAGACTTATATCACAATTCCTCCATGGGCCGAATACAATTTTAAGTCTAGAAACTTAGTGACACTGAGATGAAAACGGCCAACTTGTCTTCGTCTCATTTCCCACAGAACTGTGTACAGAAGGGTGTAAGGGCCAGGGGTACAACTCAGCGACAGAGTGCTTGCCTACCATCCACAGACCCTGGGTTTCATCCCCAGGAGGGGTGGGTGGGAGATCTGACTTTTAGGCATTATTTCTTAGAATCTAGTCCTCTTTACAGATATTATACTATTACATCCTAAAATAAAATGATGTGAAGTTTTACTGAGAATTCTATTCAGCCCCATGAGGCAAAATACCTTGGCTATTGGGAGGCAACTCTAAAGAACCTTTTGGAAGGATGCATCATTCGGCAGTTTGGCTTCACACAGGTTAAGACTTGACTGATTCTAGGGACTGGAAATGCAGCAGTGAATGAGACAGGAGTGAGGGGAGTGAGGAGCTACCGTAGCCGTGTTGAGTAGGAGAAAGACTAAATCCACAGCGTCAGGAATCCAGAGTTTTCTACCCTTGCCTACAGGGGTGACCCCGCAAGGACACATCTAAATATTTTCTAAACATTCTCTGGAGGGTAAGACTCTAGCTTGGCCATGTGCTTGTTGGCTCTCAAAATAAGGGAAGATACTGGGAAAGAGCTATGTGCTAGAGAGAACGAACTCAGCGCAGTAACAGAAGTCAGTGTCACCATGGCTTGGCTGAGGTCACAGTTTATCACTGTCCCCTGAGGCTGTCCAGGAGTCAGCAGTGCAGGGCTCTGGGAGTGCTCCATGGTACCAGGGACCCTGGTGCTTCACTTCTTTTTCTCTTTCTTTCTTTTTTTGTTTTTGGAGACAGGGTCTTGCTGTGTAGTTTAGATCCATCTTGAACTCACTATGAGCCAGGCATGGTGGCTCAGCCTATAATCCTAGCACTTGGGAAGCTGAAGCAGGAATATCACCTCAAGTTTGAGGCCAGCCTAGGCTACAGTGAGTTCAAGATCAGCCTGAGCTACATAGCAAGACCCTGTCTCAAAACAAAACTAAACTACACAAGACAAAACTAACCAACAACAACAACAACAACAACAACAACAACAAAAACTCTATAGCCCAGGCTGGCCTCAATTCATGGCAATTCTGCCTTGGCCTCTGGAGTGCGGAGATTACAAGTGTGCACCACCACACCCAGCTTCCTCAGTTACTTTCAATTCCCTTCTTTTACCTCATGGCCTGGGACTCCCCAGCTCCTGCCACCATGCCCACGTTCCAGCCAGCAGCAGGAGAAAGAGACAATGGGAAAACGCACCCTTTCTTTTGAAGCCCATGACCAGAAAGTTGCATGTGCAGGTCCTACAGGCCCAAACCAGGAAGTGTGCATCGCTCTGCTTTATGGGGCAGACCAGGGAAGTTGGATGTACTGTGTGGCTCTACTTCCTGTAGCACCTGGGCCCTTGGCCGTGCTGGCCAGCAGCGGGGCTGGGAGTGCAGTCTTCCAGTCAGTAGTCATGTTCCAGCTAAGACCTGTGTTACTCTAAAGAGGAAAAACAGGCACCAGGGGACAACCTAGCAGTCTCTGACATGAGAACCGCCTGTCCTTTTGCCTGGAAGGAAGGCGAATCATTGATAACAGGTAAAGTTCTTTTATTAGACTATAAACCTCATTTACTGTTTGTTTGTTTCGTGTCACCAGGAATCGGGTGCTCAGCACTGAAACCACATCCGCCGCCCTAGACGATAAACTTCCTGATGGCCCCAGGCCAACTCCTTCTGCTCATCCTTTTATCTTCTCTGCCTAGCACAGTTTATGGCATAGAGCAAGTTCTCAATGCACATTGGTTTTTTCGAATGAATGAATGACAAGCAGCTAGATGTAAGAATTCCAGGCCAGATGCAGTGGTACATGGCTGTAATCCCAGCACTCAGGAGCCTGAGGCAGAAGGATTCGAGGCCACCCTGGGGTACAGAGTGAGTTCAAGACCAGCCTGAACTACATAGCGAGACTCTGTCTCAAAAACAAAGAAACAAGGGTGGGGGATTTAGCTCAGTGGTTCCACCGTCTGCCTCACAAGCGCAAGGTCCCGAGTTTGATCCCCGATACCAAAAAAAAAAAAAAAAAAAAAGTAGAAATTAGACCTGAGCAGTTATTGAGAATTCTCCTTGAAGTGAAATTTTCTATGATACCCACCACATCCACCCTGGCAAGTAGTGTAGGCTTGGTCTAATGCCTAATAGTAAATTTGAGATGATATGATTTTATTTATTTTACTTTTTAAAAATTTTATTCTGGGGGCCAGGGATTTAGCTCAGTGGCACCATGCTTGCCTCACAAGCACAAGGTCATGAATTCGATCCCTGGTACCAAAAAAAAAATTTATTTTTTGCAGTGGTGGAGATCAAAACCAAGGCCTTATACAAGCTAGTCATGGGCCCTACCACTGAGCTACAGCCCCAGCCCCTTCTGTACAATGATTTGGTGACATATAATTATAATACGAGGAAGTTCAGCCACTCTACAATCCTATGTTGTCACCGTGAGAAAACCTAGCATCTTCCTGGGGGGATTTTATCCCGGAGTCTTTTGTATTACACAGGCAAGTTCTTATGGTCGGAGGGAGGGGGGCTTTGGAGCAAAAGGGGCATCAGGTAGGGGCTGCTGGGAGAGCAGACAGGAGAAACAGAGCAGCCTGAAGCTCTCCCAGCAGCCGTGTTTCCATCTTCCACACTTAATAGGCCCAGGGAATTGAAAACAGTAAAAAATGAAAGATGATACAGCAGCCAATAAAAAGATAAAGTAAATAAGAAGACATAAAAAAGATGGTTAAAAACAGTAAAGGGAGGGATAGCGGCAGGCAATAAAGTAATAATAAGAACTAAAAATAAGACAAATAAGCTAAAAAGAAATTAAAAGGTAAAACAAAGATATGATAAGGCAAAGGTCAGAAATAAAAGATGGAGAAGAGATAATGCAATAACAATAAATCTAGAAGATAAGATGAGATAAAAGGAAATAATATAAAATAGCTAGAACAAAGATTAAAAATGACTGAGAGAAGTAAAATCGTTAAAAGCAGAAAAATAAAAGACTAAAGGGATAAGAACAATAAAATGTGTTAAAGCGATACTAAAAGAAGAAAAAATCCAAAAGACTTGGCTATGGGGGAAGAGTAATAGATCTATTTTGTCTCAAGTTAGAATAGTGAAGCGATGCAAGTACGAAAGCTCCTTACCCCAGCCGAGGCCGGCTCGAGGCGGTGCAGCCCCCCCCCCCCCCCCCGTCTCAAGCACCCAAATCAATTTGCGAGGGCTCCCTCCCAGAGTGCCACAGAAGGAGCAGCTCAAAGCCCAGAAACTAATTTTCTCACAGCAGCTGGTGGTGGCGCCATGCACTTGTAACTCCCCCTTCTGGGAGGCTGAAGCAGGACAGTCAAACTTTAGAGCCCAATGTGGAGAATGTAGGCAGACTCTCAGAATAAAACATAAAAAGACCCTGGAGTCAATCCCCAGTGCCACAAAAACAAACATCCAACCCCCAGTAAACACCATAGGGCTGTGGAGGCTGGAGTCCTCGGCAGGGTTGGTTCCTTCACAGGCTCTGAGGGAGAATCTTCCAGCCTCCTCTCCCTCACCTGCGGGCGGCCACCCTGCTGTGATCCTTCATGCTGTCATCCGGCTCCATGTGGCTGTGTCCAATGTCCCGGTCTGAGAAAGACAGCAGTCACACTGGAGTGAGCTTAGCGATGACCTTGCCTCTGAGTCTCCCCAACAGGCAGCCAATCTCCAGCTGAGTTTCTGAGCTTGCACGTCATCCTCTTCCTGTCTGAACCCAGAAGCAAGCGGGCGCGCTGGTCACTCGGTCCACCCGGTCAGCAGAGCACCTCCCTCTTGGGAATGGGTCTTCCCTACCTGTTTTCTCTCTTGGTCCGGAGGTGGATGTCTTAGACCTTTTGGGCTGCTGTAATAAGATACTCTAGGCTTGGTAATTTGTAAACAGTAGGCATCAATTGCATGCAGCTCTGAAGGCCGGAAAATCCAAGATCAAAGCACTGCAGGCCCGGTACTATGAGAGGGCCTATCCCTCATACACGGCACCTTCCCGTGTCCTCACATAGAGGAGCCAACCAGGCTCCCTCTGCCTCCTTTTCCTTGTTTGGTTTTTTGAAGTACTGGGATTGAATCTAGGATCATCACACTGAGTTGCCTGCTCAGAGGGGCAGGGGCTGGTCTTGAATCCCCAGTACCAAAGCTGGGAGATTTCCCCCAAAGTGGTGTGGTGTCCTCTCTCTCCCTCTCTCCCTCCCTCCTTCCCTCTCCCCCCCCCCCACACTGAGCAGGCAGACACAACTCAGGCCATGTACCCTGCACCCTGGGCTTAGGAGGACCCTGGGTTTGATTCAAAGTCCTGCTATCTGCATTACCTGCACATCTATGTTGTGGAGCAATACATGACAACTAAGGTATGGAAACAGCTTAGGTGCAGTCAAATGATGAATGGATAAGAAAATGTAGTATAGGGCCGGGGATTTAGCTCAGTGGTTCTGCTGCCTGCCTCACAACCACAAGGACCCGAGTTCAATCCCTGGTACCAAAAAAAAAAAAAGAAAAAAGAAAATGTAGTATATATACACAATGGAGTAGTACTGAGCCATAAAGAAGAATGAAATCATGTCATCTGTAGGAAAATGGATGGAATGAGAGAGCATCAAGTTAAACAAATAAGCCCAACTCAGAAAGGCAAGTATCATGTTTTCCTCATACATGGAATCTAAACAAGAAGAATGATGACATGGAAGTGGAAGGGAGCCCGTTAGAGAAGAAGGGATCATTGGGATTGGAAACGATCTGGGTGTGCTACATGCATGTGCCCATCATGCTGAATAACTAACATTCATTAATAAAAATAAATAAATCTCTGCTATCACCATTTTGAAGCTCTTGATCTTTCTGGAACGAGAAGCTCTACATTTCCTTTTGCACTGGGTCCTGATAGTGATGCAGACAGCGCTGCCCACTGCCTCTACTTCCCCTAGGGCTGGCAGGAGGGCACCCTAGGCCCTGAGCTCTGAGCAGGAGCTGCCATCTGGGCCAGTCCAGCCCTGGGCACAGCTCCCAGCACAGGGTGCGCCTTGCAGAGAAGGAGAGGGGAGCGAAGCCTCCGACTCTGGCCCCGGGCTTCCTCCTCAGCCTGACTCCCCAGGCTTCCGGCTAGGGCACAAGCTCCAGCATTGCCAGTCTCGCCTCGCTGCTCTTCAGACTCGGCTGTCCCGGCCAGGCCAGGCTCTCTCTGGGATCCCCGTTGGCCTCCCTGGCAGACACCCAAAAGGGCGGACAGGGGCGGGACAAAAGGAAAGTGAAAGGCTCAGGCTCGCCTCCTTGGATGGCCCCCTCCCCTCCTCCCGGTCCCCCCCCGTTGCCATGGAGACCAGAACAAAGCCTCTCTTCCCCCCCTTTTCTGGATTGTTAATTGTCTTTACTCCACGGTGCCTTTGTTAATTGTTGCCAGTCCCTCCCAGGATAGGGATCTAGGTTTCCTCCAGACAGGAAAGAAAGTTCAAAAAAGAAAGGTGGTGACAGTGGGGCACTCCAAGCCAGGTGGTGGGGGTGGAGCTGAGCAGGGCTGAGGAGGGGTCCTGGGACTTTGGGAAAGGCCCAGACTTCAGGGAGGGGCACCTTCCTCACCTCTTCCCACCCTCATCCACCAGCTGCGTGCAGGAGAAAAGGAAACACTCCACCGTTGTGTGAGTGTGTGTGTGGGGTGAGGGTCCCCCAGAGCCAATGGCCCTCTCCACCTGCACCAAGGAATAGTTACCCCAGCACTCGGTCCAGATCAATCTTCGGAGGCAGAGCACGGAGGTGCCAGTGACAGCTCCAGCCCTCTCCCCATGCTCAGTTCCTCAGTAGCTGGACATGTGCAGGACAGAGTGGAGAAGTTTAGGAAGTGAGTGTGTGTGTGTGTGTGTGTGAAGGATGCGTGTCTCCGGCATCAGCTGGGCCCATGCACTGAGTGGGCCCCTACATATGTGTGCAAGCATGTAGGGTCCCGTCTGCTGGAGAACAGGAGCTGTCCTTGCTTCTGGGGTGCAGGCTGGAATGTAGGGTACTGACTAACGGCAGTTGCTAGCTCAGCCACATCAAATTCTGAGCATTACTGAAAGAGCTCTGTTTTGCCCCCAGAGCAGTACGACAATCACTGAAGCAATGAGTTTTGGGGTTTTTTTGTTTTGTTTTTCTTTTGTACCAGGGATCGAACTTGGGTCCTTGCACTTGTGCAGCAGGCTGTGAAACCACTGAGCTAAATCCTTGGCCTGAAGCAATGAGTTTTGCAGAAGTGAAAGAGTTAATTCACAAGGCAGCCAAACTTGGGGAGGAGGAGGCCCTAAGTCTCCAATCTGCCTCTGTGAGGACAGGGTTTAGGGGCATGAGAGACAGAAGCAGGGTGGCCGCAGGGCAGGGAAATGCGATTGAAGGTAAGGAAAAGCCAAGCAACCAGTGTTCTGCACAAGTGTAATCAAACTTCAGGGCTCTTCCTATGACACTTGTTCAGAAAAGCAATGCTGGCATGCTCAGAGGGTAGAATTTTCAGCCACTGGGCATCAAAAAGTGACCCAAAGCCAGGTATAATAGTGCATACCTCTAATCCCAGCACTCTGGGAGGCTGAGGCAGGAAGACTGCAAGTTCAAACCCTGCCTGGACAATTTAGTGATTTAGTGAAACCCTGTCTCAAAATAAAAATTAACAAGGACTGGGGGTGTAGCTCAGTGTGAAGGCCCTGGGTTCAATCACCTGAGAAAAAGAGGAAGAAAGAAAGAAAGAAAGAAAGAAAAAAGAAAGAAAGAAAGAAAGAAAGAAAGAAAGAAAGAGAGAGAAAGAGAGAAAAAGAGAAAGAAAGAAACAAGTCACTCACTGGACACCTGTGTAGGTCCAAGGAAGCCAGCTGGTGGTTTCAGCTGGTCTGAGGTAGGTGGAAGGGGCCTCCAAGCTCCCAAAACGGAACCTAGGTAACTGTTCCCCCACAAAGTCAGAGGTGCTATTTATAGCAAAATTCTATACCCCTCAGCCAGGTGAGCTCTAAAATTGATGATAAAAGCAAGTAACTAATGAATGTGAAGCTAGAGGACTTATTCAGTTTTCCTTGGTTTCATAAGGACCATAAACCCCACAAGAAGAAGCAAAGCAGCATGGGATACTAGGGGAGGAAAGCGTGGACCAGAGGGCTAGAAAACCTGAGTTCAGATGCGAGCTCTTACCTGGGTGCGGTAGTGCATGCCATAATCCCAGCTTTCGGGAGGCTGAGGCAGCAGGAGTGTGAGTGTGAGGCCAGCCTGGGCTATACAGTGAAACCCTGTGTATAAAATAAAAATAAGATTTCACTTGGGCTGGGGATTTAGCTCAGTGGTTCCGGCGCCTGCCTCGCAAGCGCAAGGTCCTGAGTTCGATCCCCAGTACCAAAAAAAAAAAAAAAAGATTTCACTTAAAAATCAATTAATTTAAAAAATTAAAAAGCTACTGCACCTGCCTGGCAAGTGCAAGGTCCTGAGTTCGATCCCCAGTACTGGAAAAAAATTTTTTTTAAACTAAAACAAAAGTCAGCTCTTGCTGTTTCACTGTGTGGTACTGGACATTTTCCTTCACCTTGCCTCATTTATAAAATGCGACTCGGCATCAGCACAGAGCCGGGACAGCTTACAGGGATTTGGAGACGGCGTGTGAAGAGCTCCAGCCTCACATCCTCCCGCCGTGCCTCAGGCTCCCCTGTAGCGCAGAGCAGGAGCTGAGGAGCTGGTTCTGGTATCCCTTTCAGAGCTGGTCCTCTCAGACCCAGACGGGCAGTGATGCATCTGCAACCTAACCTGCTCCTTCCTTCTTTTTTTTTGTTTTTTGTTTTTTTTTTTGGTACCGGGGATCGAACTCGGGTCCTTGCGCTTGCAGCAGGCGGTGAGACCACTGAGCTAAATCCCGGCTCTAGCCTGCTCCTTCTTGCCGACTGTACTGAGCGTGACTCTCTGGAAAACACCGAGCAGAACTGAGCCGACGCCACTTCAGGTGAGAAGCCACCGCTGTGGGACAGGAGGGTACGGGGCGGAGGCCTTCGCACTGGCATCTCTGGCTTCCCACTGGCTTCCGGAAGAGCACTGGCTCAGTCAGTGGGGTTAGGAGCTCGGCTGGATCCAACCTTCAGCCCCGGTCTCCAAGCTTCACAGGGAACGGACTCAGGGCCCTGGCGAGGCAAAGACAGGTTTCGAACATCAGCGCCTCCTCCTAGCTCAGCCCCTCAGCGCGTTCTCTCCTCACCCCGCGGCTGCTGCCCAGGAGGGAGGAGGGTATTTCACACCACCCTGTGAATCCCTTCATGACTTCTGCCGAGAGCATTTGCATGGGACACCTCCTCCCTAACACTGGAGGCTGAGGGCAGCTCAGAAACAGCACAGTGGACACCCAGGTGCCCTCCTGATGGCAGCAGGCCAAACACACTGGGGACCATGGGCCCCGAGCCAGTCCGAGTGGGCCCTGCAGCAGTGGCTTCCGGAGCACCAGACAGGCCCTGGAAACCAAATGGAGAACAGGCAGCCAAGGTCCCTCCCTCGAAGGGCCTACAGAGTGGAGAGGAGCAGGAAAAGTATGTGAAAGCAGAAAAGAAATACCAACTGTGGCCAAGTATCATGAAGGCAGCAAGTGGGGGCCAGGAAAGAGGTTAAAGGTGTGGTGGGGTGGAGGGTGATTCCGATGGGGGGGAGGGGACAGATGGAAGCAGAGACCAGAGCACAAAAAGTTATGGTGCTCTGGGAAGTGCAGGGTTTGGGGAAGCATTGCCAGGTGAGGAGATATTCACGGGGTTTGAAGTCTGGCTTAAAGCAGCACGTTCCTTGTGGAGATCCAATTAGAACTGGGCACAGTTTATGATAGAACCATTCAGGACTGGAGGACACAGGGAGAAAGGAGTCCCAATTGTTTGATAAGCTAGTAGTTCGCTCAGTTAAGCAAACTATTGTCCCAGGAGTGAGCTGTATGAGGAGTCAATTGATTTTCAGAAAGTTCCTGAAGCCAGTAATGAAGCTTTTTGTGTTTTTGTTTTTTTGAGATACGGTCTCACTATGTAGTTCAGGCTGGCCTTGAACTCATCATGGAGCCCCGGCTGGCCTTGAACTCGCAGTGATCCTCCTGCCTCAGCCTTCCCAGCGCTGGGATTACAGGTGTGTGCCACCACACTCAGCAACAGTGAAGTTATTTACTGGTCTGTGGTGTTACCTTCCTGGGTAAGATCCTTCTGTAGCAAACATTAAAGTCATGTGGATGAAAGCAGCGTTGGTCTCCGTGCTCAGAAGCATCGAGGCACTTGTGGCCTGATTAGGACAGGACAGTGAAGACAGACCCAGGGAAGGACTGGAACATATTTTTGGGGATAGACCAGTGCCACTCACTAAACTGCCCGAAGGGAAAGGAGCACTCCAGGATGAATGGTTGGTTTTTGACTTGAGCCACCGAAGGAGCTACCACTTACTGAGATGGCAAAAAAAATGGTAGGTAGTATAAATAGGCTGGGGGGCTAAAGACTCACTTTGAACAAGTGAAGTTTAGGAAATGTCAAGAGAATGGTTGGATACATATCTCAAGCACAGCGAAGCATTTTGGCGACTTAAGTAAAAAATTGAGAGAATCATCAGCATGTAATTGATCATTGGTACTTAAAGCTATGGAAATAGAGGAAGGAGATGGGGCACAGAAAGAGGCCTAAGGGAACACATCTGGAGACAAAGGTGAAAGATGGAACAGAAACAAGGGAGGCTGAGAAAGCAGCTGTGAAGTCCTGGACTGTTTCAATCACTTTTCTCATTGCTGAAACAAAATACCTAACACTTGAAGTTAAAGGAGGAAAGGTTTATTTAGCTCACAGTGTGTAGAGGTTTCAGTCCATAATCAGCTGGCTCCAAGGCAGGGTGGCTTGGGAGAGGGTCATCAGAGAGGAGAAACAGTTCATGGTGGGCAGAAGGCAGGAAAGCAACAAGGGGTGACCACAGCTCTTTCTGTCTTATATCTTATATCTTATCCAGGCTACTAAGGGCAGTAGCACTCACACCCTTAATCCTAGTGCCCTCATCCTAGCACTGCACCATGAATCAATCCCAGTGTCACACACTCTGGATCCAACCACCTCTGAAAAAGCCCCACCTATGACTGCATGAGGCTTCAGGGGGTCATCTAGACACAGCCATAACAGGGACCTTTGGGAGTGTTTCAAGAAGGGAGGGGTTGACCAGGTCAAACGGTAGGAATCTGTTGGGTGTTCTTGGGAAATGCTGTGGTACCACAGAAAGTTCTAGACTCTTCAGTCAGGTAACTTCCTTTCTCCTCTTACTGTGACTCCAAGCTTCATTTTTCTCACCTCTAAAAGGGAGATAATAACGCCAGCCTCACAGAATTGGGCTAAGTTGCAAACAGATGTTGTATAGGAGTCTAGTACCATGCCTAAGGCACTCAATAACTGAATTTGGTGGCAGTGGGGGCTGACACCAAGGAAGTGAAACCCATGTAGGATGCTGGAGAGAGGACCTCTCACCTCTCTGCTCTTCCCTCTCAATCTGCCATGGCTAAGGATGAGCGGAGGGAAGGAACCACAGTGAAGCTGTCCCCAGTGAAGCTGGTCAGAGGCCAGAGGAAAACAGCCAGACATATGGAAAACACAGGCATGTTGACTGGGAGGTGAGGATTGGAGGAGCCCGGGTAACTTTTCAGGGTTTCTTTTTCTTTTTTTTTTTTTTGGTACCAGGGATTGAACTCAGGACCTTGTGCTTGCAAGGCAGGCTCAGTGCCACTGAGCTAAATCCCTGGCCCCTGATGTTTTCAGAAATGTCTTCATCTACCAATTATCCCCGAACCTGACCCTCAAGAATTAATGTTGACTTCTCCCACCCCTTTGCTCTAACTTGTTTATTTCTTTGCATCCCTCTAGCCCTTGTTTAGCTTAGGCCTGCATCTCCTCTTCCCTCCCAGTACTTGGGATTGAACCCAGGGCTTTTGCACTGAGCCACATCCTTAGAACTTTTTTAAAAATTTGAGACAGGCCAGGGATTTAGCTCAGTGGTGCTGTGCCTGCCTGGCAAGCACAAGGTCCTGAGTTCAATTCCCGATCCTGAGTTTAATTGAGACAGGGTCTCTCTAAGTCACTAAGTTGCCCAGGCTGAGCTCAAACTTCCAGTTCTCCTGCCTCAGCCTCTCAAAGGCTTGCACCACCTGCTTGGCCTGCACAAATCTTGCTCAGTTACTGCCAATGGCTGGTCTCTGGCCTTCTTCTCTACCTCCAACTAGACTGATCTCCTCAAAGGCTTTGTTCAGAATCCCATTCCCTTCAGTCAGCCAACTGATTAGCAAGTGATTTATTAAGGGCCTGCTCTCCCTGCCAAGCCCTGGTTGGCCACAGGGATCTAACAGTAAACCGGAGACCTATCCCTGCCCTGTGGGGCAGACGGACGCATGAACAGTTACCATGCTATGACTGGCAGGTTTCTAGAGCCCATGGACAGGGCTCTGGGCCCAGATTTGGTCATCAAGAAAGGCTTATGAGGGCCAGGGATTTAGCTCAGTGGTTCTGCCACCTGCCTCGCAAGCACAAGTTCCCAAGTTCGATCCCTGGTACCAAAAAAAAAAAAAAGAAAGGCTCATGAGAGATATCAAGTTCAAGGTCAACCTGGGCAACTTAGTGAGACCCTGTCTCAAAATTTTATTTTTAAAACATTTTAAAACTTTTTGTTTTTTTCAGAGTATCACTAGGTAACCCAGGCTGGGCTCAAACTCATGGGAAACCCTCCTATCTCAGCCTCCCAAGTGCTGAGATTACAGTCATGTGCCAGCTCAAAATAAAATTTGAAAGGGGCTGAGATGTAGCTCAGTGGTAGAGCACTTGCTCAGCATACACAAGGGCCTAGGATCCCCCCTAGTTCGGCCAAATAAATAAAGAAAAGAAACAAAAGGGCTGGTGGGCGGGGGTGGGGGATGGCCTAGGCTATCAGGCAAGGCCCTGGATTCTATCCTTAGCAGTCTACCTTCCCTGCTTCAAAAGAAAAGCTCCGGGAAGAGTTGATATCCAGGCTGAGACCCACAAAATGGAGGAAAGGAGTTAGTCAGGGAAAGCAGTGGGGAATGATGAAATCCAGAGCCCCTACAAGTCCTTGAGAGCCCTTTTGGCCCTCATCTCTGACACGCTCACCACCTGCACAATGGCACAGGGTGACCTGCAGTTCCACAGCTGCCATCCCCTTGAGCCTGCCCTTCTCCACAGGTCCCTGCAGACCCAGTTCCAGACTCTGGATCTGGAATTCCCGTCCTACTGGCCTGAGTGGGCCCGAGCCCCACACACTTGCCCTGTCTGAGCACTGAGCATGCTCATCCTTGATGGAATCCATGCTCACCCCTTCCTCCAGACGGGAACCTGGGGACAGCAGACACTGTCTCATTCACCCAGCACCTAGCTCGGACAGCAAATTGCAGATATCTCATAAATACACGGAAAAGGGGACCCATCCTCTCCACCCACCCCAAAACAGGGCTGGAGAAAATAAAGGACTTGTGTGAGAGAGGCAAGGGAAACGGACTAGGGAGCTGCCAGAGACATCAGGAAGCTGCCTGGCTGCAGCTGGGATCAGGTTTGCTCCTTCATCTTTCTCTCTTTCTTCCTGAGTATTGTGGATTCAACCCAGGGTGTTCACATTGAGCTATATCTTCAGCACTTCGCAGTTTTTTATTGAGACAAGCACTGCCTTAGTCGCTAAATTGCCCATGCTGGGCTGGAACTTGTGATCCTCCTGCCTCAGCCTTCCAGAGTACTGACAGTGTACGTGTGCGCCGCCAAGGCCGGTTTGGGATCAGGTTTTTAACGGAGGTTCTCAATTGGGATTAAAAAAAACATAACCCAGGCCGTTTGGAAGGGTGGGGAGGCTGTGCGGGTCGGACAACTTCTTAGGTCTCGCCCCAAAGAGCGAGGAGGTCGGTGGCGGCCCTCCCTCCCGGGCAGAGAGAGTGGGCAGGAGCCACCTTCCCCCTTTTATTCTCTCCACCCACCCCCGCTGCCCGCCCCTTCGCAACAGAGGTTTCCAGCTGTTGATGCCTGGATGGACCGGCGGCAGGAGGAGGAGGAAACTCTCCGTCCCTCCCTCCTTCCACCGCTCCCCTGCGTCCCTCCCTCCTCTCCACCTCCCCCGCCGGCGCTCGGCCTCCCTCCCTTTCTCCTCCGGGGCTTTGGAGTCGCCTCGCAGCAGCGAGCTGCGAGCGCCCTGCTCCAGTCCGGGCTTGGAACTGAACTGTGCGAGCGCAGGTCCTGGAACCCGGGCCCAGGCGCGGCCAGCCAGGTCTGAGGCCAGGGCGCCGCGCTCAGCCTCGGAGGCCCCGATCGGGACGGAGCGGAGCGCGGAGCCGCAGAGCCGGCCAGCCGGGCGGGCGCAGCGTCCGGGCGAGTCCGGGCGCCGGACCGCGGAAGCCAGGAGACGGCCGCGAGCCCGGGGCAGAGGGCAGAGGGCAGCGAGCGGCCTGGCGTGGCGGAGGGCGCCGCCCGGCCGAAACCGAGATCGCCGCCCGGGACGCCGGCCCTCGCGGGTGCGGGGTGACCAGTCCCGGGAGACGGCGGGGGGCGCGCCCCCTCCCAGCCCGCCGACCCGCGCCGCCCGCCCGTCTCCGGGGCATGTGAGCGGGAAGCCGAGTGCCAGCCGCGAGGACCGCCCCGGGAGCAGCAGGAGCGCGGAGCCGCGAGCCCGGACCCAGCGCCCCGCAGAGTAGTGAGTGCGCCCCGCGCCCCTGAGCGCGCCCCTCCCCGCCCCTCCGAAGTTTGACACTCGCGCCCCGCGTTTCTGGGCACACGCCGGCCCTCTCCGCGCCGAGCTGCCACCCTTTGTAAAGTTTTCCGAGGAGGAACAGACCCCCACGACCCCTGCCGGGGCTGGCCCGTGGCGGCTCCCCGCGGGCAGACCCGGGTCCTTGTGGCGAGGGGCGGCAGCCCGGGTCTGCACCACGCGAGTCGGGCTTCGGGGCCCCCGCCCCACGCCGGCTTCTCTCCGATCTGCCTGCCGGGCACTAGGGCTTGTGCACCCTCCTGACCGCGCGGCCGGCTCAAGGATTTCCCAGCGGGAAGCGAGGCGACCTGTGTGCACCCCTCGAGGGGCTCGGGTGCCTGCGACGAGACGCAGGTGTGGGTGTTGGGGGCCAGCCGCGCGCCCCTTCCCACGCTTCCAGGTTCGTCCCCAGCGGACCGGCCGGGCGCCGCCTCCTGTTTGTTTTCTGCTCGCGCTGCTCCTGGTCCACCCCACCCCCACCCAGCCTGCTGCTCAGCACCCACCTCCCACCCTGGGGTGTCCGAGGGGAGACTTTTCAGATGCGGATGGGGTGGTCGCTCCGTCCCAGCGGCTCGCCATTGTTTTCCCACCCCGCGCGTTCCGTACATAAACACACACACACACACACACACACACACACACACACACGCACAAATGCGCGCGCACGCGCCGCCAAGGGCTGCTTGGGGTCTCCGGGCGGGCGTGCTGGGATCGCCCCACTGCTCCGCAGGGCGTTCCGGCTGGAGGTGCCCCAGGGTTTAACAGGGAAGGTAGGAGAGTGGGGGTTGCCCGAGCGTCCCGGGCGGGGCCGAGAGCTCGGCCTGGGCGGGAAGGGAATTTTGAACTTAAACCCTGGACCTTTCCGGAAGGACCCCAGGCGCTCCAGCGGCGGGTCCCACCCCGGAGGGCTCGCGGCAGCTGCAAGGACTCCGAGAGCGCTCTTGGCAGCCGCTGCCTTGACAGGCAGGGGTTGGAGGAAGCCGAGGAGTTTTCCTGGGAAGTTTGCTTTAACTCTGTGGGAATTTCCGGGCAGGGCGTCTTGGCGCTGGCGGAGGGTCTGGCTAAAGACTGCCAGTGCCAGGAAGATTCTGCTACTGCTCCGGGCAGGTTTTCCAGGACCCTGTTTCCACGACGTTTCCTTAAAAAGTGCCCGGCTAGATACTGGGGTTCAGCACGTCTGGGTCCCAGTTCCCCACCGAGAGCGGGGAGCGTGTTTGCTCCTATGGAAACGGGCACCCATCCTTGCGGCTGGCGTGTGGTGACCATTTGAGGGATACAGGTTAGGAAGGCGTGAACTCCGGGAGGGCAGGGGCCCAGCGTCCTGGGACCACGGAGAGGCTAGTTAGTAGAGCTTAGTTGTTGGGAGCCAGGGAGTCCGAGTCAGGGCCAGGATGCTGCTGCTTGTGCTATATGACCTTGGGCAGTTTACCCCAACCCCCACGCCTCAGTTTCCCCAGGTAAAATGGGCTTAATAGGAACAGAGGCTCAGAACACTGCCTGCACATAGCGTGGGATAAAGGTTAGCTGTCGGGGTTGCGGGTGTAGTTTGGTGGTGGAGCACTTGCCTAACATGTATGAGGGGCTGGATCTGTCCTCAGCACAGAGGGGGGAAAATTAGTTGTTCCTGCCACTATTATTATTATTATTATTATTATTATTATTATTATTATTATTATTTTGCTTCAGTGCTGGGGATGGAGCCCAGGGCCCTGTGCACGCTAGGCAAATGCTTTACTGTTGACCTACAGCCCCAAAGGGTGCCATTATTATTTAAGTGACCTTGTACAGAGCCCCAGAGTCTTTGGGACTGTGCTCACTTAATTGATTTTAGAAATTGTCAGCCTTTGAGGAGGAAGAGACTTCACACTGTCCCGTCCCACGTTCTGGCTCCTCCAATCAGACGTATCCTTTCTACTCATGTGGCTCTGTCTTCTTGAGTCTTTTTTCTTTTTTCCTTCCTCTTTCCTTTCCTTCACAAATTTTGTGAAAGGCTTTTATCCCTCCTTCCCCCATTCTTAAACCTAGATCTTGGCCCCAGCGATGTTCTCTCCCTGGAAATCGGACCTCAGGAAGGAAGTGTCTCAACAAGGGTGTCCCCTGGGCACCCTTGGTGGGCTGCCAGCTCAGGATTGGATGTGCATTTGTGTCTCTGGGGCAGGATGAATTTCCGGAGTGAGGACCCCAGGTGTCTGGGGCCCAGGGAAGAGGCAGGTAGGATGGGCCTGGAGGCCCTGGGGAGCTCTGCTCCTTGAGTGGTGTGTGTGTTTCTGCTGCTGGGGCTCCCTTGGGAGCCTGGAATAGCCCCACTGCCAGAACAGACTGGATCTGGGATTTAGATAATCGAGAGGCAAAAGTATCATTTCCAACTTTTCACTAGTAGTTGGAGGATTTTCTAGGAGTTCGGGTTAGGCATAAGCTCCTTGTCTGAATCTGACATCACCTTGCACAGGTGAGGGCTGAGCAGAGCCATGGTGGGTGGAGAGAGGGAGAGCAGGACATGGGCTTTTCTCCCCCTTCTCTGTCCCTTTGTCCCTTCACACCAGGCACGGGGCAGATGGCAGGAGGGTTGGTGCTGTGTGCTGAGGATCCTGCAGGTGGGCAATTTTCAGCGTTGAAAACCAGCATTGGAGACACCTTTTCAGTCCTTTAACAGAAATTGACAGCAATGTGCCTGTTAGGAGCCAGACCCCGAGCTAGGGATGTCTCAGGGTGAACGGGACAGGTAGCACACCTGCCTTGAGAGAAGCTTCTTCCCAGTGGGGTGGGATGGTGGTAATCCAGGCAATACTAGCTCACCTTGTGAGAGAGGTTCCTCAGGCTCATGGGGTGGACTTTTGAGGGGCACGTTTTCCTGGATTGGGAGCAGTGGAGGCTGTCCTTGGCTCAGCACAGGTGGAAGATGAGAGGGAGCCAGCCGGACTCAGAGGGGAGAGCAGAGATTCCTTCCAGGCTGAGGGAACAGCAGATATAAAACCCCTGAGGCCAGAACTGTGGCTGGAGGGTGGGAGGGAGGCGAGCCTGGCCTCTGGGCACCTGGTAGGAAGGTTGGAAGTCTCGGCTGGGAAACGATAGGTGAGGGAGGAAAGGTGGGGTTTCGCTGTAGTCCCTGTCCTTGCTTCTGAATTTACTACTTCGTGCTTGTATAAATTACCAAAAACCCAAAAAATGCAGTTAACAAAGAACAGCTTATAACCTGGAAAATGTTTATAAAAAGAAATGAAAAAACAGGATGTAAAACTAGATGGTGTAAGTACCAACTTTGTAAAGATAATTATGTGTATCCACATGCCCGGCACACACATACATGGAAGTCCAGAAGGATACATCCAAATGTTCACAGGGGTTAACTTGGCATACTGGGCACATGCATGATCTTTAGTTCCTTTTAAAAAATATTCTGTTGGATCTTCCAGTCTTCTTCAATGGTCATGAATTACTTACATAAGTGAAAAAAATGTTGTAGAAAGAGACCTCTTTATCTGCGAAGTAGAGAATAGCTTGAACAGAGAGGAAGATGAGGATCAGGGCGGGCCAGTGGGAGACAGGTCTGAGGAACATTGCTGAGTGTTCCGCGCTTGCTAGAGAGGGCTCTGTACAGGTGAAGAGCCATTTCTGCTGTCCTTTTTTTTTTTTTTTTTTCGGTACTGGGGATCAAACTTGCGCTTTTGAGGCAGGCTACAGAACCACTGAGCTAAATCCCCAGCCCCAGAAGAGCCATTTGTAATGTTAGGTTCCACCCCGCAGTCTTGTCCCTGGAGAGCTTCCTGGTGAGAAGCGCCCCATCCTGGACACCTTCCTACTTGGACAATTAGCTGAGTCAGAGAAACATATCATGCAGTGAGAAGGATTCAGAACCAGGAGAGATGTTCATCACATAACATCTCCGAGGCTGTGAAGTGGGACCATAGCAGCAAGGATACCTGCGTCTGGGGTACTGGATGGCCAGGGCGGAGATGTGCTGCTGCGAGGCCAGCCCTTCCAAGGGATGTGATGTTGCCCTCAACAGTCGGCTAAGGTTTTCTCCTCTCTGGGCGTGCTTTGAGGTGGTCCTTATTGGACAGGTCCCTGGGTGAGTCTTCCGGAAGCTGACACCACCGGACAAAGCAGATCCAAAGGCAGCTGTACTCTGCGCCCCCTCCCCCGCACATTCGGGGTGACGCTGTTTGAAAAGGGCACTGTGCTGGGAAGGCCGGCCGGCGCACAGTAAATCGTGCTTTGAATGGGAGTTATTTTTGTGCTCAATGTTTGCTTAAGAGGGCTCGCTCCTGCCTGAACTCGCTGCGGTCCTCACCCTTCCCTAGTCCCCTTCCTGGAACCCGGATGTTAGGCAGGGTGGCCGCCACAATGCCTGTCACCAGCTGGGGAACCAGAACCTAGGGAGGATCGCGTTCACAGCTCCCTGCCCCCATGCCAGAAGGCGCGCTGTGGATGCTGGTCCTGGCTGGTGACCCCGTGTCGCCTGTCCCTTCCTGAGTTTAGGAAGGCTTGGTTAGGAGGTTGGCCACTTCTAACCTCTGCCTGCTCCTCTGACCAGGGGTCGCCATGTTTCTTTTAAAAATGCAAATCTTGTGTCTCAGCAGCAGCAGCACCAGCAGCAGCAGCAGCAGCGATGTGGTAGTTTCTCCTGAGAAGACCCGTTTATGTCCCAGGGCCCTGGTTGGAGGAGGCACTGGACACCCCATCCAAAGCCTTAGAGCGGTGAAGCCCTTTCCAGCCCCCCTAGAGACAGGGCTCTGCTCCCACCCCTTGTGTCCACAGCTCAGAGCCTTGAAACTACCTCTTGCTACTCTGGCCATATTCTTGGCCAGGGCTTGGCAGGAGGCCCTTTCTACTTTTAGAAGACCGGCTCTGCTTCCATGGCCTCAAGGCCCATACGGTTTCCTGCACTCCTAGGAGGAGCAGACTGGTGTCAGGGAGGCTGTGTGCCCAGAACTGAAGAGCAGCAGGGGTCAGACCCAGGGCTGTGAGAGGGCGGGGCTGATTTCCGGGGCCTGGGCACACGGTCGTCTCTAGTGAACCTAAGATCCCCTTGCGCCCAGGCTGTGCAGGGTGGGCCCGCGTCCCCGAGCTCCGGGTGGGCCAGGGCGACAGGCTAGGAGAGGAGCTGAGGTTTGTACCCAGGTGTTGAAGATTCCAACCAGGGGCGTTTGGTGGGGACGGGTGCAGGTGGGGTGGGTCGGACAGGGACCACATCCCCAGCTGCCACCTTTTTTGCCTCAGTAGCGCTCAGTCCCCAGGCCCTGTTGGTCTCTGACACCGGAAAGCCATTAAATCTGGAATTCAGCTCCCTAGATAGGAACAGCTTTCGGGCTCCTCCCCCATCCTGCCCCAGGCTCCCCCCAGCGGTGGCCTTAGCATTTAAATGGCCTTGGCACAAAGCCCCGAAAGCTGTCCCTGGGACCGGGGCAGGGGGAGGGGTATTAGTGTCACCCCCCACGTTGTTCCCCTGTGTCTCGGGACAGGTCCAAGGTAGGGTTTCAGCATTGTGGCTGAAGAGGGGAGTAGGGGCCGCTGCTGGGCAGCACCCTGGCGCCCTTCTCCCTGGGCTTTGGTCTTCGATTCCTGCCAGGCCTGGACTCCCTGGGGGACCTGACCCCGAGGAGACGCCTGCTTTCCTCCCGGTGACCTCACCTCTCAGTCTCCACCCCCTGGCCGGCTCAGAATGGAATGTGCAGCCTGTGGAATGGCCGGGGTGAGCCGCCGAGTCCCAGGGCCGCCTCTCCCTAGGCTTTTCCGACTGGGGCCTGCGCCCTGGGGGTCCAGCTGTGATGCAGAGAAGGAGCAGCTGGCCCAAGGCTGCCCTTCTGAGCCCAGGCTGAGGGCAGGTGGGGAGTTGGAGGCCAGGGCTCCGACATGCAGAGTGGCTGTGTCCCCAGGGCCAGCAGCTGAGGTGACCCAACAGAGGCAGGCGTCCCTCGTTGACTTTTTAAAAAAATTGCGGCTCCTATTTATTTTCTTATTTCCATAGTTTCTGAAAGCAAAACATCAGTGTGTGTTAACTTTGTGATCACAGTGAAAGGGATTTAAAATATACTTAAGTACCAGCAGTGAGGCCGGAGGAGGCATGGGTGTTTTTCCACGGAGGACCCGGGAGTTGGGCTGGACCACCTCTGTAGGGGGCAGAAAGAGGGTCCCTGCTGGAGGGGTGAGGGTGGCAGGGCGAGAGCCACCAGTGAGTCTGGGCTGGTGCCCTCTCATCACGACAGTGAGGCCTCCAGCCTCGGCCCTGGCACACACTTGGCCGCCCGGGGAGGCCAGATGGGGAGGGAGCCTCGGCTCAAGCTGCCTTCCCACGGGCTCAGAAGAAGAGGGCAGAGCGGAGGGCACAGGGCTGACAGCGCCTTGGAGCCTTTGTGCAGTCCCCGCCCCGGGAGGCTTGGGTTCCACGCCCTCCCCAGGGCCCAGGCAGGGTGGGGAAGGGGGAATGGAGGGCTGGAAGGTGGCTGGGCAGGTTGGGTGTGGGAGGGATGGGCACAGGGCATGTTGAAAGCCCCTGCACGGTCTCCCACTTGCAGGGCTCCCATTTTCTTGGCTGGTGGAGAAGGTGCGTGCGTGCGTTTGTGTGCGTGCATGTGTGCTCTGAGGACCTATCACCCTCCTCTGGACCCCAGGCAGGGCCTCAGTTCAGGCAGCTGTGAGCAACGTGAAGAAGGAAAAGTAGAGGCCATGAAAGAGTCGCAACAGGGCCCACAAGGAGGCAGGCGCAGGGGGCTCTTCTTGGTCCCCTCTCCTGGTGCTTCACCCTCCAGAGCTCCTGGTCCCCATGCACACTGGGTTTTAATCTCACTCTCCCTGGTGGAGAGGCACAGTGGGTAATCCCTCGTGCCCTCCCTTCGCCCTCTGTAGACTCAGCCATGGAACCCACAGCCCCGCCATCCGACAGGCAGATGATGTTGGGAAGCCTGGCCAGGGTGGGCAGCTGAGGAGGAGAGAAGCAGGTAGAGGACTCCAGCGGTGGCAGGGCAGGAGGGGGAGGCCTGTCCTCTGAGCCGGGGTGGAGGACTCAGCCTCTGTACCAGGTACCCTAGCCGTGAACTCGCAGGGAGCAGAGCAAAAGGGTCCTGTGTCCTGTCTCGCCTTCCTTAGGGGCAAGTACAGGAGGGCTTTCTCTCTGGTGTCTGAGGGCTGATCATGGCTGCTGTCTGCTGGAGAATTATAATGAGGATGCGAGTCTGGTGCATGAGGCTCTTAGAGTTGTGCAGGCTGCAGTCTACACAGCAGTCCATGATGGCCCAGTAGGGGCTTATTTTTTTCATAATGAAAGTTCCTCTTCTACCAGGTTTGCCCAGCCTTAGACCTCATATTCTTCAGTGTGGCTGTCCCCAAATGGGGAGTGATCTTGGTTATTTTGTTACCCTTTTCTGGGCACTGATGGAGAACTGGGGGACCAGGATTAAAGGGCAGGCTTGTGCCTGAGTGTGGGTGTGTTTGGTGCGCGCGCGCTCTCTCTCTCTCTCTCTCTCTCTCTCTCTCTCTCTCTCTCTCTCTCTCGTTCTCTCGTTCTTTGAGACAGGGTCTCGCTATATAGTCCAGGCTGGTCTTCAACTCACTATGTAGCCCAGACTGGCCTCAAACTCCTGGTGATCCTCCTGCTTCAGCCTCCCAAGTGCTGGGATTACAGGCATGAATCACCATGCCTTGCTTGGCAGTTCACAGGGGGTCTGTGGAGGGCAACGGACAGTCACCTGGCCTGTGTTAAGTCGGGGGTCCTGGCTGACTAATTGGCCACAGGTGTAAGTGAACGCCTGATTCCTGGCTGCAGGCAGCTGGGGTTTAGGAGCCCACAGACTGGGCTGTCAAGCCTGAGGCAGGCACGTGAAAGGCTTCCCTTCCCATCTCCCAGCAGCCCCTCCACATGCTCAGGCCCTGTGGCCATATGTCCCTCACTCAGCCCATGGGGTCATCTTTGCGTCTGTGCCCTCCCTCCCATCATCACAACTGCCCACCCCTCGGCCCCAAGGGGACCCTTGCTTGTTTGAGGAGATAACTGACTGCTCAGGTTTAACCAATTTACCTTCTTGGGCTCCTGGCAAATTAACGGCTAGCTCCAGAAGCATGTCCCCCTGTTAACCAGCCACGGGCCTCATTAATCCAAAAGTGATTTTAAAATGGGAACTCGGGGTGGGGGCCTGCTCTGCTTACCAGCCATCTGCAGCCCTTCCCCGTGGCTGGGCCAGGCCACACGCCCTACAAAAGTAAGTACTTGACCCGATACTGAAAAACTCAAGGGCGGTGCAGGGGGCTTCGAGAGCATCCGGAAGGGGCCCCCAGCTCCCTGTTAGACGGGAGGAGATGGTTTGGGAAGAACAAGCCAGGGGCAAAGAAGGACACATGGACAGGACTCCCCTCTCCCATCTCCTGGCCTCCACTTGTCTCTCGGGGCAGGTCAGATGGTCCTGCCCCTCACCAAGGACCCTCGCGTGTCATGACTGCGGGGCAGGTGGGTGGTAGCCGTTTGAGGACGGGGTGGCCGCATCCAGGTTTGTTGCGCCCTCGAATGCGGGGGGGCTTGGGGTGGGGGCCGCCTGTGGTGTGGCACTGCAGGTTCCCGCAGAGCTGGGGTGCATCTCGTGTATCTCCCCAGCTGCCTGGAGTTTGGAGCCCCAAACCTCTCTCCCAGGCAGCACAGCAGGGGTGGGGGTATGGGACTTCCCGGGCCAACTGCAGGCTAGCCAGGCTGGCGTGAAATGCCTTCGTGAAATGCCTTCGCTGCCCTCTCCTCTGGCCCCCCTGTCGTCCTGAAAATCAACAAGTGTGTCAACAGCGGGGTGATTGTGCTTGGCCGGCGGCCTCCGGCCTGCCAGGACTAGGCAGGTGCTGGCAGGGCCACCCGAGCCCCATGCTGGGTGCAGACCCCACTGCCTGCCAGGGCTGCAGGGTAAACAAGGCTGCACACAGGGAGCAGGGGAGGGACGCCACGGCAGGCAGGAGGCAGAACAGGTGTCTCAGGAGCCCTGCAGACACAAAGGGCCCTTGTCTCCTCCTGGCCCCGGGGAGCAGCCCTGCCCTCCCTCCTCTCAGGCCCTGCCCAGGGACCAGGTCAGCCTGAGGTGCAGACTTGCAGCCCACCAGCCCCGCCTGCCCCGCACCTTGCAAGGCCTTGCCGGAGACAGGTGAGACTGGTCTGGGTGTAGGAGCTGCAGAAGCAGGACATCTGCTGAGCGAGTCCACCAGCCCTTGGGCCTCTGTGGGTCTCAGTTTCCCCGATGTTTATTCAGCCCCACTGGGGACCCAGGCAAGAGGTGGACAAGGGATGTGGAGAGTCGCTGGCGCTCTGGGAAGGAGAAAGTGCTGAGTGTCGGGAGCGATGGAAGCAGAGTTGGGATGCAGGGAGGCCTGTGGAGTTTGGGGCTAGAGGTGGCCGGGCGTTTGGTCACACCCTCCTTCCTCTTTACCTGGTTATGAAACACACCTCAGCGAGGTGCCTGCCATACGTCAGGCACTGCACTAGGGCTGGGGAGGCAATGGGGAATGATACAGGACCAGCAAAGACGGAGCCCCAGGCCCAGCCTGCCTGTGTGATGGTGGATGAGGAAGTTATCCCTCTGAGTCCCAGCTGCCCCATCTGTAAAATGGGAGTTGGGACAGTAGGACCTGCCTTGTGCTCGGGGTTGGTTGTGATGGTCGGTCTGTGAAGAGCCGTACAGTGATGCCGGGCATATAGTACACCGGGCTTATTAATACACCTGTCCCGGAGAACTAGGGGCTCAGACCCAGCCAGACCCTGAGAGGTAGACAAGGGAACAAGTAATTGAACTCAGTGAAGCACTAGAGACCAGTGATGGTCAAGGTCTCAAGGATTCCCTAAAGGAATACAGACCCTTCTAGGATTGTCACAGAGAGACTTGTAAAGGAGGGGGACATTTAAGATGGGTTTTGAGCGAGGTGCAGGAGTTTGCGGCTCTGGAATGTGGACAGGGCCTTCTGGGCAGGAGGACCGTGTGAGCCAGAGCCCCGAGGTGTGGATGTGGGTGGGTGACAGCCGGAGGCTGGCCTGGGCGAGCTGGAGGGCCTGCACTTGAGGGAGGAGTTTGGGTGTCTTCCCTGCCTGTTGTCCGCTCCTCCTGCTCAGGTGCAAGTGTGGTTGTCAGTATCTTCCCTTCCTCCCCACTGTGCTCTGTGACGCATGAGTCCTCCTCGCTCACTCTGGAGTAGTCCTCAGTGTCTAGGGAGGCAGGATGGTTTGGTGAACACACACCTTCCAGTGTTCCAGGGTTCCGGATTTGAAGCTTCTGAATCTTGAATCTTGCTACTGGGCCATTATCTGATTTCTCTGAGCTGGATTTTCCTCATCCACAGAGGGGCAGTGGTAATTCCCTGTGGCAGGGTGTTTTGGAGATTGGAGGAACCTGGGTGTAGTGGCGCATACCGGCAATCCCAGCCTCTGGGAGGCTGAGGCAGGAGGATCATGGGTTTGAGCTTATCCTGGGCAACTTTGCAAGACCCTGTCTTCATAAAAAAAAAAAAAAAAAATGGCTGAGGATGTAGCTTAGTGTGAATTTAATCTCCAGTACTGGGAAAAATAAATGAGAGGAACAGGCCAGGTCCATGCAGAGCGACTACTCCCTGTGTGAGCTGGCCAGGGCCGGACCTGCCTCGTCCTCCATCTCTAACAGCGTTGTCTCTTCTTGCATGGTTCCTAGAGGTGAGGGGCTGGGCTGCCGTGGATAGATGGGTCTGGCCAGGAGGCCCTGGGCCCCTGGGCTTGTGCAGAGGGGCTGGTGCTCACCTTCAGGGCCTCTTTCATGGGTACCTGACTGCGGCAGGGCGGCCATCAGTGCAGGGAGATTCCTCCAGCTGTCCAGCGGCTGCTGCCTATGTATCGGGTAGGAAGTCCCCCGTCCACCCTTTCTCCCCATGAGAAGCCCTTTGGGCCCTCTTGACCTCCCCCTGATGGCTGTGCTGGGGCCGTGGGTGCCAGCTGAGACTGAAGCCCCCATCTGGCCTCTGCTATTGACGGTGTGTGGGTGTGTGTGCCCTTAAGTTGATCACTCAGGCTCCTGAATCTGCACTCCCCGCTCAGCAGGGTGTGCAGGGCATGCTAACCCCTCCCGAGGTCAAAAGGGAATGCGGTCCTTCGGTGGAGCAGATGAGTGTGGTGTGCCATCACCCTGGTAGTCTCTGCAGCTTCACAGCCTCTGTATCTGTGCTGGGCTATGCTGCGTATTAGGGAGGACGGAAAGCATCCAGCCGGCTCCCCGCACAGATGGGGAGGTTGAGGTTCAGGGAGGTGGAGTCGCCAGGTGGTGTGCGCTTGCCTCCTGCCCTGGCATCTCGCCATTGGGTTTGAAACACTGGTGTGGGCAGGCCTGGGAGCATGGAGGGACGCCTGCATCCCACTGGGTCTCCAGGCAGCTCAGGGAGCCCCGCCTAAGGCCACATCTGGAAGGATGTTTGTGCCCTTCTCCATGCCCCTCGAGCTTGCCAGTGCGGCCATGCCCATGTGGACACGCTGCTTTCCCTCCTCCCCTGCCGGTGTGCTTCTCAGGTGGCCATGAGGTAAAGAGGCCCAGGAGAGGGATTGTGCAAAGCGGGTGCTGGGAGGTAGGTCTGGGGACATTGCTCTGGGTTCCTGTGGGCAGGTGGCTTTGCAGGTGCCCTGGAAACTGCACAGGCAAGAGAGGGAGAGGAGGAAAGAGCAGGAAACAGGAGGAGGCCACTTGGATCCCTCCGGGAAACGTGTCCACTTGCGCGTGTAGTTTGTGTCTAAGCAGTGCACGGGACACAGTGTTAGAACCTCCCCTCGGGTACAGCAGGATTTGTCATTTACCAACCCTTTCCCAAGACAACTGCTTCTGGCTTTTTGCTCCTGCCTGTGCCATTTTTCTCCTGTCCCACGTACCCCTGTGACCTCTCTCAGTGCCTGGGAAGAGAGTCGGCGAGGGGCTTTCCCTGGCACTGGCCTGATCTGATCTCCCCAGGGTTAGCAGAGGAGCATCGGATGCTCACAGCACCCCTGCCCTGGCCCTGGCGCCTCTACTTCACCTGTGTCAGGGATCAGGCACTCTCAGAGCTTGGCACTTGGAAGGTGAGCCCGACGCCCATTAGAGAGGGGACGCTGGAAACCACGACACAGAGGGCAGGGCTGCGAGGGGGAGAAGCCAGCCGCTGGGCTAAGGTCCTGAGGGTGGGAGAAACTGACTTCCTCCCAGGGACTGCCTGAGGAGGCTTTCCTTTCTCTCCTGGGTCTCACAGGAACTAGTGCTGAGGATGAACGGGATGGAAAGGAAGAGGCCTATTATTTTGTTTTTCAGATTGAGAGTCTGTTATTAGCAATTTATTACATCCGGGTCTGCAGCCAAGCACATTCTGTTTTCCAGTGTCGGGGGAAGACACTTGGGGAGACGGGGCAAGAGGCCGGGCCGGAAGGAGGTCTGGATCAACAGTTTCATAACTGACGATGTGTTGGCTTGGCTGTGCAAGCGGAGGGTTTAGCAGGACCAGTTTGAGCCCAGCCTGGTGTGCGGGGGCGTCTTCCGGATGGCATTGGACTCCCAAGGGACCCCAAATCACCGAAAGCAGGGTGAGCGGGCCCCCCTCCCACACTCAGGCTCTCCGGGCCTTGGGCCTCAGATTTCTCTCGGTGAAACGGGGTCGGAGCCCTGGAGGGAGCCCTATAGCGAGGAGAGTGAGCAGGTAGATAGGTGCGAGAACCCCGGAACGGGAGGAGTAAGCAAGATGGCCACCCAGCGAACGAACCGCGCATGAGCAAAACAACCCCCTTCTTGCAAATTGCTGAGCTGGTGGAATATCGGGGGGTGGCTGTGAGATCCGGGGTGGCAGAGAGGGCTCTGTGGGTGCCTGCGCTGTGTGTGCAGGTTGCTGTGTAGAGGCCCCGAAAGAGAATGGAGAAGGCTGGGCCAGCGCCCGGGGCACCCCTTCCTCTGAGCCGGGCTCTACCCCCGCGCCTCCCGAGGCACATCCCTGGTCCCTGTTCCTGGAAACGGGCCTACTTCCTCCACCCACCCCTCACGTAAGTGTCCCCATCTTCCCTTACCCCTCCCATGCTCCTCCCAACTCTGGGTTTGACTCCAAGGAGCCACAGCACCCTGTCCTTCAGGGGCTGCGCTGCGTCCCCCAGGAGGCCCTGGTGCCAGACGGTCGGGAAGGAGGGAACCCTCTCTGCAGGGAGGGGCTACCTGGTCCCCCGAAGGGGTGTGGGTGCTCTGGGCAGAGGGAACCACCCAAATGGTGGTTTAGTGCATCCCAGCCACATCTCCAAGCTTGGTGCCACTGGTGGTGGTCGAGGTCAGGTTTGGTGTATGAGAGGTCTGGCAGACTCTGGGAAGGCCAGTGCTGAGAACCGGGTGCCGGTCAGGGGCAGAGTTAGCCAGCGAGCCTGGGCCTGTTTCCAGCTGCGAGTGTGGACTGTTACCTTATTGTCCCCTATGTATAGCTGGTGCCTGCTTTGCCCGATGCTGGTTGCTCATCCTGTCGTCTTGGGTTGACCGCCTGCAAGGCTCTCTCCAGGGGCTCACGGGGTAGGGGCGGACGCAGACTCGATTCAATTAAATGTGTGGGGCACAGACCTGGCCTCCGGTAGTGACTTCTGTGTTCTGCTAAGACGGGCAACTGTAGGACACCCTGGGCCTGGTGCAGAAGGGGCGAGCACGACTGAGCTCCCAGCCCAGGGGCTGAGAACGGTGCCCTTCGGGGCAGGACCGGACAGAGACCACCAGGCCCAGCAGGAACCTCGGACACTGGCCGTGGAGCTGGGACCTTGTTGACAATGGGGTGCCACAGAACTTTCAGAATGGGTGGCTCGTTCATTTAGGCCACAGTGCCGGTCTCTGTGAAAAACACCCAACAGTAGCCTGTTCTTTTCATTCCATCCAGAGGCATATTTGCTGCCTTCAAATGGTGCTGAACCGCTTGCTAACAGCCAGGTTAGTGGGCTCCAGGATGTGAAGCCACAGCGAGCAGCCCTGAAGGCCATGTTGCTTTGCCCTCTCTGCCCAGACCCACACTGCCCCTTGCTTGGGTCACTCGGGGCTCAGTGAGTGTGACCCTTTCCTCCAGGCTGCGAGGTTTCCTGGCAAATGGGCAAAGTTCCATGGTTCAGCAGCTATCGCTAGATGCCTCTTTAAAAGGCAGCTGTTGGGTATGTTTTTGAATAAGTAAGATCCTTGTAAACTTTACCAGTCTCTCACTATGTGAAAGGCACTGGGGCAAAGGAGTCCAGGGCTGGGCCTAGGAAGCCCTGCTCCACCTGGGGACAAAGCCCCATCCATCTCGGTGGGGAGGCTGGGCACTAAGGGCCCTTGCTGGGTTTGCATCCTGGCTCTCCTGGACTGTGTTGTTCTGGCAAATACCAGAACTCTTCTTGAAGCTAGTGTTTCACCTACAAAGTGGGAAGGGCCGTACCTGGTGATGCAGGTGGAGGAGCGGTGGGTGGTAAGTGAGGCTTGTCCTGGGGTGTGGATGGCACTGCTCTCCTACCCCTCCCCGGGGCCTGAGCATGGCCTCTGTAGGACCTGGGAAAGGAGGAAAGGGATCTTCAGGGTGAGGTGTGCCTGACATTGTCCTCTGGGGCACCTCCCTCAGCCCCCCAGTGTTCTTCCCTTGCTTGCAACAAGCAGAGGCACTGTGTAGCCCTGGCCATGATGTTATTGAGCTCTGCCTCTGAGGATCTTATCTGGGGGTTTGCTGCTGCCACTTGTTACTGTGGTCACTGTCATTGGAGTGACCACTTTCCTCAGAGAAACCAGGGAGAGTGCTGTTGTCCCAAGTGCCCAGCCCTGGAGCAGGGCTGGCGTGTAGGGTACGGATGGCTGGGTCGTGGACCCTGTCATGCTAGTCCCAAGAAGCAGCCCAGAAAAGGGAAGAAGCTGTCCTATGCCAGCTGCAGGCAGGGCGTTGCCAGGTGTGACAGAAATGTCTGTCTCAGAGCGCCCTACCTTTCCTGTCCACCCTAAACCGGAGGCGGGGACAGTTCTCACCAGGTACTGCTGATTTTTGTAAAACCGACAGTATTCACATGTAGCTGGGATTGGTTTGACCCACGAAGCTACCACATTCACAAAAGCCATCTGCTAGGTTATGCGTTTTAATAATTCATAATAACAAACCAACCTTTGGACCCCTGGTGCTTGGGCAGCTGCCTGCAGGAGGTTGGCAGGAAGTGGAGGCGGCATGGGCGTGCATGGCTGCCCTCCCTGACTATGGGACAGGCCAGCCTCAGGCAGGAGGGGCCTGGGCCCCGCTGGCTGTCCCTGCAACACGCACCCCCCAGGTGGAGAGGATCCCCTGGGATGGGGGAGCCGTGAGAAACTGCCTCTTCACAGATATCCTTGCGCTGTGGTTTTGGTCAGATAGATCTTGAGTTGAGTTCCACCACCACCACCACTCAGATTTACTTTCCTCTAGAAAAGGGGTTTTGCTGCTGCGGAAAATACCCGAGAAGCACTTAGTTTGTGATCATGTGGTCCGGGAGCATCTGTATGTGCTGCCCTGGGCTGCAGCCTGAAGGTGGAAATCAAGGCTTAGCAACACCTTTATTTCCAGCTTCAAGGCCCAGAAGCCCTTGTCCACCTGTAATTTTTATCTCTGGGAGAAGTAGTAATTCATGCCCTGTGCAAATGGAAAAACTGAGGCCTGGGAGGTGTGTCGCCGGCCCCTTACCTGAGTGATAGACCGCCAAGGTGCCAGTGCTCTGACACACCATTGTTGTGCTGAGGGTCCCTGTGGTCTGAGGCTGTGTGGTTCTTGATTCCCATTTTAAAGATGGCAAAGCAGAGGCTCCGATTTGCCTTAGTCTGCACCTGGAGTTGGGGGGGGAGCTCAGACCCTCTGCTGTTTCCACTCTCCTCCGAAGTCTCACCCTGGCCCTTCTAGACCCTCTGGATTATTGTTCTGAACAGGCAGGTCCGCCAGGGTGGACAGCCGGGGCCAGGAGGGAGAGGGTTAAGTTCTTTCTCTCTGCAGAGCTGGTTTTGTGTGGGAGCCTCCAGTGACCCCATCAGTGACCCCTTCCCTGGGTCAGGGCTGCAGGCTGTGGGGGCAGGGAAGCACACAGCGGGCCTAGTGGCTGGTGGGGACAGAGGGAGGGCCTGGGTAGTAGTGAGGCCTGCTCACCCCTCAGCCTCTCTGGACAGAGAGAAGCAAAGATCGCGGTGTCTTTCCCATCCCCGTAGGAGTCCCCTGGCTGGGCTGCCATCGGCGGGGCTCCGCCCTGGCCACAGAGCACAGGCTGCCCGTGCAGGCCGGAAGGCCCTGTGATGACTTCCAAGTGGGAACTGGGATTCTTTTTACCAGGAAAGCATCAGATGGGAAATCAGAAAAGGGAAACAGCAAGTGAACCAAAACTTAGGGCTAGTGGGACTGGGGCCAGTCTGTCGCTCGCCTCGGAGGAGGAGGGAGGAGGAAGCCAGCGTCGGTGACTGCATGTGGATTTCTCCCTGTGAGCCAGCGAGGCTGTCCAGGTCCCCAAGGGGTCTCCTCCTTCCTCCCCATGCCACCCTCTGGCACAGGCCTGCTGCTGTTGATGTGCAGCCCGGACGGGGAGGGCAGTGGGTGAGCCTCACTCTACGGCAGATCCAGGAAGCTGGGCTTGTGCCTGTTGCTGGCCTTGAACCCACTGCCCTAGGAGAGACATCTGAAGAAAGGGTTTCCGGGAAAGCTGAGGGACTGACCTTACGGGGAAACGAAATCGTCCTCCACCCAGGTCCTTTGACTCCCTACTGAGGAACCCTAAGTACACCTTGTCCCTGGTTCCCGTGAAGCCTTTAATTGCCCCTACGGTGAGGGGAGACCTAGCTGGTGGGGCAGGTCTGGCTCCCGGCCCGCTCTAGATATTTGTGAGTGGTCTTGGGCCTGCTGCCCTCCTGGCGCCCCGCCTGCAGGTGGCTACCATCTGTGGCACTGTGTTTGTGGCCTCGCCTCAGCCTGCCTGCAGATTAAACGGGCTGTGAAAGTGTTAATTATTAGCAGTTTCTTGTTCTGCATTTTTAAAAAATTGTATTAAAATATATGTCACATTACATGTGCTACTTTAATAATTTTAAAGGATGTAGTTCAAGGACATTATTAGGTAGGTTCACACCGTTATGCAGCCATCACCATGCATCATCCACTGAACTTGTTATCCAGGCTGAAACTCGGTACCCATTAATCACCTCTCCATTCCTCCCTCCTCCCAGGCCCTAGTAATGCTATTCTCCTTTCTGTTTATATGAATTTAGTTATTCTAAGTACCTCATGTAAGTAGCATCGAACAGTATTTGTCCCTTAGGAGTGGCTTCTTTCGCTTAGCATAGTTTCAAGGTTCATTCATGTAGTAACGTCTCAAGATTTGTCTCAGCCATGTGCACACCTGTAATCTCAGCACTCTGGGAGGCTGAGACAGGATTGCCTGTATGACTTAGTGAAATCCTGTTTCAAAATAAGTAGAAAGGGCTGGTTATATAGCACAATGGCAAGTCCTGGGTGCAATTGCCAACCCCCCCCCCCCCCCCCCCGCACACAGATTCCTTTTTTTTGGTACTGGGGATCAAACTCTGGTCCTTGCACTTGCGCAGCAGGTGGCGAAGCCACTGAGCTAACCCGCCCCCGGCCCTCCTTCCTTTGTAAGACAACCTGTAGTAGGCACTTCTGTTGATGGACACTTGGGTTGTTTTTATCTTTTGGCTGTCATGAATAACAGGGCGCTGAACAAGGTTGTACAAATAACTCTTTTAAGATCCTGCTTTCAGTTCTTTTGTGTATACACTTGGAATTGAGATTTCTAGATCATATGGTAATTGTGTTTAATTTTTTGAGGAGATGTTTTCTACAACATTTTACATTCCTACCAGCAATTCTCCATATTCTAGTCAACACCTGACCCCTCCTTTGTATGTGTGTGTGGGTGTGTATGTGATAACCATTCTGTGGTGTGGTGTGGAATCTCACAGTGGATCTTTATCTTTGTTTGTTTGTTTGAGACAAGGCAGTTCAGACTGGCCTTGAACTCATTATGTAGCCCAGTCTGGTCTCCAACTCCCAGAAGTCTTCCTGCCTCAGCTGCCTTCTGAATGCCTGGATTAGTCACATGCCACCACGCCCAGCTGACGCGCACGCGTGTGTGTGTGTGTGTGTGTGTGTGTGTGTGTGTGTGTACACATATATATATACATATATCTGTGCATGTGTACATATATATATATATTTTAAGTGAGAGAAAAGGAACAGGGTAAAAATTTGCTTATGAACTCAATAATGAAAAAGAAAACTATGCTCAGAAAAACATACTCCAAATGATCAGGGGCCAGATTGATATGAAGAGGGTGATTTCTTATTTATCTTCTCCCTGTTACTCTTAATTTTGCAGGTTTTCTATAGCGAGCTCACATGCCCTTATGGTCAAAAAACAAAGTAATAGTGGCTGCGGCCGAGCACTGGACACGAGTGTCAACAGGGTCCCAACCCTGCTGACGCCACTGAGAGCTGGGGATGAGGCAGGGCTTGGGGCAGTGGGGGCACGGGAAGGGGTGGCATGGAGGACCAGCCTGTAGACAGAAAAGTGTGAGGGTAAAGGAGGTCGGGCTGGGCAGCCCTGTGTCCCCCGGAGCCTTGCCCTCGTGGGTGGGGAAGACCTGGCCTGGCCTCGCCTTGGCTCTGCAGGTGGTGTGGGCAGCCCGCGGGGCTCCCATGGGTGAAGCCAGTGGCCAGTGCACCCAGGGCCTTTTCTGCCCACATTTGCCTTTGCCTTCCCTGCATCACCTGAACCAGGACCAAGGTCCGGTTCCCTTCCCCTGCCACCACGGAGCAGTGGAGATGGGGCTTTAGGCGACAAGTGAGTGGCTCAGGTTCCAGGAGACAACTTGCTGTGGCCTTTGGGCCTCTGGCAAGTGAGAGGGAAACCACTCTAATCTCTGGATTCAGCGTCTCAGTTTCCGCTCACTGGCCGTGCGTGACCTTGAGCAAGGCCTCTGTCCTCGTCAGTAAAGTGGATAGTTAGTGGTAACTGTTTCACAGGGCTAGTGGCCGAGACAACAGAGCTACAGCCCTCCAAGTGGCACTCTGTGTTGTGTGGGCGGTCCCTGACGTCTGACTGAGGTGGATTATGGTGCTAGATTTGAGCCTAGGCTCAAATCATGTTAGGGTCTCGGTTCTTCCATGTGTAAAATGGAAATAATGATACCACCTACCTCAGATGACTATGTGAAGATTAAAAAATTAATGTATGTAGCAGTAATCCCAATAGTGCCTGGTACACGGTGCTCTATACAGTGCTCAGTAAGATTTGGCTATATTTGGGTGGGGGGTCTTTAGCCGTACACACCACTGGCTCAACCAGTTGGTGGCCAGCTGGCACCTGCCACTTCATTTGATTGTCCCAAGAGTCACCTCTGAACTGGTGGCGCCCAGCACTTGTTCAACCAAGTGTTGGCTGGGGTGGTCCTGCCTCGGTTCCCAAAGGGTGCTGCTGTTGCAAAGTGGGGTCCTGGGCATGGTGAGGGGAAGGCTTTGGGGGGATTGTTTGTTGAGCATTTTAGTTGAGACGTAAACGAGTAGAGACTATGACAGTGCTTCCTTCCCCTTGCTTCCCTGCTCTTTTGAAAAGGAATACCAAAGCTAAGGGAAAAACAACTACCCATGAAATAAAGGGGACCATGAAAATAACAACAAAAAAAAGAATCTTGGGCCAGGGATTTAGCTCAGTGGTTTCGCTGCCTGCTATCCAAGTGCAAAGGCCCGAGTTCGATCCCCGGTACCAAAAAAAAAAAAAAAAAAAAAAGAAGAGTCTTGCTTTTGCAGCTGCCGATGGGGTAGATACATGGGAAAGGAAGCGTAGCCTCTGCAGAGCAGGAGATCAGAACACTTTGTTCACTGGAAGAGCGAAGGCCATGTGAGCAAGCACTGCTGAGTTGGGGTTTCTGAGGAGGCTGAGCCTAGTTGGGGGAGATGGTGGTGATTAGACCACCTCAAGGCAGGGGTGGCGTCCCCCCGAGAACCCCGGCCTAGGGAGGTGCAGACCTGGGGTGGGCTGTCAGGTGTGAGGCCAGCGTGTCCAGGCCCAGCCATGGGCTTGGTCACCGTGTTTCCCGTGGTGTGTCTCTGACCCCCTTTCTGTGGCCCTCAGTGAGATATTCCTGGGCAAGAGGCCCATGTGTGCTGATCATTTGCACACCATCCTTCTGGCCTCAGGGTTGTGCTCCTGCCAACCCTGCCAGGGGCTTTCTTGGTGCCTGGCATCTACTGCCTTCTCATTTGTTCTTGTCTCACTTACCCATCTCGATCGCTGTGCTGACCGGGTTCCTCACCCTGGCAGTGGGTGGCTGAGGCAGGAGGAGCGAGAAGAACTAGGGAAAGGGTCAGGTACCCTTCCTGAGCCCTGGGGACCCCAGAATACCATGTGGAGGTGTCTGTGGGTGTGGACAGTGGAGTGGAGGCTGCGGGTGTAGCTCAGTGGTGGAGCACTTGCCTAGCATGGGTGAGCCCAGGATTCTGTTCCCAGTACCTCAGAGGCACACACAGTGCTTGGGGCCAAGGGCTCTAGCAGCAGGTCCCCAGAAATATGCTCCTTGCTTCCTTCATTCACCACAGTACTTAGTGCCAGTCCACCTTGGGCCAGCCGTTGTGTACAGCACCTTATTGTCCAGCAGCCTGAGAGGTGGGCCCTGTTGGCCCCACCATGGTGGAGACTTGGCGTGAAAGAGGTGCAGCTTAGGATTCGCCAGGCTGCTTCCACCAGCGCTCAGTCGGGCACCGCCACACATCTAGTTCGCCATGATAGCGGCCGTCGGAGTAGCTACTTCTTAAAACCACATGGTGGGGTGTTACTCATCCCATTTACAGATAAAGGAAGTCACAGGCCTAGAGTTACATGAGTCGACTGGCGAGAAAGGGTGCTGGGGCTTGTGTCTCCGGGACTCCATTTCACCATGTGCCATGCGCGCTGGTGGAAGTCCGAGGAGCAGGAGCAGGAGGAGGAGGAGAGGAGGAGGAGGAGGAGAGGAGGAGGAGGAGGAGGAGGACCTGATGGAGAAGAGAGAGAGCCGCGCGCCCAGTTCTTCAGGTGTGGGTCCTCCGCTCATCTGACCATGTGTTTTGGTCTTGCTGGTAACCAGCCCCATCCTGAACCTTGTTTGGGGCTGCCGGCCATCAGTCCACTGAAGATCGTACAAAAAGACATCTGGCTAGGAGCTGTATGTCAGAAAGTGGGATGAAGACCAGATATGTACAGTGTGTCGCAATACCGGGGAGGGAGAGAGCCATTCCTCCTTCGGGCTTCTCCTCCCCCTCTTTTCCCTGAACTTTAATTCTGTACCAGACTCTTTTTTTTTTTCTTTGGTACCAGGGATGGAACTTGGATCCTTGCGCTTCTTTTGTACAGGGGATTGAACTCAGGACCTTGAGCTTGTGAGGCAGGCATGGCGCCACTGAGCTAAATCCCTGGCCCCAGATTCTTTAATTGTACATTATCTTCTAATCCTAAAGCAGATGTTGGAATCTTTTCTTTTTCCCCCTCAGCACTGGGGATTGAACCCAGGCCCTTTGTACTGAGCTACGTCCCCAGCCCTTTTTATTTTGAGAAGGGTTCTCGTTAAGTCACTGAATTGCTCGGGCTGGACTTGAGTTCGCGTCCTCCTGCTTCAGCTTCCCAGCACACACCCCGCAGCTGGCTTGGAATCTCCATTTTATAATGAAGAAGCTAAGGCTTTGAGACAGTCTTCTCCCATCTTCCCAAAGCAGTCATGGTTTCTTTTGACTCATTTTGCCTGTGCCATGGCTCACGTCAGAAATACCAGTTTCCCGTAAGCTGTGCGGACAGTGGCCAGTCCACATTTGCTGGAACAGAGCTTATTATTCTAAGGTAGAGGTAGTGTGGCTGGCCTCAGGCAACAGATGGAAAACTGTTGGTTTGGGCTGGGGGTTCAGATGCCATCTACTGGGCCCTGGGGAGCCATTCAGTCCCCTGAGCCGGAGTATTCCTGGGGGCCCGCAGAGCACCAGCAGGGAGATGAGAGAAGAGGCCCCCACCCTGCCCCATGCTCGCAGCCAAGTGAGTGTTGCGCCTCTGCACACCGATTTTTGCTCCCTACAGGATGCTCAGTGCTGTCCCCAGCTGGCCAGGCAGCCCCAGGTACACAGTTCTGTGCTGGCCCGGGGTAGGGCCATGCCCTGCAGGAAGCCAGACACCCTCCCCTGTCCAGTGCACAGGCTTGGCCTAGGCTCTGGGAGACAGGAAGGGGCCTTTGCGCTGCTGGGGTGAGGGTGACTGGAGGCACATGTCTTGCTGGGACCTCAGTCTCTTTCTTATTTCTCCCTGGGTTGGAACAAGACTCCAGAAGACCAGTTGGGGGGAGCTGGGTTGTCCCCGCTGCTGCCTTTGCCAGGCTGCTACTTTCCTTCATGTACTTGGGTCCATGTCCCCAATCATGGCAGGTGTGGGAGCTCACGGGCCCCCCGAGCCTGTGTGGCCAGGTGCATCCCACATTGACCAGCCTGGAAAAGCTGAGGGAATGGGGGTGTTGGCTGGGTCACCCCATGAATCAAGGTTGGAAAGAGTAAGGGCCCTCAGGAAAGCTCTGTCCTGAGCCTGCAGCCAGCCCCAGCTCCCAGCCCTGAGTAAACACAGAGATAGGATCGGGTGTAGCCAGGAAGGGTGGCAGGGTGCGGCCAGGGAGAAGAATGGCAGGATGTGGCACCAGCACGGTTCTGGGCACCCACGCCTCGGACTATTGTTCAGGGCAGCCGAGGCTCTCCGTTCTCCGGGCCTTGAGAGGAAGTGACATTCCCCTGGGACCTGAGCCCGCCCCACCCACTGAGGGCAAGCTGGGAGTGGGTGCCCAGTGGCCCCCCTCAGGGTCTGCCCGTCCGTGCATCTGTCTTCCTGTACCCCTGGGGTCAGAGTCAGGCATGCTGTAATGACTGGAATTTATCTCTGCATCTCGATATTTTGGTTTTGGGGTGTGGTTTTTTTTTGGTACCAGGGATCGAACTTGGGTCCTTGGGCTTGCGAGGCAGGTGGCGAAACCACTGAGCTAAATCCCCGGCCCTGCATCTTGATATTTTGGAGGGAAGGGGCTGTGGTTGGGAGGGAGGAAGGGCTGAGAGTGAAGATTCCTTTGATTCCCATCCGGCAGGGTCTGTCATTGACATAGAGGAGGAAGTGGCTGATGATTGATTTGGGGGAAGGGGCTCAGCCTGTGCTCCTGCGGTGGGGATGCAGGGATTGCTTGCAGAGACCGGCTCCTGTTGTCTGCTGTGACTCGGAGAGAGGGGCTGCACCCTGGGCAGGGCCCTCCTCGGCCGTGCCTCTGCCTTGGCCCAGGTACTGACCTGGGAGCCTGGGCCTGACAGGTGCCAGCCCCAGATATGGAGGCTCTGCGTGACAAGGGTGGAGAAAGCCCAGAGCGCTCGCCTCTCAAGGGACTCTGCCTCCTAAAGGTGGTCCAGTGAGCTAGGGCGAAGCGGACAGAGGACACGAGAGGCCTGAGAAGTGGGAAGGGAAGGCCGAGCAGGTGCTATTTGGCACCTGGCCGGTGGAAGGGCCTCAGCCACGCCCAGGGCATCACCAGACCTGTTTCTCCATTTCTATAGCATGAGTAACGCTGGCAAGAGGCTGCCGGTGAGGCCCACAGCATCCCCCCATCGGAGGGGCAGCTGAGCAGAACTGGGAGGGCCACGTTAGGGTGGGCACGGGGGAGCCCAGTAACTCGAGTCTCCTTGGGCCGAGGGCCCTGGGCTTCTGGGTGCTGGGGCAGGAGGCTGTGGTTACTGACCTTAAGACCTGAGAAAGCACATGGGTGATTTAAGCACGGAGCATGCTTTGGGAGGAAGTGTGAGTGGATACTGGGCCGCTTTTTAGACTGGAAAAGAAGAGATTTAAGGGAGAGGCTCCAACAGGGACTTTAAATCATGACAGATGTTTCTTAGGCGGCCTATGGTATGCTTTGCTGCCAAGTGGGATTTCGGTTACTGAAGAACTTATGTTCAAGGAGGGGCCAACTGAGGAGAATGGGGTGCAGGGGAGCAGAGAGCATCATGTATCCAATACGACAGTAAGGGCATCGATCACCTGTCACTGGTGCCCATCACTGTACCTTACGCTCTTACCACAATAGGGTATTTATTGAGCATCTGCTATGCCCCAGGCACTGTCCTAGGCTCTGGGGCTGCCCTGATGAGCAGAAACAGGCATATTTCCATAGGTCTGTGAGTGCCATAGGGTAGGTTCTCAAGGCTACTGGATGAGTCAGAAATAAGTCAAACATGTGAAGGTCAGAAATAAATCAAGCATGGGAAGGTATCGTTACCCACCCATTAGTGCTTGGCCAAATTCCAGGTGTCATAGAGTGTGAAATGGGTACATCTGATAGGGTGTGGCTTGTGAACAGAAGGCTAGCTGCTTCGTGTTGAATTTTCTTATTTCCATTTTACTTGAGGAAACAGGCTCAAGAAGTTAAGTTACTGGCCCCTGAGGGCAGAGCAGTTAACGAGTTGGGATCCAGATGGACCCGGGTCACCTGACCCTGAGGCATTTCTCCCCATCCTGGACTCAGCATTCTGGGTACTCACCTTGTACCATTTAATCCTCTCGGACCTCAGCAGATCTGGGGTATTTGTGGGAATCCTTGGTGAGGTGAGTGGACAGTTTCTGAGAGGTTCTTTAGCTCCCCGTGTCGGGCAGGAATTTACACCCAGGTTGTTGAACCCAAAAGCCTGTGAAGTTTCCCAGCTGGTCCACCCGCTCTCCGGTCCCGCAGGTGACAGACAGGTAACCCTGGCAGAGGTGAGGCGGCCTGTGAGGGCTCCTCCCTTGCACCCCTTCTCAGATAGATGGTTGTGTTCCCCTTGGGGAGTTCCAGGCTCAGTGCTTGTCCTAGAGAGACTTCATCCCTCTGGGCGGCCCGGGAGAAGGCACTGACTGCTCTTCTATGCAGGCCTGTGCTTCAGAGGAGAGGGAGGCAAGGAGGTGCTCAGAAACCATGTTCCCTGAACGAGACTGGGGGTGGTGCCTCTTCCCTCCTTAAATGGGCCCAGCACCTGCGGGTAGGTCAGAAGCCCGTGAGTGAGAGGCTGGGTCTGGCCAGCAGGATCCGGCAGAGTTATCCGGGGGGCTCCAACCCCTGGCAAGCTACCCACTCCTCCAAGGCAGTTTGGTCATCAGGAACCTTTCCTCTGTGCTGGGGCACTGGGAGCCCCAGGAGGCAGCTCCCTCGTGGATAATGCCAGCAGTGCCCGGCTGCATATGCCAGGGGGTGAAGTATGGATAGAAAAGGCCACTGCGCTCCAGGGCAGCCGGAGATGGCCTCGTGCCACGCTGTTCAACAGAAATACAGCAGGAGCCATATCACGATTTAACATCTGGGGCTGCACTGGAAAGCGTCAGGTCAGAGTTGCCTGGCATGTACAGGCCCATGGGTTTGATCCCCAGCACTGGAAAAAAGTACAGAAGGAAACAGTTAATCCATTTTAGGAGCAATTTTAACAGTGTATTTTCTCTAAGCTGGGTATGGTGGTGTGCACCTGTGATCCCAGCATTCTGTGGGAGGCTGAGGCAGGAGATCTCAAGTTTGAGCCCAGCTTGGGCCGCTTAGTGACTTAGACCCTGTCTCAATTTTTTTTTTAAAGTTTTTTTTTAAAGAACTGGAGGTGTAGCTCCATAGGACCCTGGGTTCAATCCCCAGTACCCCCTCCCAATTAACCAAATCCACGCAAAATACAATTTAAATTTGTAATCGATAAGCAGTTAGGGATGAGCCGGCATGCCCTCTGTCCTGTGTGCCGAGCCTCTGAAGCCCTGGGCGTGTTTGACACTCGGCCCCACGTTTCCTCTGGGACTGGCCTCCTAGCTGATGCTCAGAGGACAGAGCCTCCTGGCTCTGGGGACAGATGCGCCCCCCATCTCCAGCCGGGTGGCCTTAGCCTTTGCATCCTGCTCCTGGCTGAGCTCCCTGCTGCGGCTGCTGCTGGGGTCCCTGGGCTGCAATGGGAGAAAAGGCTTTGAGGAAGGAGCTGGAAGGCCATAAAGTTGGGGCAGAATGGAGGAGAAAAACCCTTAAGACCCAAGTCTAGATGGAGGAGGCGACCTGGTGGCCCGCCCGCAGCGGGTGTGGGGCGAGGTGGCCCGGAGCCACGGGGCTCAGAAGCCCACAGGCCCGCATTGTGCGCCTGTCACACTTCCTTTGGCTTTATTGCTTTTGTCCAACACCCCATTGTCTGGTTTCCTTTTGTCCCCCTTTCAGCGCTGCTGCCTTTTATTTTCCAGCCAGCCTGGTTGTTTTCATTTCTTTTGTCTGAAGTTCCTGAGAGGAAGGTTTTATTTTCAGCGGTTTGATTAATTCACAGCTTGAGCCCGGGGTTTGTTTGTTATGTAATTGCTGCCCTCAGCTTCAGGATAATACCCCCTCCCACTCCCCACCCCCACTCGGCACCGCCTCCGCCTCCCGGGGCCGGGGCCTGGCTTCCAGCCCCTCCCAGTGCCCGGATGGGCTGAGCTGCCTGCTTCCTGGAGGCGCTCCAGGCCCCCCGGGTGGTGGGAGGGGACCCCGGGGCAAGCTGGGTTGGGGTCTCCTCTTCATCTAAGGAAGATGGGGCTGACCGTGGTAGGGTCAGGTAGACCCCTCTTCCCTCCTTGTCCTGGGTACTCGGGGAACCCTGCAATTTGAAAGTGGGTGGGCAGGACAGTTTGGCATTGTCTGACCTGTAGGGTGGAATCCAATCAAATACACATCTATATTTTAGTCAATTATAATGCCCTTTTATGCTCTTATTGTATTTGGCACTGCAGCAGTGCATGATTCAGTTATAGTGTTACATTACAAAAACCGTTTTACAGAATTGATACAATCTATACCAGATTGATGCCCTATACAAATACAGTAGCTCCCCTCCGGTGTTGTCCCAAGTTTCACTTTCCATGGTTTCAGTTACCAGAATAAATAATGCTCATAACTTTTAAATTCCGCTTTGTTATAATAGCATGATGGAATCGGTCTGAATGTGAATAATCCCTTTGTCCAGTGTATCCGTGTTGTATAGCCTACCTGCTCCTTAGTCATTTAGCAGCTGTGCACTTCCCAGAGTGGCAGTTGTGGTACCTCTGAGCTCGTGTTCAAGTGATCCTTATTTTAATAAATGGCTCGGGCCAGAGAGAAGCCCTGAAGTGCTTCCATTAGCTGAAAAGTTCTCAGCAAGAAAAAAGAAAAATTGTAGGCTCAAGTTACTAACAGCTACAATAAAAATGAATCTTTAATCTGTGAAATTGTGAAGAAAGAAAAAGTATGTGCTGGTTGTGCTCTTGCTACTCAAATTGCAAGTTACAGCCACAGTGCATGAGAAGTACGTAATTCAGATGGAAAAGGTCTTACATTTGTGTGTCTAGAAAACATTAATTTCTGCAGGGTCTGATACCACCCACGGCTCAGCCTCTACTATTGAACGTATCTCCCCAAGGATAGGTGGGTGCTTCTATATCATGCTTCCCCTACAGTTTAAGGGATATTTTACTATATATCTGATTTTCTTTTCCTGCACATCTTCTAAAAATTGAACTCCCATGTGTCTTAGTCTGTTTTTTGCTGCTATAACAGAATAGCACAGATAGGGTCATTTTAAGTGGGCGGTTTTTCTCACTATCCTGGAGGCTGGGAAGTCAAGGGGCTGGCATCTGGCCAGGAGGAAGGAGAGCAGCCAAACTCTTCTCACAGCCAGTTGCCTCTAATTAGGCCCCACCTCCCAGTATGGTTCCACTGGGGCAGCGTTTTCTACAGTTCAGCTTTGGGGGTTGTGTCCAACCACAGTCCCCGTGCAAATATGTTCTTGGGAATTGTTACTGACAATGCTTCTCTAGCTGGTGTGTATCAGATTCATCTGGAGCGTTGTTCAGATCCCTAGATTGTTTTGTGATGAGGATCCATGACTTTGCTTCAAACCAGCCCCCATCCATGCAAGCTGGCCCTTCTATAGCCGGACCTGACTGCGTGGAGCCAGATTCAACCAAATGGGACCCCCCCCCCTTAGTGTCTGTTCCCTAAACAAACAATGGAGCACAGCTGTTTACATGGCATTTATATCGTAGTGGTCATGAGTAATTCAGGGAGGAGTTGTAGTACATGGAAGATGTTCACAGGTAATAGGCAAATACTGTGCCATTGTGTAAAGGGGACTTGAGTACCGTGGTTTGGTGCTGCAGGAGTTTGGGTCGGGTCCTGGAAACAGTGCCCCACAGATTCCAAGGGACGACTGTAATAGCTCAACTGCAAAGCTTTAGCAAACGCCAAACCTGTGCTTTCTATGCCGCCAGCTGCTCCAAGCACATGTAAATACTGACTGACCCTCAGGACTGCCCCACATGGCAGGGGCTTGCTTGCTCATTTCACAGGCGGGAGACTGAGGTGTAGGGAAGCTAAGCACCACACACAGGGTCCATCGGCCAAGGCAGGGCCCGTCCAAAGTGGGAACCTGCTTTGTGTTCCCGCCAGAGCCTGGAGAGTGGCCTGTGGGAGGGTGGGCATCTGCTGCTCCAGCCTGGCATCCTCTCATGTCTGAGGCTCTGCAATTGCTCACCCCACTCAAGGTGCCAGGCAGTGGAATGGCAGAAGGGGAGGCAGCATCTCCAGCGAGGCTGCCAGTTTATGGGCTGCAGAGACAGGACTGCAAATGCAGGTGCCTCTAGGCTGGACCCTAAGCCAGAGATTCCAGCTAAATAACAGAAAATATGGCCTATAATTTATTTTCCGTGTGTGTTTGTGTATTGAACCCAGCACCTTTGCACTGAGCTATATCCCCAACTCTTTTTTTATTTTTCAAGACAGGGTCTTACTAAGTTATCCAGGCAGGACTTGAATTCACAGTCCTCCTGCCTCAGCCTCCCGGGTGTTGGGATTACAGGTGTGTACCACTTCACCCTGGCTAATTTCTCCCATTTTTGTTTTGTTTTGTTTTGGGCACCGGGGATTGAACTCGGGTCCTTGCGCAGCAGGCAGCTGAAACCACTGAGCTAAATCCCTGGCCCAATTTCTCCCATTTTTAATAAATACCTGAAAATAAGAAATGTTTCACTTTTACCTCATCGCAGTTATAAGAATAATGGAATCGGGGTGTAGCTCAGAGGTAGAGTGGTTGCCTGGCATGAAGAGGCCTTGGTTTCCATCCTTGGTACCCCAAGAGGGAATAAATGCCTTACTTGAGGTAGCTGATAAATACTTGGTTTCCTTTGGATGGAGTGATAGCAACGAAGGCAAACTGGCCTGGGTGTAAGGAGCGCCAGCCACTCAATTCCAGCTGACTTTCGTCATTGTGCCAGAAGTTCAGATCCAGATTTTAATGTGCTACCTCTGGGTTTTTACGTTTTGGTAGCTAGTTCTGTACCCATGCACACACAGACATAGGCGCACGCATGAGGTCTTCTACTCCTTAGACACCCCCCCACCCCCCATCAGCCAGTCCTAGTGCTGCTGCAGGCTGGAACTACTGAAGGTTGGGCCCCATTGGAGATTTTTTTTTTTTTTTTTTTTTTTGGTACTGGGGATTGACCTCCGGTCCTTATGCTTGTGAGGCAAGGGACCAGAACCACTGAGCTAAATCCCCAGCCCTAGGGCCCCATTGTCTCTAGACCTTTCTACTTAAAAAATGAACAAACGACGTCAAGCACAGGGACAGCAGAGTCCTTCTCTAACTTTGCTGTGGGTTCCGAAAGTAGTCGGGTGCACGTGGTGTCACGTGGCTACGGGAGGGGTCCCTCCCTGGGGGCGCTCAGGGCCTTACCTGCCCCGCTCTGCCCCTCCTCCTGCAGGATGTCCATGAGGAGCCCCGTCTCTGCCCGGCTGGCTCTGGATGGCGCTGGCACCATGGTGAACTGCACCATCAAGGCTGAGGAGAAGAAGGATCCTTGCCGTGAGGACTCCCAGGGTTCAGCCGCTGTGGCTGAGCCCCAGCCTGGAGACCCAGTCCGGGACCCCCCAGATGCCGCTGACCCCCAAGCTCCAGCTCAGGTGCCCAGCACTTTCCCAGGGGCTCCTGGGTCTGTGCCCCTGCCCCATGTCCCTGTGTAGCTCACACCCAAGCCCTGCACCCCACCTCACCGCTGGGCAGGGCAGGTGCGTGGCCCCAGCTGGGCAGCAGATGCAGGCAGAAGTGGTTAGGTGAGCAGAGGCGCTGCCGGGCCACCTGCTGGAGTGGGACAGGGACTCGCCGCCTGGTGGTGACTGCTGGCCAGGGCTGGTTGGCACAGGATGCACAGAGTCTGGCTTAAAAGTTGGCTACCAGCTTCTTCATGTGGTTTGAGAGAATCCGCTTGTCACCCCTTTTTACCTTACTGTTGAAAGGGCATATCATTCCTCACCCTTAAAAGTAGGGGAACTGGGGCCAGGGACTTAGCTCAGTGGTTCTGCCACCTGCCCTGCAGGCGCAAGGACCTAAGTTCAATCCCTGGTACCAAAAAAACAAATGGGAGAAATGATCAGTGTAGTCACTAAGAATTCTTGTAGCACATGAAAATTCTGATTCCACGCAGGAGAAATAAAGCGGGGATATCTAGTTAAAAACCAGATGAGTGAAAATGAGAGTTTTGGGTTCCCAGGAGGGCTCCATCTTGGAAGTGTGTGGTCAGGGAGGACTTCCTGGAGGAGCAGGGCTTCAGGGATGGGGAGGACTCTGGTGGGAAAAGGAGCAGCCTTTGTAGGGAGGGCAGAGCTGGGGCAGTGGGTGTGTCCTGGAAGTAATAATTAGCAGCTGGCGTGGGGCCCCTGACTGATGGCAAACCCCATTCACTTGCTTTAACGCCCTCGCCCTCGATCCCAGCGACATTCCTGTGACGTGGGAGGGATTAGCATTCCATTTTCAGAGGAGGGAAGTGCGGTTCCCAGAGATTCAGGGATGAGGGTGGTGGTGGGTGGAAGCCGGGCCTGAAGTGCTTGGTCTCCCGTGCCCTTCACGTGGCATTGGGTAAAGGGCCAGCAGGGTTGAGGGGTGGGGGTGGGGCCCCTTCTGGGTGAGTCGTAAGGCAGGGGAGAGCCTGGGGTCCCCTTGGGTGGGTTCTCTGGGGTTGTGTGACAGCTCAGCGTGTCTTGCAGGAGTGTACCTCTCCAGAGAGCAACGGGTGCCCAGAGCCGAAGAGACCAGGCACCTCCGAGGCAGCTTCTGGAAGCCAGGAGAAGCTGGACTTCAACCGCAACCTCCAGGAGGGTAAGAGGGGTGCCAGGCAGAGGCGGCCCAGGTGGGCGGGGACAGGGTGGTGCCCCTCAGCCCGTGGTGTCTTCCAGTGGTTCCGGCCATCGAGAAGCTACTGTCCAGCGACTGGAAGGAGAGGTTTCTGGGAAGAAACTCTGTGGACACCAAAGATGTCAAAGGTGAGGGTCTTTGCTGCTGGCCTGGCTGTGCAGCCTGGGAGTGAAGGGTGTTCTTGGGCCTCCCACTTGTCCCGTGCCACTTGGCTGCTTCCTGGCCCTAGTGGTCATCACCATCCGAGCCTGGGGCCCCAGGCAACAGATCTGCCCCATCGATCCCCACCTAGGAAAGGCCTGGGAGACGCCAATCCCTCGGGTGTGGATTTGGGTCTGGTGGAGGGACCCTTGTGACATCAGGCTCCTCATTCCCCTTTTCCAGTCTAACGTGGGCAGGAAGTTCGCTTTCACTTCTGACGATTAATTCCGGCTCCAGGGACCTCACCGAAAGAGGTTCTTCCAGGGCAGCTGCCTGGGTTCCCTCATTTTCCTGGGGTGGTTGATCCCACCCCAGAGGGAGCTTTAAACCAATGCAGACGCCCAGGATCCATCCCCGCCTTCTCACCGAGGTCCCCAGGGGATGGGGCCTGGGCACCTGTATTTTTCAAAGGCCGCTTGAGTGATTCTGATGCAGATGGCCTGAGCAGTCGCTGCACAAACCTTAGCCAAATGGGTGGGGAGGGAAACAAAGTGAGCTAACGTGTGTTCTCGGCAGATTCTGGACCAGGAGCTCTCTGTCCATTAGCTCCTTCAACCTCACACAGATCCCATAAGGTGCCTAATACTGTGCCCATTTATAGATTGTTTTTTTAAAACACCCTAGTCATGTGTGGTGGCGTGTGCCTGTAGTCCCAGCTACTCAGAAGGCTGAGGCAGGAGGATTGCAAGTTCAAAGCCAGCCTGGGCAACTTAGTGAGACCTTGTCTCAAAAAAGTGGAGGAAGGCTGGAGGAGTATCTCAGTGCCACAATGCTTACCTAGCATGCACGAGGCCCTGGGTTCAGACCCCAGTATTGCAAAAAAACGCTCTAAAGTGCAGAGAAGCTGGTAATGTGCCTGACAGGGTCTTGGGATGACGTAGGAATCCCAGTCTCTGTCAGATGGGAGGGCGAAGGATGGACAGATGGACTAACCAGAACTCCATGGTGGCTGTTCCACTGGGGAGCAGGGACCCAAGAGAGCCTGGCGGAGAAGGAGCTGCAGCTTCTGGTCATGATCCACCAGCTGTCCACCCTGCGGGACCAGCTCTTGACAGCCCACTCAGAGCAGAAGAACATGGCCGCCATGCTGTTCGAGAAGCAGCAGCAGCAGATGGAGCTGGCCCGGCAGCAGCAGGAGCAGGTGGGGGCCGGGCTAGGACTGGGCAGGCGCTGGGTGCGGGGGATGCCAGGCTGGTGCCCGTGGCCACGTTGCCTGCTCCTTCCCTCCCAGATCGCCAAACAGCAGCAGCAGCTGATTCAGCAGCAGCATAAGATCAACCTCCTTCAGCAGCAGATACAGGTAACAAGGGGACCCACTTAGGAGCCCCAGAGCAGGAAGCACGAGGGTGACACCAGCCCCAGACGCTGCCGGGGACCAGGGCTGCGACCGAGCTGATCACTCAGCCTGACCTTGAGGGTGGGCCCTTCTTTCGGCTCCAGCCCTTCCTTGTCTGTGTCCCCTTTATAAGGGGCGAGCAAGGGTGGCCGAATGTGTCCCCCTCCCTGGCTGAGACTCAAGGGCAGGGAGGCTTGGGGCCAGATGATTCCACCCTCTGTCCTGGGTGGACCACATCTGGGGGCACTCAGGCAAGGTCCTTTGCCTTCAGCAGGTCAACATGCCTTATGTCATGATCCCAGCCTTCCCCCCAAGTCACCAGCCTCTGCCTGTCACCCCTGACTCCCAGCTGGCTCTGCCCATCCAGCCCATCCCTTGCAAACCAGGTGAGCATGGAGGGACGGGGCTGCCACTGAGGCTGGCTTGTGCTGAGGTCAGGACAGCCCGATCGGCTTCACTATTCACGTGCCTCGTGGCCTTTCTTTATCGGACCCATCCAGTGGGAGAATGGAAAGGGGACATTTTCAGCCTCAGAGTGCTTTCCAGACAGAAGATGCAACCTCCTACCTCGGAGCACTTACGGGCCAGAGCGTTAGCATCTCCAGTAGTAACCACAGGCCAGGCATCTCCCAGTTCTACAGCCACCTCGATTCCTCCTTCACACTCTTCCCTGCCCTGACCTTGTCCCTCTGTGCGTCCCGGCCGGCACTGAAGTTCAGCAGTGACTGTGTGAGCCACACTGTCCTTGCTGGCTGGCGAGCCGTGGGCTGATAAAGTGTGAACTCTGAGCCCGAGGAACTGACAGCCAGGAATGCAGTTGGGGACAGGACAGGCCTGGGCAGTCTGGGAAGGCTTCCCAGAGAGGTGGCTTTGGGTGGGGGCGGACGGCCCAGGAGGAGGATGCGGGCGGAGGCCTGGACTCTGAGGTGGAAGCTGCTAGGTGGTGGGAGTTGAGGGGGCACACGATGGGGCTGGGGTGTGGCTGGGGAGGGCGGTTGCCATGGAGCCTGGGCTGGGGGTTTCCTGCGTAGCATGTGGGACGTACTTGGCCTTGAGCAGCTCGTGTGCTCTCTGGCTGCAGGTGGGGGGGGTGCAGAGAGCACTGGGTGGAGGCTGCCGAGCTCAGTGAGGAGTTTGGGTAACAGACAGAGAGCGTTGTCGCCTTTGGGTAGGGAGTAGACGTGCTGCCCAGGACTGCTCCAGGAAGGTGACAGCCGTGACGCCAGCCCTGCTGGTCCCGGCCCTGACCCACAGCCTTAGCTGGTGCCCTCGGCCTGCAGCGTGGCGTGTGCGCTCCCACGCTGGCCTCTGTTCCTTGGTGCCCACCTTCCCCGTGCGAGCCCCACCCCCACCCCCCAGGCTGTAGCTCACAGCTCCCGAGAAGCCTGCTGTGGTCACCTGGCTGGAACAAAGGTCTCTGCCAGGCCACCTGTGGTCCTGATCACCACCTGCCATGTGCTGTGATCTGTACACAGGCTTATCTCTCCGCCTGAACTGCCCCACCTCCTTGGTGCCCGGCCTGGCTGAGGGAGAGTGGGGCTGAGGAGCTAGAAGAGAGTAGAGGTTGAGGGGAAGGAGCTGTGGTCTTGAGGACCTGGGTTCAAATCCTGCCGCTGCTGTTTAACAGCTCTATGGGCAACCCATGGGTCTCCCAGAGGTTTCTTCATCTGTAATGTAGGGAGCACCTATTATGTCTGCACACTGTCGGAGGGATCGTGCACACGAGGCGCCTCCCACTGGGTGGCTTTGTGTGCGCCCTATACACAGTAGGAACGGGCCACCAGTGCCTGTCGAACGAGTCCACAGTGTTCCCTCCCTTGCTGCACCCGTGTAAACTGCACAGTGGGGTGGGAGGGGTGGCACAGGATGAAGGTGCAGATCATGGTGCCACCGGGAGCAGGGAACAGGGGTCCCCAGCAGTGTTTTGGGGCTGAGGAGGCTCACGCAGGCCTTTTCCCCCTGCCCCTTTTCTGAAGTGGAGTACCCGCTGCAGCTGCTGCACAGCCCCCCTGCGCCCGTGGTGAAGAGGCCGGGGGCCATGGGTGCCCACCACCCCCTGCAGGTACAGCCCTGGGCCCGCTGGCCACCTTCCTGCCCCCTGCTCTCTCCGGCTCTCCCTGCAGCCTTGCCTGGGTGTGCTTGTCCCTCACGGGCTCTGAGTCCTCTCCGCGCTGCACCCGCCCTTTGACGTCTGCCTGTTCCTCAGGAACCCTCCCAGCCCCTGAACCTCACAGCCAAGCCCAAGGCTCCTGAGCTGCCCAACAGCTCCAGCTCCCCCAGCCTGAAGATGGGCACCTGTGGAGCCCGGCCCCCCAGCCACGGAGCCGCCACACGGGATCGGCCGTGCAGCCCACCCAGCCTGCCTCTGGGTAAGCTTTTGCACCTGCGCAGTGGCCTCTTTCGGGAGAGCGCCGAGGGGGGTCAGACCTCGGGCATGGCCTTCTCCCCTGTGCCTCTCCCCGCCCAACTGGCCCAGCGTCACATCCGGGCCCTGCATTGCTGGTTTGGGGTGCTGGCCTCGTGTGCGGTCCGCTGACACTGACAGCAGCAGTGTGTGTGGTGTCCCTGTGTGTGCAGGGGCTGGAGAGGGTGGCGTTAACCCAGCTGACCACTAGGGGGCGCGGCGTGAACCTGGAGGGGTTTGGGCCCAGCGCGGGGTGAACTCTGAGTCCGCCCGCTCGCTTTCCCCTTCCTGCAGGCTTCCTGGGTGAAGGGGACGCTGTCACCAAAGCCATCCAGGATGCCCGGCAGCTGCTGCACAGCCGCAGTGGGGCCTTGGAGAGCTCCCCCAGCACCCCCTTCCGCAAGGTGTGGGCATACTCCCTTGTCCCCGAGGGCAGGAGCAGTGGCACTGGGGTGGAAGGGAGGAGTCGTCAGAGGTGGGCAAGGTGGGCGAGGTGGGCGCAGAGCAGGACGCAGGAGGCTGGTGTTCAAGTTGTCCCTGTCAACCCCAGGACCTCATCAGCCTGGACTCGTCCCCAGCCAAGGAGCGGCTGGAGGACAGCTGTGTGCACCCTCTGGATGAAGCCGTGCTGAGCTGTGACCTGGATGGTGAGGGCTCCGGCTCTGGGCTCAGCCCAAGGCTGCAGCCATGGGAGCTCCTGGGCGCCTCCTGGTGGCCACACAGGGGATGTCACTCTGGCCTGCTGCAGATAAACTGCCCCGCTGACCTTGTTCCTGTTCTCCAGGCTCCCGCCACTTCCCCGAGTCCCGAAACCACAGCCACATCAAGAGGCCCATGAATGCCTTCATGGTGTGGGCCAAGGACGAGCGGAGGAAGATCCTCCAAGCTTTCCCAGACATGCACAACTCCAGCATCAGCAAGATACTTGGTAAGGATGGATCGCTGGGCCCTCTGGGCTCTTCACTCTTGGGGTGATTCTGGTAGCACCCCTTCAGGATGCAGGCACCTGTGTTCTGCACTCCCTATCCCAGCCTTTTCTGCCCAGACCCCTGGAACTGCCTGGGGCAGAAAATGGGAGAAATTGGTGTTCTTGGACTCCTAGTAGAAAGATTTTAAAAAATTATGTGTCTCTTGGAGGCCAGGGAGGGTTTCAGGGCAGGACAGATGGCTCTAGAAGAGAGCAGTTGTTGTCAAGACTGAGGCTCCCTCCTTGCTATTGTCTTGTCTGAGACAGCAGGGTTTTGTGTTTTTGTGCTGTAGATCGAAGGCCTAACAGGGCCTGCCAGGCACCTGCTATGTGAGCCCCCCCCCCCCCCACTTCAGGGCACCCCAGCTGGCCTGACCCCAGGTCCTTTGCCTGAGCAGGGACCTGTCTGGGTTGTTGGTGGCCTGGGGTGGTGCTGTCCTTGCCTGACAGTCAGATGCCCCACACTGGTTAACTTCATTTCCGCAACGTTTGGCTCCACACTGGGGCTGCCCCTTGTATACACATGCCATCTTGACCCCACGTGGGGACCAGGGCTACTGGGGGCCTGCAGAGCCCAGCCCTGACTCCCTGCCCTTTCTCCCGCACAGGCTCCCGTTGGAAGTCCATGAGCAACCAGGAGAAGCAGCCCTACTACGAGGAGCAGGCCCGGCTGAGCCGGCAGCACCTGGAGAAGTACCCCGACTACAAGTACAAGCCGCGGCCCAAGCGCACCTGCATCGTGGAGGGCAAGCGGCTGCGGGTAGGCGAGTACAAGGCCCTGATGCGGACCCGGCGCCAGGACGCTCGCCAGAGCTACGTGATCCCGTGAGCAGACCCACCCTGGGCGCCAGCGGCCGCGTGAGAGCTGGGTGCTCATGTGTGGCTGGCCTGTGATGGGGGTGCTGCCTGTGTGTGGGGTGATGGGTCACCCCCGTGTGTGCGAGTGTGTGGCTGAGTGTGCCTGGAGAGCCCATTGCTGAGGGACCAGTACAAACTCAGGTGCTGAAAACATTCATTGCACAGCAAGCTGCCTGCCCAAAGCAAGCAGCCCAGTGGATGCCTGAAATACAGTTCCCCAAAGTTGGGTTACTTGCGATCCCCCAAGAGTTTTACCTGGCGCTGCAGTAGCTGATGGTGCATTTGGCCATTGGAGGCAGACAGGGGCCAGGGCGTGCGTTGTAGAGCCAAGGGGGGTGGGCCGGGGGAGCCCAGGGTTGGGGTGCAGGTGCCGGGCGCCCCTGACCCCACCCCCCGCCTCTCTCAGCTCACAGGCAGGCCAGGTGCAGATGAGCTCCTCAGACGCCCTGTACCCCCGGGCTGCAGGTGTGGCCCTGGCACAGCCCCTGGTGGATCACTATGTCCCCCAGAGCCTGGACCCCAACATGCCCGTCATTGTCAACACCTGCAGCCTCAGGGAGGAGGGAGAGGGCACCGACGACAGGCACTCGGTGGCGGACGGCGAGATGTACCGGTACAGCGAGGACGAGGACTCGGAGGGCGAGGAGAAGAGTGATGGGGAGCTGGTTGTGCTCACGGACTGAGCCTGGGCCTCCTCAGGGCGCGGCCCCGACCCCATGGCACCGCGGGCGGCGTGGACTGTGTTGGCACTGGACTTGGGCACAACCGTGCCCTCGTAGAGACTGACGAGGGGGAGGCCTCCCCGACTCCCTGGGCGCCCTGAGGCGCTGTGGCCTTGGTGGCAGGACCTGCCTGGTGCTGGCTGGGCCGGCTGAGCTCCTGGACCCCTGGGGTCTGGCCAGGGGCCACTGGGTGACCCTTCTGCCGGCAGGCCGAGCCCCCGGGGTGCCACACGCTTTGTTTCCGTACCTGCCTTGTGGGACCAACATTCCTCCCACGTGCACTGCCGATCACCGTGCGAAAGGGCCTGTCTGTCCCTCACCGTCTGCCTGCCAAGTCCGGGCCTCTGGCTGCTGTGTGCGTGTGCGTGTGCGTGTGTACATGTACATGTGTGTGTTTTCATCAACTCAGTGCACCAGGTATTTATTTCGTGCCCCATATGTGCCGGGCACCGTTGCCGAGTTCCTCTGGATGTCTCTCAGTGCCACTGTCGCTTCTCTGGGGGCCTCTTCTGTGCTTCTGTGTCCCCAAATTGCTACCTCTTCGTCAGTCTGGGTGTCTCAGGTTCTGTGTGACCTTGTGTGCATCTCTCTGTCCCTGTCTGTCCTCGAGGCCCTCTCTCTCCCTTGCTCCAGGTCTCCCCTGCCCTCGCTGGCCTCTGGATTCTCTCTAGCCCCTGGGCCCGCCAGCCCTCCTGACCCCTGATCCCTGACCCCTGCCCCCCTTCCTGACTCTGCCAGTCTTTCCCACGGAGCCATTTTTAGCTCCAAGCAGCATAAGAATGGCCTCAGCATCCACTGGGCTTTGTCCTGGTGCCCAGCCCCTGGGCGCAGGCCGGGTCCCAGGAGTCGGGCAGAGCTGATGGTGCCCCCTTTTCTGTCGCTGACAGGCCTCAGTTAGGGCCCGAATGGCAGCCGGCCTCTGTTCCTCCTGAGCTGGAGGCCGGTGTTTTCCTGAAGGGGCCGGTAAGACTCGGGCTCCCCTCCCCCACGCTAGGGGACAGCCCCCCACTGGCTGCCCCAGGTGGTATTTCCTAAGAACATCAACCCCGTTGGCACCTGGGCTCAAGGTCCAACAGCTCCGGGTAAGTCTGGGCACCCTAATCCCACAGGGCCCATGTGATGCCTGCCCCGCCCCATCTCCTCTCCTTCCAGGCTGTTTCTTTTTTATGACTGTAAACATAGATAGTGCTTTATTTTGTTAATGAGATAATGAGTAATTTAACCAGCACATTTGTTTTCTGATGGCATAATAAAGACAGACCATTTCAGAACCGGTCTGTACGAGGCGGTGGGGAGGGGAGGCTGGCCTAAATCCAGAATTTCCTCCAGCACACTGCTGCCCCCTGGCGGCAGCTTTTGGGAGTTACAACCACGGAACCTGGAGGAAGTGGTTTGGGCCAAGGGGGCCCCCGGCCGAGACCGTGAGGCGGGCGGCCCTGCCCCGCCTGCAGGAGCGAGCCCGGCTGCTGAGGCAGGAGGCCCAGGAGACGGCACCTGAGCACCGTGGCCGGCATCGGGAGGCCCTGGAACCAGGTGCGGTAGGGTTCGTGGCCGGTCTCACTCTCCGCCCCCGAAAACGAGGGGATCAGACTTCTCCGAGCTCTCAGCCTCTTGGAGAAGGCTCCCTTTGAGAGTCTGAAGGAAGCAGTGGAGTCATCCCAGAAAAGGGCTCCGAGAGGCACCGGGAGCCCATCTCTGAGCTAGCAGCGTCCCCATACCGATGGGCTTCTGGCCTCCATGACCTTAGGCTTGAATGACAATTTTAAAGGGGCCTCTGTTACAGTAGAAGGAAATGAGAGGCCTGAAGGGGCAGGATGAGACTCTTCAAAATGCACGTACATGATGATCTGTAGAAAGAGCTCTTGTGGTTAAAAATTAATCTCATCCGCATAGAATGAGGGCAGCAATGGCAATTCTTGTGAGAGACTTGGGCTGGATTAATAGAGGCTTACTTCCACAACTAGGGAGGTGATGAGCCCCTCTCTAGAAAGGCCCAGAAGCAGGCACCTTGTGTGGAGGAGGAGGGGGGGGGGACGGAACCTGGTGGCCGTTTTGTTGGAGAAACGGAACAGGATGAGGGAGGAGGTTTAGTCCAGACAGTGGAGACTAGGATCTGGTGAACAGGACAAGATGGCCCGCTTCACAGCCAGGGCGCGGTGCCCGTAGGTTTGTGGCTTCACTACTTTTTAACAAAGATGTTCAGGAGCAGACGCGGCCGTATCGACGGGGGCGAGGCGAGGGGCCTTCTAAAGTCAGGGTGCTGCACTCCAGGCCACAACCCTCGAGCCTGCGGGCGTGGAGACCGCCCCCCCCCCCAACCTTTCCCAGCCCAGCCACCCCCCCCCCCGTGAGCCCGTGCCTCCCTCCTGCCTGCCCCCTAGTGGTTGTCTGGCAGAACTGCTGGCCTCCCTGCCCCTGCTTCCTAGGGGTCTCTAGCGAACTTACCTCGGTGTCCAGTTTCTCTTGCTGCCTTTTCCCAGGTCCTCTGTGGCTTCGGGTGGGGGCAGCACTGCCAGAGGTCCTGCAGGTACCTTTGTCCTGCCGGCCTCATTCCAGCTGCCGGCGCAGTCCCGGCGGGGAGCTTGGCGGGGCCGTCCCAGTAGAAGCCCGACCGGGTCAGGTGGGTCACAGAGGCCGGGAACAGTGTGTCCTGGTCGTTATTACCGGGAAGGTCGGGCAGCAAGTTTGTCCCCTGCCCCCGGAGCTCGTGCAGAGCGTCTAGCAAGGGGCCTGGGGGCACTGAGCCGGTTAGCCTGGGGCACTAGCGGGAAAGGGGAAGGAGGTCTCACACCCCTTCCTCCCTTGGGGCCCAAAGGGTGGAGATGCTTCTCCACAAAGTGGGAGAGCGGTGAGCACAAGGTGAGCACACGTGTGCAGACGGTGCCCTGAGCCACGGGCCAGTCCCCCGGGGCTCCATCACAGCCACCGCTGCGTGACAGAGGCTGGAAATGAAGCCGGCCTCATGGCTAATTCTCCCCCAGCTCCACAGGTGGCTCTGGGCAGAGCAAGGAGGGCGGACACTGCCCTGCAGGCTGTGGGCCCCCGGCCCCCGCTCGGAGCCACCCTGCCCCCCCCCCGGGGGGGCCATCCCTCCCGGCCCCTGCCTGGGGACTGGCCAGCGGGTGCCGTGGCACCGGGACACATTCGCAGGCAAAAGCCAAACCACCAAAGTCCACCTGGCAGGCAGCTTCTGCTGCTGCCACTGCTGCCCTTAAGGACTCGAAATATTTTCACCTTTGATTTTCTGCTCTCTCCTCCTGGCTTTCTGAGAAAGTGACTGGTCCCGTAGTCACTGTTGCCTGCTGTCCTGAAAAGCAGCCCCCTTCCCACCCACTCCAGTGTCTGGGAGCCAAAGCAGGCCAGGGAGGAGGTTGTGAGCGCTGCTCTCGGGGCCCCAGTGCCTCCTCACCCTGGCTGCCCCCACTTCCTGTAATCTCAGCCCAGCTCCTGCTACCAGGGTCAGCTGACTCTCGTAAGCTCAAAGGCAGAGCAGCAGGGAACCACGCTGCCCAGGTTGACCAGGGGCGACAGCAGTGCGGGCTGCTGCTATGGTGACTTCCACATGGGGACAGCAGAGAGGGCTGCAGGAATACTGATCCCACCCCAAGTCAAGTCCCCGCCACTGTCCCTCAGAACAGTCCAGAAACAAGCATTTTATTGCATAAAACCATGATAATTTACAAGTGAGACACTGTGAGCCAGAGCTTGGGAGGACCCTGAGGGCCTCTGAGGACAGAGGGAGGTGAAGGCTGCTGACTGGCAGGGCCACCGAGCTCAGTCAGCAGTTTCACGATCAGCCCTGCCAGGCCCCCTGTGTAGAACCCTGCAGCCCCCTGGCCCCAGTCAGTCAGTCCCAAGTGAGAAGACCTTGGGTCAACCCGGGATGGAAGGCAGAGATGGAGACAAAAGGCAGGGGGCTGCTGGCTCTGGTGCCAGCCCTCCCACCCTTGGCCAGGTCCCCTCTGGCCAAGCCACAGCATGGAGAACAAGGCTTGGGAGGGTCAGGGCTTCCCCTCCTTCGCCTCCCTCAGCAGGCTGCACAGGGACAGAGCAGAAGGAAACATTTCCTGTCTGCAGCTTAAGAAGGGGGGAACCGGCTGAGGGAGTGAGGCCTCTCGGACCAGGCGGCTGTGGTGACACCGCCAGGTTCCATTCCAGGCCCCTCCCCAGGCCGTGGACGGCAGTGGGCAGAGTTGGCCTGAGGCTGGTCTGGGGCTCAATAACCTCCCCCGTGGGGCATGCAGTGGGTCAGGGCGGAGGCTGGAGCACTGGAGGTAGCAAGGAACCCTCCCTTCTCCCTGCCGGGAAGGGTCAGAGACACATCTAAGGCAGTCCAATTCCAGCAGGCCTAGGCCCGGGACCGGTGTGCTTCCCTGGGGCAGTGAGCCCAGGCCCTGGCTGTCTGCAGGCACTTCCTCCCTCCCAGCCCACGAGGTGTAGGGGCCCCAGTGTTGGGTCCTGTCAGCCCCTCCAGGCAGGAGAACGAGGTCTGTGGTGGCATCCACCTGTCCCCTCTCCCACCTTGCCCAAGGGTGTGGACCCCAGAGCACAGCTGTGTCCAGCAGATGGCAGGGCAGAGTCTGGGGGGCTGGTCACTTTGGCATCTCCAAGGCGGACACTTGGGGCTTCACCTTGAAGTACTGGTTGAATCGGATCACCGCGTACCTGCCCGGAGGGAAGCTGGGTGTGAGGAAGCCAGGGAAGGGGCCCTGCTGAGGACACCCCATGGTCATCAGCTTGAAGCCCATCTACCTCCAGGTGGATCCACCCTTGCCCAGATTGATTTTTTAAAGTTTCAAACAGATTTGCGTAGGTCAGACTGGAGCAATCCTTCAGCAAACATGTTTGCATGGAGTTTTGTTTTCACAAGTCTGTAATGTTGATATTCATATTGCTGTGTAAGGAAATCTCCAGAACCTTTTCATCTTGCAAAACAAACTGTACCATTAAACAACACTCCCTTTCTGCCTTCACCCTGGCCCCTACAGCCGCCATCCTATTTTCTGTTTCTATGAATTTGACTAGTTACCTCTTACACCCAATGGAAACACACGGAATTTGTCTTTTTGTAATGGGCTTGCTTCACTTCGACCGATCCTCGAGGTCCGTCCATGCTGTAGCATGGGCCAGGCTCCCTTTCCTTTTTAAGACTGAATAATATATCCTAAGCCGTCCATCAACAGCTGGGCTGCTTCCACTTCTTAGCTACCATGCATGTTGCTAGGAATTGGGTATACAAATACTTCTTCGAGACCTTGCTTTCAGTTCTGCTGGATGTATCCCCAGAAGCAGGAATCTGGGATCACATGGTCATTCTATTTTAAGTGCCTGAGGAACCACCTTACTGTCTCCCCTAGCGGCTTCGCCATTTCCATTCACACAAACGGTGTGCGTCCGTTTCACTTTCCCCACACCCTTGCCAGAACTTATTTTCTGGTTTCATTCTCTGGTTTCCTGAGGCACAGTGTCACTACTAGTTGAGCCTGGTGATCTCACTGTAGCGCAGGCTGGCCTCACACTCATGGTGACCTCCTACCTCTGCCTCCTAAATAAATGCTGGGATTACAGGCGAGAGCCACCCTGCCTGGCTTCATTCACGTTTTCAATGGCTGATGTCCTGACTGGTGCCATGCGCTGTCGCTCTGGGCTTTTGGCCTACATTGTTCTAATGGTTGGGACACCTAGGAGCCAGGGTAGTGGGTCTCTTTCAGCTGAGGTGGGATGGGACAAGGACACGCATACGAGACTGGAATGGAGGAAATGATTCCTAGCCTGTAGGTATTTTGAAACAAAGGCCCCCTGGAGTTCTCAGTAGTCAGGCGCAGGCTAGGTATGGTCCCCAGGGTCACTGAGAACCTCTGAAAGAGCAGGTGGGTCTGAGTCCTCCCTCGAAGGGGCCATCACCGTTGCTATCAGGCTCTGGCAGTGGGGTCAGGGCAGGCATCACCTACTGGACCTGGGGGGCCTCCCCTGGCCTCCCTGATCAGTGACTGCACAGGAAATCGGCTGCAGTGGGGCCAGGACAGCAGAGCAGAGACGGGACTCCAGGGACTGGACCGGACTGTGCTTTGTCCCACACCCTGGCTCAAAGGCCTTCCCCGTACCCCGCCTCCGCTCACCTGAGGAAGTCGAAGTTGATGGTGGAGTACTGGTTCTGGATGAGCGCCCAGAGGGCCCAGAAGAAGTGGGACGCCTAGAAAGAGACCAGAAGGCATCAGCCCAGCAGGGCCCTGCAGGGACGGGAAGACACAGCCAGAACAGCAGCAGGGACAGGGAGGGAAGCTGCCAAGTCCAAGCCACCGGGCTGCATTTGGTCTGATTTCCCTGGAGCCAGAGAGCGTGGGTTCTAAGTGGCCAAACAGCAATCACACAGCAGCACCTCCCCCGCTCTCGGGCCAAGGCCCCCAGCCTGTATCTCCCGCCTCCTCCTAAAGTTGCTCACATGGGTTGGCTACAGTCTCCATCTATTCCCTTCTGTCCCTTAAAAGGGGCTGAGGTTCACTAGCAGGTGTGACCATGACTGATGAAATCTTAGCAAGAGGGCTTGTTTTCCACTGCAACACCGAGGAGGAAGAGCTAATACAGTCAGGGTTGTGCCAGTGAGAACAGAGAATCTGAAGTCACAGAGAAGTGTAGATTCGATGAAGCTCTATCACGTGTTGTGAAATGCCGGGCGGCTGACAGTAAGACAGCAATCCCCGGGCCCACACCAGTGGAGACCTGCCGTGAACCGGCTTCCTTGATGAGTGCGGCTCAGAATGGAGACCCAAAAGCTCAGTGATGGCAGCAGGAAAAGCCTGCTGGGAAAGACAGCTAGAGCCCTGAGCCACGGGAGGGTCAGAGTTCGAGCCCCACCTCCCCCAGAGGCTGAAGTTAGACGTGGGAAGAACCACTCACTTTCCAAACAAGAGAACTGCTAATGAAGGAAGCTGAGTTTTTCTTGGAAATACTTCTCTAGAAACGAGAGCTCTGAAGGGGCAGGTCACGATTAAGGGGGTGTTAAGGTGACTTCCTGGCCGCTGGGATGGGCTCTGAGCAGGAGGCTGGGTGCAGCTCCCCAGCCCGCCCCTCGAAGTCCCAGGCACTTACCAGGGCGAACTTGTTGACTTGCACATAGAGCCGCTCCACCTCCCGAGGGGACACAGCCGAGCCCTTCTGGGCCTGGAGGTAGTAGCGCAGCCACTGTAGCTGGGTCTCCCTCAAAGGGTACCGGGAGTAATCGACCCCGTTCACACCTGGGGGGAGGCGGCCAGACAGAAGGTGCTGGAGGCCACCACCTGGAGCCTCTCCGGAGCTCAGGAGGTTCCCCTTCTCCCCAACACCCCCTTCCTCTCCCTCTGGGCTCGGTCTCAGAGGCCACCCTGGGAAAACCTCTGACCACCCCGCTGCTTCCCTGGGGCTCAGACAGACAGGCAAGGGGCAAGGCACTGTTCTGGGCGGCACACACCTATAATCCCAGCAATTTAGGAGGCTGAAGCAGGAGGATTGCAGGTTCGGGATCAGCCTGGGCAACTTGGCCAGATCCGGTCTCGAAATTAAAAAATAAAAAGGGCTGGAGATGTAGCTCAGCAGTAGCATACCGCTGGGTTAGATCTCCAATACTGGGGGGAAAACAAAAGAAAAGAACACTGCACCCTGTAGCCTGGAGGGGGGTGGGGATGGGACACAGGATTAAAGCACTGAGTCAGCATGGCCAGCCTGCTCCCAGGCCAGGCTCCAGGCAGCCCCCGGACAGGCCCTCTCCCCTCACTGGCCTCAGTCTTCATTTAGCAGACGAGGGAGCCGGACTTAGTTCAGAATGTCAAACCCTGCTTCTTGGAGCAGCACTTGGTGGGTACAAACGTCCCTTGGAGAGCGTCCCCGGCCCAGCCCGGTCTCTGGATGACCCCAGCACGCAGTCAGGGTGAGACCTGCTGGCTGCCCCACCTCCCTGGAGTCCTCAGGCTGCCACCCAGGGCCACGGGCCACATCCTGAGCATGGCTGGCTTCAGGGCCAGTGTGATAAGAGGCGGTTTAAGACAGACCGGGCCACCTTCCCCAAGGTCTTCCCAAGCGTCCCTCAAGAATCACCCTCAGTCCTGAGCCTCATGTGAAGGTGTGGACACTAAGGGAAGAAATCGGCCTGGTGGCACGGCCACTTAGAGGAGGCCCTCCCCAGTTTCCTCTCCTCTCCCACCCACAGCTTGGAAGCAGAAAATTCCACTTGGACTTTGCTGTATGCAGTGGGTAAGGATTTAAAATGTTTAGGAATTGCCCTTCTGGAAAGGCTGATGGGCCTGGAAGCAGAGCATTCACAGCCTTGGTTCCCTGCCCATACTCTGCCAGCCCAGCTGAGGCCCTGCCATCCCTCAGGCTCCTAGGTGCAGCTGGTCACTGCCCTGAGGAATTGTATCCTTGGGCTGAGTCAGTGCTTGGCAAACAGTCACCCAGGGCTCTGGAAGAGACCTGACTGGGCTTAGAGTGGGCTGAGGGGTGGTCCTACAATTGTCCCAGGCATACCGCACCTGTCCAGAGCCACAGGGCTGGCCACGGCATGCTGAACACCTGGCTGCTAGCCTGGAGACCTCCCTCCAGCCCCGGTGTCCACCTCCACTGGAGTTGCTTCCTTGGTCCTAGTTGTTTTGAGTAAGCGCTCAAGCTGAAAAAGCCCGCCCTGCCTCTTTTACAGAAATGGTTCTGCTGTGTATATCATGCATTTATAGAACAACTAACGGCCCCTTGGGATTGCTCCCCTCATCCAACCCCCTTCGTTCCTACTCCAGCCTCCCTGCCAGGTGCAGCAAGGCTCCCTGGCCTGATAACAGCAAACCCTAGTTCAATGCTCAGATGTCCTGCGTGTTCCCCCTCGCACGTGTGCGTGACAGCCACTCCACAGAGTAGGAGTCGTCACCACCACATGCAGGGCCACAAAGGGTCAGCAGCTAGCAGCACAGCCAGGATGTGGACTTGGGGATTCGAGCTACATGGTACACGATTTGAACTCGTGTCTAGTGTGTTCTCTTCAGGCCACCCAGCAAACAGCTACTGTCCACAAACAGCCCCTATCTGCACCTGGGGCCCTCGTGTTTAATCATATAGGTTGATGAGAAACCGTGACAAGGGCTGGTATGACAGCCTGTGATGTGCTGGCCGCATCTGCCCAGAAGTCATTTTCCAGTTCACAAGCCAGGCCAAGGATCCCTGGGATCCTCCGAGGGACACATTTTCCTCACTTGTACCAAACCCCATGGAGGCCAGCAGAAGCCAGCTGTGTGCACGTCCTGCATCCCCCATGAGGCAGGCAGCAGCACCTTCCCCTCAAGCTGTGGCATTTTGCAGGACAGGGGCTGTCTGGCCTCCAGCCACCAAGTCCAGACCCACCTGTAGATCACCCCTGACCCAGCTCTCAGCACAAGGGAAGGCCTTGGATAAGGTCCAAAAGTAATTCCCTCCTCACCTGCAAACTCATTGAAGTGGTTGCCAATGTCGAAGGCTTGATAGTTGTAGCCGGTATATTCATAGTCAATGAACTGCACGTGACCTGGAACAGCGGAGAGGCCGTGAGGGTGCATGCTGACCTGGAAATAGGGCCTGGTCAGGCTTCTGCAGGCCTGCGGAATGTACCAACTCACCCTTGCTAGCTCTTTTTGTTTGGTTTTGCTTTTTGTTTTTTTTGGTTCCGGGCATCAAACTCAGGTTCTTGTTTTTTGCTTTTTTTTTTTTGGTACCTGAGATCGAACTTGGGACCTTGCACTTGCAAGGCAGGCACCAGAACCACTGAGCTAAATCCCCGGCCCGTACTCGGGTTCTTGTGCTTGCAAAGCAGGCGGTGGAACCACTGAGCTAAGTCCCCAGCTTGGTTTTGTTTTTTGAGACAAGGCCTTATTGTGTAGTTCAGGCTGGCCTTGAACTCACTATGTAGCCAAGACTGGCCTTGAACTTGAGACAATCCTCCTGCCTCAGCCTCCTTAGTGCTAGGATGACAGGCGTGCACCACCACGACCGCTTCTTGCTAGCTTCTTTGGCAATCTTCTAAGCTGATTCCACCTGGCCACTTGTCCCTCTGCTCTCCCCCAGCTCCTGGCATCCCTCTTGCATAACTGGGTCTGCAGCCTCCTCCTGTCTCAAGACAGCTCTCCTCAGTGTGGCTACGGATGAGAAATAAAGCTAAGTTACAGCTGGGCCTCCAGACACTCAGGCTCCTCACCCTATGACTGAAGATATTTGGGAAAAGAGCTGAGTTTGTTTTAAACATGTATAGACTTTTCCTGTCATTCCCTAAAGAATAAAATATGAAACTATTTACATAACATTTGCATCATATGAGGTATTAGTGATGATTTCAAGTACAGAGGAGGAGATGTGTGTAAGTTCGTGCAAACGCTGTGTCATTTATGAAGAACCTGGTATCTTTAAGGGGTCCCGGAACAAATCCCCTGGTGTTTGTCAGGAAACCAGGAGGCTCACTCCGATGGGTCAAGGCAGCCAGTGTCCTCAGAAGCCCAAGGAGTGGCCAAGAGGGACAGCACGGGTGCCCTACTATTGAGGACCCCGCAAGTCACGATTTTGAGTAAGTTCTTGTGACAGGCTTTTCTAAATGGCTATTTCCTTTTCCCTTTATCTCTTAAAAATTAATTGAGCATAAGAATCCAGGCCCCCTTTTGCCCATCCAAGTGCCAGCCTGAGGAACAGGCTCCTAAAGCCAGCCGAGCCTCCGCCCCGTGCCCTGCTGCTGCCTGGCCGTACCTTTGGCGCTGTCATAGATAATGTTCTTGCAAAGCAGGTCGTTGTGACAGAACACCACAGGGGAGTTCAGCTGGGACAGGTGCTCCTTCAGCCAGGCCAGCTCCCGCTCCAACACCTCCACCTTAGGGACATCTGTGGAGAGGCTGGACAGTGGCAAAGAGGTGGCTGGTAGGGAGAGAGCAGGTGCTGGCAGTCAAGAGCCCTGAGCTGTGGCCTCAGCAGAGACCTCAGACAAATGGGCAACCTTTCAGACCCACCCTTTCACCACCTGCAAGAAGGGACTAAGGCTGCCCGACCTTCTGAGTCCCCATGAAAACCTGGGCATGAAAAGCAGCTGGCAGAACATGAAAGTCACTGGCCGAATGGCATCCCTGCTATTGGAAGGAAAGAGGCACAGGTCACAGAGGGCCAGGAGGGTCCAGAGCCCAGGATTCCAGAGAGGAAGAGGCCCACAGGACAGTGGGGAGAGACAATTCACACCCAGGTCCAGGCTGTGGGACGAAGCCCGTGCTCTCCAAGAGGAAACTGCCCCAAAGCTTGAGAAAGCTCTACTCCCCGGCCCCTGCCAGGGCACCACAGAGCCCAGCGCCAGGGGGCTTCCTTCAGGAGGCAGAGCTGTGTCCTGGTTGCCCCTTCACACTCCAGCAGCTGATAAAGTTACAGGTGGAAGGACTGAGAGACCACTGGCCTAGCCTATCAGCTCTCAGACAGGTCACTCAGACCCAGGCAGAAGGCAAAGGGCTGCCTGGCTCATCCCCACAATGCCAAGGGACAGTCAGGCCTCCTCCCACCTTCCTCTACCACTGCATCCTCCTTCCAGGCCCTGCTAGTCTAGGCCTGGGTAAGCGGAGGGCACGAGCAGAGACGCATCCGGGCCACTTCTGCCCCACCCTGTCCCACACCCACAGCGGTCATTTCTGCCCAAGGAAACAGGCCCTAACGGCACTTGTCAGCTGAAGTCCCCAGAGCCCACGCAGAAGTCCTCTGGCTGCCTGGCTGCACACAGCTCTGGGTACACTGAGGAAACCACGCAGCCCGGTGCCTCAAAACGCAGGGCCATTCTCGAGCAGGGGTGAGCTGGGGGATATTTGTTTTTTCTGGTCAGGGCAGCAAAGGCTCCTGAAGGAGGCTGAGGGTGAGACAGGCCCCATCTCCTCTCCCCCGAGGGCAGGACGCAGGAATGAGATTGGTGGGCAGGGCATCCATCCCCACGACCCCTGTGCAAGAGCTGGAAGCCTCCTGCCGAGGCTTTAACAAGGTCACAACTGAGGAGATCTTAGATCCTCCCTCTAACCACAGGGGGAGCCGAGGCACCAGGAAGGACAGAGGCTTTCTCCTGGCCACCACAGCTCTGGTGCAGCTGGACTCATTGCTTGAGAGCCGTCCTGAGCCGGTGCAGGATCCAGAAAGAGCCACGTCTGTCTCCTCACCAAGAGGCCCTGCACCACCTCTGAGGACAGGGTGCCCTCAGGCCCTGGGAAGGCTGCTGGGTGCCAGGACACCTGTGGAGGGGGCCTCACCGGAACTGAACTTCGTACGTGCCCACGACGGGGTCTGTTCTGGCCTCTATTAAAGGCGCAGCCTTCTTTTGGACTCTTATTCCCTTGGACTGAGACCATCTGAAGATAAGAATGAGGCAGCTTCCTGCTCCACACCTCTGACATCCAGACTCGGCTGCACAGTCCCTGACCCCGGTCTGACCCGCCTTTCCCACCCCAAGGCCACGAAGGTGGTTACTGTAGGAACAGCCCGGGCCTCCCAGCTCCCTCAGCTGCCAGCTTCGACACCTCCGGTCCTGGCACCACCTGGCTTTTGCAAGGCTGTGGGCTGCGTCCTCTGTCCAGGTGGGTCCGCTCCTCTGCTCTGTGGTCCCCAGCAAGAGCAGGAGGGGAGGAAGGGGCTGGGCTCCGGCGAAGGCACCGGTGTCTGGCAATTCTCCTTTCCACTCTCTGACCCAGCAGGGCAAAAATCACTTTCTCCCCTGGAGGACTTGAAGTATTCCAGCTTCCTGGCTTTTCATCCTTGCCCTCCCCTTAGCTTATTTACCAGCAACTTCTCTTCATACCTGGAGGCAGTTAGCAGCCCCGAAGTCCCCAGCCACCCAGGACACCTCTGGGGCCAGGCAGACATCGAGGCTACCAGATCTATTTGCACATGTCCTGGACACACTCGCTCTTCTCCGGCCCCCTCTCACTCCCAGCTGCCCCAAAGCAACGTCCATCACAAGCTGGCTCCTGCCACAGAGTCCTGGGGTCCAAGGCCAGACACCGGATCAACGGCCAGGGCTAGGCGGGGAACCTGTATTCTGTGTTTGGGACCTCAGTGCCCATTTAATGACAAGGCTCCCTCTCCCTACATCAAGTCTAGATGCCAACCCAAGCCTCCCCCAAATGCATCCCTTATGGTGCTCAGCTTCCTCCCTAAGCCACGGTCCTGGCTCAAACACCACCATGACTCCCAGCCCCCTGCTCACCTGAGTCCTGGCTCCTCAGCCTGGCATCTCAGCTGCCCACCCACTCTTTTTTTTTTTTTTTGGTACCAGGGATCGAACTTGGGTCCTTGGACTTGTGAGACAGGCGGCGGAACCACTGAGCTAAACCCCTGGCCCTGCCCAGCCACTCTTTAGCTCCAACTCAATGCTCCTTGGGGGCAGGGCCAATATCACGATCACCATCATTTTTTGTGTGTTCTCAATTTCAGTTAATATTTGTCAAATAAGGACTGGGTTATTCAGGGTTATGAGGTAATGGCTAGAGCTCAGAGGGCTTTATCTGGTTTAAATGATGGCTCGGCATTTGGGGCCTGGATCATCCCCGAGAGAGACTTAAATAACTTCCACCTTGACTTGCCCAAGGTTAAAGGCAGGACAAGAGCAAAGGGGTCGGCCAGCTCCTCTCCTGAGACTGCTCTCCTCCCACCCAGGTCTCCTCCGAAGCTTCACAGGGACGATGGTCAAAGGAAGCTGTGGCATCCCGCATCAGCCCGAGCACCAGGCCTGCAGTCTGCTCCTTGAGCTGCGAGCAGCCAGCCGTGACCCTGGGCAAGGCCCATCCCCTCAGTTTTCCATCCATCAAATGACAGTGGTGGCTGGAGGGACCTGTTCTCCACACATTCTGGTCCTCGGGGAGAGGCAGCCCTTGTCCCAGAGACAACACATGACACAGAAGGTTTGAGGATGATCACGTAGAGGGCGGGCGGGGCCTACCCTGGATAGACAGTGCCAAAGCAGTGCCTGGCAACCCTTAGATGAGAGGGTCCAGACAGAGGGTGCTCCTCAGCAGGGCAGAGTGAATGACTGTCACCGTGAAGGAGGAAAGGCGACATCCTACTCCCAAGAATATCTGAGGGCCAGGGATTTAGCTCAGTGGTTCTGGCACCTGCCTCCCAAGTCCAAAGTCCCGAGTATGATCCCCAGTACCAAAAAAAAACACAACATTTGAAACTAAAGTGATGCCTAAATTAATTGTATATTTCAAAACAGAAGAGAGGACTTTGAATGTTCCCAACACAAATAAATGACAGATGAGTTGATGGACAGGCCAGTTACCCCATCTGATCATGACACGTTGTATTCATGCACTGAAGTGTCATACTGTACCCATAAATATGTACAATTATGTGCCAATTAAAATTTTAAAAATAAGCGCTTAATAATGTGACATTTAAACCCAGCAGGGTTCGTGGTGGGATTAGGGACTTGCTACTGACTGTTTTGGGGGAGCAGCACTCCTTGCTCCAGTCCTCCCAGTCCTCCCACCAGTACTCCACCTCGTGGAAGCATCTTGCAACTGGGAGTCTTGGATTGCTGGCCACAAGGTGACGGAAAAGTTCAGGGAACCTGTCTTGTCTGGGGAAGGACCCGGCAGCAAAAGTGCAACCGCAGCAAATGGTACCCATCGGCTGAACGATGGGGTGTAGGTGCTCCACAGCCACAGGCACGAGAGGGCCCAGGAAGTGGGGACCCAGGAAGTGGTGTTCCAGGGGCATGCTGGCTGCTGAGCTGTTCTGACTGCAGTGCAGTCCCTCCCCTTCTCAGAGGGCCCTGCCCTCTCACTGTCCAGAGGCAGCTCAAGCAGAAAGAGACAACAGTCCTGCCTGACAGCCTGACCCTGGCGAAGTGTGGTCTCCGAACCTCGGTTCCCTTTAGGTAAACTGCAGAAGTTGCCCCAGACCCCAGCTCCTACTACAATCGGAAGACTCAGGGAGAAAGGAGTGCCTGTGTGTCACCCAACTTTGCTGCAGGCATGGGCTCAGTAACCAGGACTGCAGGCGCTGCACGGGAGGCTCCCAGCAGCCCCTAGCCCAGGCCCTGTGTCCCTGAGCCTCTCATGTGGATGGACTGGGGACAGGGAAGGGTGAGCAGATGAAGGCAGCAGAGACAGCAGCGGCCTCTGACCCTCCAGGGCTTCATACCTGGGGTTGATCTCGGTCTTCACCAGCGAAAAGTAACTGTGCATCTTCTGCCAGAGTACAGGCTTGGGCAGGCTGCCGTTGGCATGGATTGTATGAATCTTGGCCATTTCTAAGGCAATTAACCTGCAACAGAAGATGGGAGGAGTACAGAAGGTCAGACCACAGTGGGGCTGGAAGCATGGGAACGTCACAAGTCCCCAAGAGCCCTAGGCTTCAGCAAAGGCACAAAAATGCAGCAAGACCTTCAGCCTAGCAGCGTCCTCTCCAGTCCCAGACTGCGGCTCTACAGGGAGCAGGGCAAAGCAGTGGGCCGCTGGCCCCGGTCAATGGCTCACCCCACACTAATGTTCCCATGGCAGCCCACAAGAACAGAGCAGCACCTGGGTAAGGGGCAGTGCCTTCCTCCCCTCTGGACTTTGCTCCATCCTCTCAGTAGGTCCCTTCCCACCAAGAGATCAGTGGGAGTTGATGCCAGGCAGGCAAGAAATGTCTCATCAGCCGAGGCCAGGGTAGGGAGGGAAACAGGCAGCCCCTTCCTCTGCCTCAGGGAGTTGATGCTGGCGGCCGGGTGCCAAGGATGCAAAACAAACCAGCGTTCTATTTTCAAGTCCTCCTGTGGACATTATCCAAGGTCCCGGGAGAGGAGGAGTGGGCGGCAGGGAAGGCTGCTGGGAGAGGGCGAGGTCAGAGAGCCAGGACCTGATAAGGACCCCTTTTCGAGGCCTGGTCCCATCGGTGCTCCCCTGGCCCACCAGCCAGCTGCAGAAGTGCACCCCACCCTCAGCTGCTGCCAAGCCTCCAACAGCCAGGCTTCCACCAGGAAAGACAACAAAGGCACTGGCTGTTGGGAAGCTTGTGACAGAGCCATGCTAGGGACATCCCTTCCACTTGCCTAGGCCCTGGGAAGGGAGGGCGGACCCCTTGAGGATAACAGGGCAGTTGCAGGGCTCCTCAGAAGCTCCCAAGGCTCCCATCTCAAGGGGGCAGAGGCAGGGGGTGTGGCAGCAGCTGCGTGAGTGAGAAAGGGAGGAGGCCAGAGGCCAGAGGCCCCGGGATAGGAGGGAGCCAGCTGGGCTTTGGGCAAGGCAGGGAAACAGACCTGGGACCCAGGCCTGGCCTTGCTTCCCCAAGGAAGCTTCCGGAATAGAGCAAGCACACTGCGTTTTCTTGAATATCAATAGGGCTGTTGTCTGAACAGCAACGAAAGTAACCTCAACACTCAGCATTTTCCTGCTGCAGATCCTCAGCAGGGGGTGTTGAGTTCAGGGGAAACGGGAGGGCGAGGCCTTCCCCAAAGACAGCCACCTTCAACCCTTCACCCAGGGGGATCCTGGTCTATCCTCGGGAAATCAAGAAAGGGCTAGCCTCCTACACCTCTCCCAACTTCTGGCTCTCCTCCAGATGCCAAGTTCTCATTATGGAACCTAAATCCCTCTTCAATCTTCCTGACAGTGGTAATTGTTTCCAGGGAGAGGCTGAGTGATGGCCTGAGGCTCCCAGAGGCGGAGGGGGACTGGGAGTGGTGGAGACCTGCCCCGGTCGGTCGCAGCTTATTTGCACAAGACACGGGGAGGAGGGTGGGGAAGAGCAGGATGGATCTCCAGCTCGGGTACACGTGGAGCAGGCCACCCGGAGCTGGAGAAGGCCCCACCAAGGTGTACCTTCGACACACAGCCACGCACACGCACACAGCTCCAAGTGCATAGCCCGGGGCCCCAGCAGCCCCAGACGAACTCACCAGCATGGAGGTGGGGCTCTCCGGATCCCGAGTCCCTGGAGGGCTAGCCAGGGGCTATGTGCAGAGAACAGGTCAGGTACACTGTCAGGTACTTTCTGGGTCTGTGAAGGAGCACAGAGGCTCCTGGCCTACCCCCATGTGGGCTTCAGTGCCCCTGGTATGCAGAAGTCTCCTTCCTTGGGGATTGGACAGGGCAGATGCCAAGGACCCTAGGCAGACCCTACGCCGCCGTACCCAGTTAGGAGTACGCCTCAGCCTGCCTGGGGCCTCACTTCAGTCTGATGCCCTCCACATGGCATTCTGGGGGAGGGAAGACACTGCCTGGAAGCCCTGCCCGGCATAGTGAGAAGTCAAGAGAATACTAGAGGCTCTTCCTTGGTTCTCCCCCTTCTAGGCCCTAAAGAGCACACACAGGGCTTGAAGGTTAAGTGCAGTTCCTGAGTGCTGCAATCCAGGTACTTACTAGAGGGGCTCCTTGGGGGCCAAGGAGGCCTCAGCAGCTCCCCAAACCTGGCTTCCTACTCATCAGGGAGCCCTAGAGCTCAGCCCAGCAGGAGGCAGGGCATCTCTGCAGTAGTAAAGCCATGCTGACCCTGGAAAGGGCTCATTTTCCCTGCACACCTGAGCTCTTGGCCGAAGGCTCGAGCAGCAGCAGGAAGCCCTGAGTACCCTGGGGATTTGGCTCAGATTTCATTTCCAAGGCTCTGGGATGTTTCCAGACCAGACCAGGGGTGGCAGAGGTGTGAGGCATCAGGAAGCAGACTTCTGCTGCACTTTGGGAATCAGATGCTCTGGTCCCACGGTCACCAAGATTCTCACTTTTCCTCCCTTACAACTTATTCTTCTAGCAGACCCCACTGGAAACCCACAGAAAGCCAGGGCCTCTGTCTGCAAAGCAGTGCACATCAGCACACGCACATGTGCACGCACACCTGTCATGCCATTTCAGGGAAGCTCACAGATCTTGTGACTCTCCTCCATGGCACCAACTCTACACCAAGGGTTGCAAAGCTTGAGGCCTGAGGAACAAAGAGGAACAGTACCCTGCATCCCCCTTACCTGTAGAGCCTGGGCTCCCGGATGTGCTCGGGCTCCAGGGCCACACCCTGCACGTACTCATAGCAGAGCCCATTCTGAAAGGTACAGTACAGTTTGGGGGCACAGCCGTGGGCTCGAAGCAGCTGGAAGTTCCGGACCTCATTTTCCCGGTCCACTAGCAGCTCCGTCCGCTCCCCGTATACCCGGACCAGCATGCAGTCCTTCATGTTCTCCTCCATGTAGCAGGCCACCAGCTTGTTGGTAATGCCATCAGTGAAGCGCTAGCATGGGAGAGGGCAGTGGTGGGTGGGGCAGGATCTTTCTGGTTGCTGGCAGGGGTGTTGATTTGAATGCTGTCCCCAACCTTGTGGTAGACTACAAGACTCAAGGAAAAAGCAGCAGCTTGGGCTTGGCTCAGAGACATTCACTTCTCCTGGGCCTGCCTCTAGTGGATGTGAGGTGCATAAGACCCCCAACTCCTCCATGTTGGCTCTGAAACAAGCCCATGGCTGGGACACCCAGAACAGAATATCCTGATCGGTCACTCAGCGATGCCAGCCAAGGGCTCTCTGCTGTACCTCTTGCCCCATCCAGTGGCAGAGGGACAAGGAGGGTACCCAGGTTGGCACCCATCCTAGGACTTCGGTGGCTAGAGGTCCTTGGAGCCACTGAGTTCCATGACAGAACAGAGGGGACACAAGCGGACTGGGAGCACAGGTTTCTGTGCAGGGTGATAAGGAGGAGGAACTGTGGACTTGTGGGGACACAATGTGACAGGGCTAGATGGGACCTTGGAGGAAGAATGAGCCAATTCTAGGTAGGGAAACTGAGGTCCAGAGAGGGGAGAAACCAGCAGCTAATATGTAAGGTCATTATGGGAATTAATCTCAGGCCTTAACCCTCTTACACCAAGCTGGGCTTTCTGAAATGCTATCCCTTCCGCACCCCTAGAGGGGTCAGACCTCCGGGGAACTTTGCTGTCTCCACCCATCAGTGTGGAGCTGGGGCCCAGCACCTTCCTCCACAGGCAGTCCCGGGGGGGGGGCGGGGCGGCGGGCGAAGTCCTCTGCAGAGAATGCAGGTCAGCTGCGCAGTCAGCCCACAGGTGCCAGAGATACTGGGTCCGGCTGGGCAGACAGGCCCCTGTGTGCGCGCGTGGAGGGCAGCTGAGCCCCCGCCCGCCCAGGGGGTGAGGGGCTGGGTGCCGACTGCAGCCCCACAGGGGGCTCCTGGGACCCACAGGGCCTGGAGGCTTTGCTCCCTCCGAGGAGTGGAGGATCTGTGTGGGGAGAGGACCCCCTTGAAAGTTCTGTCCTCTCGAGGCCGGGGGTGGGGCCCGACACGCAGCCCGGGGCGGTGGGCAGGTGGGCCTCCGCGAGCCTCGCCGTGCTGAAGACCCAAAATAAACGGAGCGACCCCGCGCTCGCAGACCACGACCCGAGCCTCTCTCGCCCGGCAGGGCCCCACCCCCGCCCGCTCGCTCGCTACCTTGGTGCGAACTTGCTCCGGCTTCCAGCGCGGTCGCAGCTCCCGGATGAGGCTCAGGGCGCCGGGGAGGATGTCGTCCGGGTCCACCGACACGGCGAGGCACGGGACGGCGGCCGCCCTCGGGGGGCCCGGCGGCTCCCGGCAGCCCGCGCCGGCCGCCGCCTTCTCCTCCATGCCCCATGAGCACTGCGGGCAGGGCGCCCGCCCGCGCAGGTAGCAGGGCGAGCGCGGCGGAGAAGCCGGAGGGGGCACAGCCATCCCGGCAGCCCCACCCCCTGGAGCCGCCGCGCCCGCGCTAGCCCCTGCGGGGGGGCCCGGCCACCCGGGGGGAATCCATGGCCGCGCGGCCGGGCGCCCGAGACCGACCCCGGAACGCCCGGGCCCACCGCGATTGTGACATCACGGGCCCGGGAACGCCCCCTCCCGCCCCCGCCCCCGCCCCTGCCCCGGCGCGAGAGCCCCTGGCCTCGCCGCCTGCAGCTAGCGGACAGCTGCGGCCGCCGCTACCTGGAGCGCGAGGCGGGCGTGACGCCCCCGGGAGGGGGCGGGACTCGGGGGCGGGGCCTCCACGAGTCCCGCCCCCAGGTCCCCAGGGGCGGCCGGGGCTCACGCCACCCGCTGCTCCCCAACCAGCCGGACAGGGGCAGGGAGGGCTCTTCTGTGCCCCTACTTCATCCGGGGATATGGAAGCCTGTGGCTCCCGAGATGTAGGCTTGGGCTCACCCCCTGGGTCGTGCTTCCTGCCCTCAGTCCCTGGGCTCCTCTGCACCTCAACGCCAACCCCCCACTCAGCGGAGAGGGGACAGGGTGATGGCTGGGGCGGGGGTGCCTGGCTGAACGTTCCAGGACTTCCAGGACTTCCGGGACACTGGAGGGTTTGGGCTCATTCTAGGCCAAGACTTTGAGCAAGACTGTGTTTGGCGGGGGCAGGCTGGCCAGCAGGTGCCCTTGGCCCTGGGCTTTGTTGGGCAGAGGAACGTGGAGGTGGCCAGCCCTCTGGGGTGGAATTCCAGAGAGGAAGGGTGACAGGGTGTTCCAGAGGGCAAAGTTGCTGTGGGAAGGAGACCTGGGAAAAGGCCAGCCCAGCCCAGTGGAAAGCTCTTCTGGGAGCTGAGCTGTCCTCTCTGCTGGCCATCTGTCACCTCCTGGGCATAAGGCTGCTTGTCCTCTGCTTCAGCCACAGCCGCTCACTGTATTGCCCTAGAGACCTTACTGTCACCACCTCTCACTGCCCTACCCTGAAAAGCGCCTGCAGAAAAGGAGCCCATTTCTGCGTCCCCAGGTTGTCCCTGTGATTGCTGTTCCAAACCCAGCCTGGCCTGGCAGAACCTGTGCAACGATGGAAACGCCTGTGCTGCCTAACGCGGTGGCCACTAGCCACGTGTGGTTGTCCAGCACTTGAAATGTGGCTAATGTGACTAATGTAACTTGAACTTGAATGTCAGGAGCCCTTCCTGGGTACTGTATTGGACACTGCAGCCGACAGTGTATGGGGGAGTGTTTAAGGTCGCAAAGCCCCAGGATGTCGGATGTGGAAAGGACACTGCTTCCAACTCTTCCCTTCTCACAGAGGAAGTAAAGCCATACAAGGCAAGGGAGCAGGGAGAATCAGCAGGAGTCCAGGGCCTGAGGCTCTAGCTCTTGGCTTCACAGGGATGCTGCAGACAGCTCCTGCAGCAGAGGGTCTGCCTTCGGCCATCCCTGGAGTCTCACCCAACCCCAGGAGGCTCCAGTCCTGCAGCTAACAGGGGCCTGGTTGACCCAAACAGTGCTCCATGGTTTTTTTTTTTGGCCAAAGGAGGGACAGTGTTAGTGGCTTCAGGTGGATGGTATTACTACTTTATTTTTTGGTTCTGAGAATTGAACCCAAGTCTTCCTTATACTAGGCAAGTCCTGTACCACTGAGCAATGCTCCCAGCCCTAGGAAGTTGCTTTCTCATCCTCCAAGCTCTATATGCCCTGCATATGGCCCAAGGGGTAAGAGTGGGAGAAGAGACTTCAGTCAGAGTCCAAAGGCCATGACATGGAGGGTAGCGGAGTATGGCCCTGTACCAGGAGGTGTGGCACTCAGTACCTGTGACAGTACCACTGCGTGGGATAGGGTGGCAGACCCTCCCAGGACCCGAGTCAGGCAGGCTGGGTCCGAGGCTTGACTCCTCACTACCTTCAGGATTCTTCCTTACGTGAATCTCCACTGATGACCCTGGGCCAGTGCCTTCTGTTCTCTGGGCCTGATCCCCATGGGTAAAGAGGGAGCGTTGGTTGGATCTCAGAGGGTCTACAATTTGGTGGCAGTGCCTTAGACTCCTGTGTAAATGGCCACATGGGGCAGGGTGTCTGCAGAGGGGAAGCAGGTTGAAGGGAGTGTGGCAGGGCCTGGGAGTAGGGCTGGCTAGCTCAGGCTCCAGGCTGGCTTCTGTGAGCTGTGGCACCTTTTTGACCCACAGTCTACTTGCCACATCCCTAGCCTTGGTCCCTAGGGTTCCAGAAGGGACACAGGGCTGGCTCCTCTCTAAGCTCCGCAAACAAGGCTGTGTAAACAGGCCCCACCAGAGTCCTGTGGACAGCAGACAGATGATGTCATCTGTGCACAGAAACCTGTGCAAAGGGTGCGTGTGTCTGTCTCTGTCACATTCCTATACACACAGGATCACGCAGCTGCCCCTCCTCTGTTCCAGACTCAAACGAACCCAGAGGCAAGGGCTTGTAAAGGTGACGTCTTTATTCTCTTTGTCCTCAAAGTGAGGAAGGGCTGGTGCAGGGGGCAGGGATTCCATGTTCAGAGTCCCTGCACAAGGGCATGCATCCGGGCAGAAGGGACCCCAGAGAGAGCTCCAGTTCTGGGCTCACGCTGGTGCCAGTGGCAGAAGGTTCAGCGGGCCAAGGCAAAGCCGATGCGATTGTTATGCCGATCAAATTCTGTGTAGAACTTCCGGATGAAGCTGGCGCCCAGGGCCCAGAGGGGCCCGGTGGGCGGTGGGATGTCCAGGCCGTGGAGGGCCAGCGTGCACAGGTCATCATTTCTGTAGGGGTCCTGGCAGGACACAGGAGGGTTGTGCCACTGCCCGGCACATGACTTTCCTGTCACCTAGCCTGATCCCAGCAGCTGTCTTTGGCAGTGTCCCCTGCCACTCCCCCATCTGTCACCTCTTGGCCATTTCAGCCAGCATGGATTGCCCCCTGCTGGGTGCAGGTGCTGGGGCACAGTGCTGCCTTCCAGAGCTGCTAGTCTGGCTTTAGTTTCTGACCCTAGACAAGTTATTCAGCTTCTCTAAGCCTCCTGAGCCTGGAAGGAGGATGGGAATATGGGAGCCTAGCTGTCTGAGAACATCTGAGAAATGGAGAGGGACCCATGCAGTGACTGGCACTATGGCTGCACATTGGAATCCCCCGGGGGACCTTTGGAAGCCCTGATGCCCGGGTGCCACTCCTAGAGATTCTGGCATCACGGGGGGTGTGGCCTACATACTGGGGTGTTTAGAAGGTCTCCATATGACAAGTGCAGCCACACTTGAGAGCCACTGGTGTAGCCTGCAGTCTGTGCATTATGGCTGGCCTGCCTTCGAGGGCCCCTGCCCACCTCCGCCCTGCGCCTCACCTGTAACACGTAGTCGGCACTGGTGAGCGTGTAGGCTCTGTCCCCCAGGTGGAAGGAGATGTCGGGCAGTGTGGGGACCCGGTTACAGTTCACGACATACTGTGGGAGGGATAAAGGGAGCCCCGTTGAGAGCCCTGTGCTTGGGCCTGGCCTCTCTGCTAGAGAGGGCTGGGCACCACACCTGTCCTCCCCATACAGGGAACCAGCCACATGTGCCGGTTGGCAGTGTTGGGGAAGCAGGAGAAGGCCTGAAATGGCCTTGTTTGGGACCTAGTGCTGCCCAGGGTGAGGATCCTTTATCCACCGCCAGTCCCCACCCCTTAGCATCTTACTTCATCTGTGCTGTGCTCCTTGGCACCCAGGGCCTCCATGATCAGCCTCAGGGAGCTGGTGGGACCCGAGATGTAGGAGGCACCCGTGTCCACCACTGCCATGCAGCCCTCCTCACACAGCAATGTGGCAAAGCCCACGGACACCCTGGAGGTCACAGACAGACAGATGGTAGGTTGACAGACACCCCCAGGCTGCGTATTTCCTGAGTAAGGGCAATGACGGGAGCCATGCTGGTGGTCAGGGATGCACTGGAGGAGGGGGAGGCAGTGAGCGGAGGAGGATGAGGGAAGGTGCTACCCCCGCCCGCAGCAAGTGGCCGAGTGACTTTGCATCGCTGCCCTCAGATCTCAGCAGTCCCGGACACAGCAGGCACAGAGCAGTTGGTGGCTGTGCCTCAGAAGCAGCTGTGCTTGGAGAGGGCAGGAGGACAGCCCCGCCCAGCCCCCTCCCCCGGCCCAGCCCCAGGGGCAGCGGCATGGCAGAGCAGGCGCGGTGGGGACTCCTGACCCCTTCATGGTGATCTGCCAGGAGCCGCTCTTGCTGATGCTCACGTAGTGGAAATTCCCCTGATAATGTTGGGGGTCGCTGCCCCCCAACAGGAGCTCTCCCCCCAGCAGGTGGGAATCCCTGAGGGAGAGATCACAGCTCTTAGAGGCCCACAAGCCCTGGGACCTCGAGGCCTTAGGTGAGGCGCTGGGTAGGTCAGGTGCAGGTGGGGGTGGCCAGGCTGGGCACGGTCACTAGGAAGCACACACGATGTGCAGCTTCTCCCCTTCCAGGCCCCTCCCAAGCCCATCCAGAGGTCTGTCGGGGGGGTCCAGCTGCACCCAAGAACCAATCCCCAGAGAGCCTGTAGAAAAAGAGAGTAGCGAGTGGATGCAAACAAGATGCAAATCGAGCCCCTCACTTGGGTTGAGCAGGTGCTTGGGAGGGACTGGGCGGGTGGTGTCAGGGGAGGGTGGGGTTTGGACAGGGCAAGACAAGGGGGTGGACAGTGGGCATCTGGGGGAGCCCAGGCTTGCTGAGTGAGTTTGGGGTGGGTGTCTTGTGTGATTCTGAGTCAAGGGCTCCAGAAGTATTGGGGGTCATGGTCATCTCCTTACTTGGATTTTCTGCAGGGGGGGGGGAGGGAGAGAAACCAAGAGGTGGTCACTCGCCAGAGGTCATGCAGGCCTGGAGAGCTCCTGGTGCCCAGCCTGAGACTGATTCCCCTCCTTCCTCCTGCAGGTTGCATGGTGCCTCCCCGGCTCAGGGGAGCCTTAGCTTAGGGCTGGTTTTCAGAGTGTGCATGTGTGTGATGTGCTTTTCTGCAACTCACATTAGAGGCACGTGCACATGTGCGCGCACAAGTGTGTAGGTGTGTGTGTATTCTTTTGTGCATGTGGCAATCACTTGTGTTTCACATTCTGTGCATATGTGCATGCAGCAGCACAAGCTCCCCTCGCACGATCTCCCTGGATGGCCCAGCCCTAGGTGAAGGAGAGCCCCCTGCTCAGCACAGCCTGCCTTCCTCCTGTTTGCTGCCTCCTTGTCCCTTCCACCCTGTGGCCTCAGCTCCTCTGCTCCCATTTATTTCCTCTCCATATTTTCAATCTCTTGCTTCCACTGGCTTCTTCCTCCACCCACCAGCGTTGCTCAAGCATCCTCTAGCATTCAAAAACACCCACCTCCCTTTCCCCGATTCTCTCTGGATCCCACCCCACACCCTGCCCCACATCCCTTCCCTGTTGAATTTCCCAGGGCAGCCTTCATGTGCAGACCTCTGCTTTCTGATGCCCACCTCCAGTTCTTTACTGCTTGCCATCTGGCCTTACCCACACTTCCTCTGCAAAGGGCTCTTCCCAAGCAAAACTACTCCTGACTGCAGTCAAATGCCTTTCTCTCTGTGTGCCCCCTCATCATACCATCCTTCTAAACCCAGCATTTTGGAGCAGATCAGAGCTCGGCCCAGAAAGCACCTGCCCTTTTCAGCACGGTGCTTCCGGCTAGGCTGCGAACTCCGTGAGGGTCGAGGGTAGAGACTATTTTGTTCACTGTGTTCACTGTTCTGCCCCTCGGAGGCCACCGTGGTGTGCGGCCCTTACTTAGCATCACCCGGGTCAGTGATTGAGCAAACGAACAAATGGAAGCGCTAATGAAGGCATGAAGCTGGCTATCTGTCAGAGAACCATGGTCCTGCCAGTCTCCGGGTCACAGCAATGCCCCATCTCCACTCTGCATTATCCTCTTGTCCCACCGACATCCGTGAGAACACGGAGCTGTTTTGTCCACCCTGTCTGGCATGGTGGGCACTCCCCACTGTGGCTGCTGAGCAATGGCAATGGGGCTAGTGCTACTCAGGAGCTGCATGGGTTTTTTTTGTTTTTTGTTTTTTGGTATCAGAGATCAAACTCAGGACCTTTCGCTTGCGAAGCAGGCAGCAGAACCACTGAGCTAAAATCCCCAGCTCAGAAGCTACACGTTTGAATTTAATTGATTCCAGTGTCAATAGCAGCTTCCACAGTGGTTTAGGGCGGCTCTGAATAATGATTGACCAGCACATAATCAGGAACTAGTAGATCCTGGCCAGGTTCTTCTTCCACTCCCCCAGATCTGCCCACCTCCCCACCCCACCCCAGGCCCTGCAGCCACAGGCCCACCTGCTGTAGTAGACCGAGAAGACGTCCTCTTTCAGCACCCTCTGGGAAAGGATGTGGTCAAAGACGGGGGTAATGCCACCGACAGCCTGTGCTGGGAAGCCCATGCCCAGAACCCCATCAAACTTGGCCAGCATGAAGGGGATCAGGGGCAGTTCCGTGACCTCTCCGAATGTCTGGGTCACTGTGATTCCGCCCACCTGCGGGGAGAAGAACCGGAGGAGACCAGGCTCACTGTCCGCCCCTGGCCGGGGTCTGAGCTGGGCTTCTACACCGGGAGCCTCGGAGCCATGCCTGCTCCTGGTGCAGCCACCTGGGACAAGACAGTTACATCAACCCTGCGTGCACACCCCTCCCTTGGCGCGTGCTGTAGGGTCTTCAGAGAACAGGTGTGCCGGTGTCGGCAAGGGCACAGGGTGAGAAGGGGTCCTGCCGGCCAGTGACAGGAAATGTGCCCAGAGCGCTACGCCCCTGCCCAGCGGCCCACTTTCATGGTGGCAGGACGAGGTTTGGCCTCCCACCCCCATCCCAGCCCAAGGATTTCTCCAGCATGGCCAGGTCCCTCCCTTCTGATCCTTCCCTCCGATTGATTTCACAGACAAGGGAGGGAGGGGCCCACACTGATTTCCTCTCAGATTCCACCTGCACCCTTTCCCGACTCTGGCGTGGCAGAGGCTGAGACGCTCCAGGGTGGAGAGGTCAGACACAAGTGAGAAAGGAGCCAGGCCCTGACCCTAGCACCAAACTAACCAACAGTGCACATCCCTAAAACTAAGCCTGATCACAGTTCCAACAATATCCTGAGCATGGATTTCGGTCTGGGGCCTGGTTAAGATCCCAGCCAGGGGCTGGGGATTTAGCTCAGTGGTTCCAACTGCCTCAAAAGTTCAAGGTCCTGAGTTCGATCCCCGATGCCAAAAAAAAAAAGAAAGAAAGATCCCAGTCAGAACTGATGACCCCAGGCAGCTCCTTGGCTCGGGCTGGGCCTACTTTCAAGTTAGATGTGAAAGCTTCCACCCATCACCCTGTGGGAGCCAGGAGCTCGGGGTGGCCCCATTGTGGCTTCTGTCTCTTTGCACCTCCAGCCAGAAGCCATAGAGCCAGTGCTCCTCACTTCCCCAGCTCCAAGGTGGGCTGGAGTGTCCCTGCTTCCATTGCAGGCCCTTGATGCTCCGCAGAGGGCTGGGGACAGAAGGGGAGGGAGCAGATGACGGGGCCAGCGCCACTTACAGTTACCACGTCTTGGCTTAGGAAGCCTTTGACCTTCCCCGAGCCATAGCGGATGCTGAATTCCGTCCCGTTCTCTATGTAGCTGGAGGACTCTGCAGAGTCGTAGAGACTGTGGATCTCTGGGGGAGAAGTGGAGACTCAGGTCTGTGTCAGAGTGGCCCAGGCAGGCTGAATTGTGGGCACGGCTGGTGTGGTGGAGGACTTCACCTCGGTGCAGGCATGGGGTGGCCCTGAGGTCAGCTCTTGGAAGCTGTGCTTCAGCCATCAGGGACTATGTTTGGGGGCCCTTCTGTGCTCAAACCTCTGAGGCTTTTTTGTCTCGAACCAAGCATTAGGTAGATGCCAGCACTAACGATGCCAGAGAAGATTCTGGGCACAGACAGTAAGTGCTCAGTAAGAGACTGTTGGCTAGGACTGGGGATGGTGGAATCTAAGGGGCTGGGATACGTTTGAGAATCTGGTCCTGTCTCAGTCTTAGGGAGCCTGGGAAATGGCATTCCGCGTGGCCAGCTGTCCCTGGAGCTGGCTCTTTCACCTCAGGGGCCACATCAGGGCCATGGGAGGTGTCCTCTCTCCTCCCAGGGTCAAGGGTTGCAGAGGCAGAGAGGAAGCAGCTCAGTGGGTGCAGGGGGCTTAGCTGGGCTGGGTCGGGGGGCGTAGGGAGAGGCCACTGGGCCGGGGTCTCACCACAGGCGGTGTAGAGAGGGCTGCACTTGGTGGAGGGCACCCAGAGATTGGCTGAACCTGTGTCAAAGATGACTTTGAAGGCTTGGGGTGGGGTGCCGATGCCGATCTCACCGTAGTACTGGGTCTGCAGGGGTGGAGAGGAAGTAGCTGGAGGGGCTCAGGGCTGTGAGGCTTGGCATCTTCTTGCCTGGTCCCACCCTTGGCTCTCGGAGGGGAGATTAGGCAGATCCTACAGCCTCTCTGGGGTTCCTGTTGTCCTGCAGGGACCGGGTGGGGGCTTAACACTGTCCCCCAGCCTCCCAGGACCCAAGAGGCTTAGCAAGACAAGGAAGCAAAACAAAAACAATGAAAATGAAGCAGGAAGGTGCAGGGGTCATCAGACAGCACCAGGCCAGGTCACAGAAATCCCATCTGAGGTCACCCCCGCCCCCCAGGCATGCCTGGCTAGAGGCCCGGCCCGGGCTGACTCTTCCCTGGGCTCCTTCCTCCTCTCTGCCTGCCCCAGGCCTTCCTGCTTTTGTGAGATACTCAGGTGCTCCTGGGCTCTCAGTCAAGCACAGCAGTCTCTGGAGCCAAAGGAGACCTTAGGTCCAAGAGGGAAGGATGACAGGTACTTACATTCAGGTAGTTGGTGAGGACCACAGGGGAGGTGCTGTTGTCAGACAGCCTCTTGGCAAACTCGCCCCACTTGGCACCAAGCCTGCCCATGTCCACTCCCCGCTCCTTCAGGCTGTCCCGGACCGAGGGCATTTTCTTGAGGAAGATCCTAGCCCCGGTGGGAGAAGAAGAACAGAAGAGCTCTGTAGTCCTCAATAATAACGGTAGAGTCCTGGCTCCCTGCTTTTAATGTATCTGCCTCAAGCCTTAGCCCAAGCATCTAAGAATTACTTTTTTGCCTTAGGGCTTCTAAAGAGAATGTACGAGCCACCTGCATTGGTCTTTAATAAACCTCTGTCCATCCATCCATCCGTCCCTCTCTCTCACCATCATGTGTTTAACATTCACTGTGTGCCTCAGCGCACTGGACAGAGATGTACAGATAAAGGTCACTGCTGCCTTGAAGGAACTCAGCAGGGAGACAGACAGGAAGCGTGCAACATTGGTCCCTCTGAGGAGACGAAGGCTAGGAACAGCCCCCTCAATGCTGGACCAGGGCGACAATGCCATGTTGGGCCTGTAGGTGGCAGCAGATGCCAGTAGCAGACCCCGGGGCAGGTGCTAAGCCTGGGCTGCAGTGGAGTGGACCCACTGAACTGAGCAGACAGGGCCCAGACAGCATCTTGAGGGCCAGTGCACCTCGACCTTGGAAGGATGTGTCTTGGGCCCAAGACCCAGCCCCTTTTCTTCATGTCCCAGTCACCTTTGGCAGGTGGAATTAAGGAGACCTAGGACCTCACTGTGTATCAAACCACTCCCCGGGGACTAGGCAGTATAACACCCCACCCCCAGCTCCATGCGGACCCCATAATGGCTCTACAGACCATCTAACCCATTTTATAGATAAAGGAATAAAGGTTCAAGGGGTGGAGGTGACTCAGAAATAATGGAGGGACTCAAAACCTGCCCCAGTCTATGACATGGAGACTGTTCCCCAAAGCCTGGAGGGAGGAGTCTGGGGCTACTGGCCATGGGTCCCAGGACCAGGGCCAACCTAACTTTCCACCGACTTTCCCAGGCCTATGGAGATGCCCTCTTGCTTCTTGTTGGAGTCCTCCTGGCTGGCTCTCTCCTTTCCTTCCCTCTGCTGACCATCCTTTCATTTTGCCCATGAATATGAAGGCAATGTTCACGTCTATCAGTGGACTATTGTAGCAGAAATGTATTACGTTCCTATCACAGTTTACTGTTCCCAGAATATTTTCACGATTGGATCCTCAGCCATTCTACCAGGTGGGGGCTTTTATTACTCCCATTTTGCAGATGGGAAAGTGGAGGGCAGGAGAAGGTACATTTCCCACTGTTGCTAAAAACAGCCTCTGCCTTGGACCTTTGCTTTGTTGTCATTCCTCTTTCAGAAAGTCCCTTCCTTTCCACCCCCAAGTTCTTTAATCTTGCAAGGCCCTCATGCCCCCCACCTGAAAGCTTGCCGAAGGACCCCAGCTCACACTGGGTTCCCTCTCTCCATCTTCCTCTGGCTCCTGCTCCATTTTCCCCTGGGTGCACCCAGCCTGCACTACACACCCTAAGAAGGTGCTGCTGTTTGGTTAGCGGGGAGAACGCTTGGATCTCCTTGCTTGCTGTGTGATTCAGAACACGGCCTAAGCTCTCTGGGCCTCTTGTGAGTCCCCATTAGTTCCTCCATAAAAACGGGCCCAGTGGAAGTCCCCCCTCAGAGTCACTGTGCAGGTTAAACAGACTGTCCACGGCTCAGCACACAACATACCTTCTGTGCACCAGGCGAGGACAGCACCCTCAGAAGGGTGCTCAAATCTCCCGTAGTGCCTTGCACAGTGCTCTGCACAAAGCAGGTGGCAAAATTCTTAGAACTCTTTCAAAAGCCCGACTCCTTCCCCACACCTTGCCTGATTCCGTTCTTATCTTTCAGAAAAGAATGGGGAGAATGTTCTTACTCCCTCTGCCTTCATACTGGAGGCAGCTGCTGGGAATCCCCCAAACACTTGCCCCACACACCCCGTCCAGCAGCTGCCCTCCGACAGCCTTTGGGGCAGGGAGAAAAGCTTTGGAAACAAAGGCCAAGCGTGTGTGGAGCCCAGCCCCATCTGCGTGACCTCCTCGACCCCATCTGTAAAGTGGGACGTTGAATTGTTGTGACACCATTTGGGGTGAGCCATGGTAAACCCTGTGAGCTCCTAAGCCTTTTATAGGCTGGGCAACTACAGGCTGCTAAAACCTGGCCCCGCCTTCAGGCTTCTGCAGGGCCCATGTGCTGTCCCCAAACTGAGCACCCCTTTCTCTCTGAGGCTTCTTCCCAGCCCTGGCATCCCTCTTGTCCGGTCCTAAGGAGTCCCTTAGGGGTCCCACAGACCTGGCCTGAACGGGAGGCAGGACTTTCTGGGCCCTGCCGGGGGCTGCCAGAAGCCTTCGCTTGAACATCGGTGGGTATCTGCGCTTAGTATTAACTGCAGCTGGGTTCTCACCACGCACCCCTGGCTCCACATACATTATCTCATTAAATCTTCAGAGCAGCCCTGGGAAGTAGGCTCTGCTATGATCTCTGTTTTAAAAAGAGGATGCTGAGACCTGGAGAGGTTAACTGGCCCCCAGTTCCTGAGCTAGCTCATTCTGCTTAAACTGGAGCAGAATTTAAACCAAGGCCACTCTGGAAGACCTGCACTTTCCTGCTCTGTCATGCTGCTTCCCTGGTGGAGCTAACTGTCCCAGGCCCTGCGTAATAATTAGCCTGTGAGCTCCTAGGGGTGATCTCTGAGGGTCACCCCCACCCCGTGCCTAGCGGGAATCAAAAGGCTTCCAAGCTTGACAAGTGCTGCTCTGGACAGGACCCCAGACAGGATCATACCCCTCTGGCTGGTCCTGGGGGACGGAGGACCACACATATCTGAAAGCAGGGTGAGGTGGGGTATTAAGATAGTGGGGATAGGGCCGGGGATTTAGCTCAGTGGTTTCACTGCCTGCTGCACAAGCGCAAGGACCCAAGTTTGATTCCCGGCACCACAAAAAAAAAACACCCAAAAGAAAGTGGGGATCCCTGCACCCGGCCACCCCTTCTCTGCCCAAGTTACCGTCTGAAGGCAGCTGTGTCTGTGGGGAGCCCGAAGGTGTAGGACCCCCAGAGCAGTAGCAGGAATCCCCAGCGCAGCATTCTGTTCCGCCCTGCTTGGAGTTCCCTCCAGATCCACTGAGGCCTTCGGCCCTGAGTCCTTCTCTTATACACCACACAGGGCATGGTTGCCTTTCTGCTCTGCCCTGATTTATTGCCCTGGGGCAGACAGGGGTAGCCAGCAATAAATCCCACTGTGGAGCTGAGCTAGGTGGGTGAAAGGGAGCCAGGTCTCAGAGGCAGAGCAGAGCAGCTGGAAGGGGCTGTGGGAAAGCACCAGTGACGCCAGCAGCCCCCTGTCTGCCTGGCCTTGCAAGCCCTGGGGTGGACAGAGGCTGATGAGGGCCAGAGGTCAGGGCCTCCAAACCCCCAGCCCAGGCACCCAGCCCATGTCCTTGAAACTGTTTTCTGTGCTGACCTTGGCCTTGCCCCTGGCTGCCTCCTCCTGGAGGCGGATATGCCTGCCTTGTTTCCCTGGTGGGAGAAGTGCCTGGTCTAACCCAGGCAGCAGGGAGGAGGGTGGGGTGGGGTCCATCCCTGAGGGCCTGGGCTGGCGGAGGGAAGGGCAGCACTGGAGGTCTGGGGCCTTCTGGAGATGAGCACAGGCTTCCAACGCCTCCTCTTCCTCCTGCTGCACCCACCCTCGCTGCCTTTGGGCTGTGGCTCTGCTGCTTCCCTTTGTCTCTGCAGCTTGGCCAGCAGTCTGGGGCAGCTCTCCAGCCACATCGGCCCCCAGTCCCAGGAGGGGTGCTGATTATTCACCCTGAGATGCCCTCTACTGACTGCTCCTCATCTTCAGACCCCACTCCACCTGGCATAGGCTGCTTTCAGTTGTAGGGCTGCAGCTGCAGGCCCTTCTCCGGGAGCACCACTCCTGCTGCTGTGGCCACAGCGGAGCTTCATATTTATTCAATGAACAAGCTAGTGAACTGCAATGGGCAGTCAGAGCCTTGAGCTAGTTGTCAGGAACATGGGTTCCAGTCTTTATGCTACCACCAACTTGCTGTGTGACCTTGGATCCCTCCCTACCCGTCTCTGGGCCTCTGTTTCCAAATTTGAATCATGAAGAAAATGATCAGATCTGGCTCAGATACTCTAGCATCCTAAGTTCTGTGCCTTCAGGGCGCTGCTGTTTGCAGCAGCTGTGGGCAGTAAGGACAGGAAGGGGAGGAGCTCATCTCTGTTGCTAGTGTGTGAGCTAAGCGGTATGTGTTCTCTGTGTTCTCAGAGACTGCACCCTCTCCAGATGATGGGCCCTAGTGGTGGATTTCCAGGCACTCTGATTGGTAACAAGGGAATTACTGGGGGATAGGAAGAACTTCCTAGAGCCCCTCAAAGGAGGTTGTCTTGTCCAGATCTCAGGAACACTGATTAAACCTGCCCGGGGCTTAAGCACACTTCCAACCGTCTTTGTACTCATGGCTAAAGATTCATTCAGCATTTGTAATATACCAGGAACTTTGCTAGATGCCAGTTGCAAAAGTGACAAAAATAAACAGCTCTAGCGCTTGGGGAGTCTACAGTCTTGTAGAAGAGATTATCATGACTCATAAATACACAACAGTTGGTTCCCTGCAAAAAGCAAATAAATATACCATACTGTGATGCCTAGGACCGGTCAGGGGCCCCCAGGGGGGTCTCCTCAGGGAAGCCACACCTGAGTCGTGACCTGGCAGCTACACGGGCAGTGAATAGCTAAAGAGAGAAAGTGTGCAAAGGCCCTGTGGAGAGAGGGAGCAGGGTTAGGAGTAAGGCCCAAAGGAAGGGAACACTTTGTAGAACAGAGAGAGTAGGGAGAGAGCTGGGGCTGGGAGGCAGGGGACAGTAAGCGCTCGTGCTCATTGAGGGCATCCCATGCACCAGGCACTATCCTAGGTGTTTAACGCGTTCAATTCCCACCATAACCACAGGAAATAGTACTGTTATTCCGCCATTTTACAGAGGACACTGAGGTCTAAGAGGATGCAGAAGGTAACTTGCCCAAAGTCACCATGGCAGTAAATGACAGAATCAGACTTTGTGTTAGGCAGGATGACCCAGAACCAACGACGTAGCTGGTGGCATTTCAAACCACACAGGTTCTGGAAGTCCATGATGAGGAGCTGTACGGCTACCCTAACAGCGGTGGGAAGCAGCTGATGGGCTAAGGAAGGAAGATGTAACGGATGTGATTTTGAAGATGCTTGGCTGTGTGGACAGCAAGGCCTGGGGCTGGGTCCGGAAGACTGCGGGCTTTGGAACCACCCAGGGACAGTGGGTAGAGTGGAGATGGAGACTGGATGGATTCAAGAGATATTGAGGAAATAGAACCTGCATGACTGGGTAGTAGGTCAGATGCAGGGAGTGAGGGAAGAGGGGCAGAAGAAGAGCAGCAGGCAGAGAGTGGCAGAGGAGAGATGCTGAGCCTTGGTCACCTGCTGCCAAGGCCAGGAAGATTTCCACTAAAGTGGGGACAGTCAGGGTATTGGTGCTGCTTTTTGGTCACTCGCAGGATGGGAATCAGACAGGGATGGGGTGAAGGATGATGGGAAATGCTATGATGGGAACGTTTATGTGCTCACCCACCCCTGAATTCACATGCTGAAATCCTAGCCCTGCCACGGGAGAGTATGAGGAGGTGGTTTTTGAGAGGCAGTTGGGTCGCAGGGCACGGCCCTCTTGAAAGGATTAGAGCTCTGCAAGAGTCCCAAGGGGGCTCTTCCCGGCCCCACCGCATGAGGCCTAAATGCAAGGCGCCACTGTGAGCAAGAAGCTGACCCTCAGCAGACACCTTGGCCTTGGAATTTTCAGCCATCAGAGCAGTGAGAAATAAATTCCTATTGATTGTGGTAGTTCCTCAGGGTACCCCTAAAAGGCCAGGTAAAAGTAAGGAGAGGAAGACAACATGGGAGTGGGCAGCTATTTTGAGAGGTTGGGCAGTAAGGAGGGAAGAGGGTGACAAGTGGAGAGGCCTGAGCCCACAGGACTTTCCTAAGAGTGGAGGGGCCCAAAGGTGGGCAGGGTACCCCGGAACCAGAAAAGGAGGACGGGGCACGTGTGGGTAGTTTCTTGGCTTGGTGTTGGAAGCTGAGGGGCATCCTGCCTGGTGGTTGTTACCATCTCTGACAGGCAGGAAGCTAGGACTTCTGCCGAGGGCTGGGGTCGGGAAGGGTATGGGGGCCTGAGGAAAATGGAGAGGGTTTGGAATCATCATGGAAAGTGAGAAGAAGCTGACCTCTCAAACCAAGAGGATTTTGTGGGGGTGAGACCTTTAGTGGCTGGAGAATTACAGGGAAGTCAGTCTCCCCTGGTCTCTGACTCCGCCCACCCCACACAGGACCAGCTGCCTGGGTACGGGTACACAGTGCATGGCTGGCTTCACCCAGGGCAGGGGGGTCAGAAATGAGGGGCAGAGGAATGTTTAAGCTGTTCTCAGGGGTGAGCTTGACATGGGAGCAGTGGAGCAGAGGTGGGACTGTTGGAAGTGGGGACCGAAGGAGCTGAGAGGCCAGGGTACAGCCAGGTCACTATCTGCGTGGCTGGTGATGTCATCTGGGAGGGGTGCAGAGGGTGGGGGTGGGGTGGGCTGCAAGTCAGGAGCCAAAGTCTTGGATAAATGTCAGGGCAGGACCTGCAAGCTCAGCAATGACACAGCGAGTGGGTGGAGGGGCCAGGCCGACAGGAGCAGGCCGGAAGGAGGCCCCCTCCTGATGCCCACGTCAGCCCGGGAGGCGGGGGGGACCGGCGCCCCATGACACAGGAGGAAACGAAGACCTAGGAGGAGAGCCACGACCCTGCCCAACTCACAGCCGAGCACAGTGGGCACTATTTGTGTCTCCCCGTGCCACATCCCATGTTCCTCGTGTGGCCGCAGCCTCCCTGCAGGGGCGTGGGTACAGGGGGTGCCCTGTGCCCAAATCTCATCCCCTACCCCGTCTTTGCTATTGTGTCTCTTTTATTCTGGACTTTATATATTGGGTTTCTCATGTAAGAGAAACCATGTGTGTCTGTGTTTCTGATTTATTTCACTTAACATTATGGTCTCAAGATACACCCATTTTCCTACAAATGACTCAAGTTTATCCTTTATGGCACAGTAGCACTCCATTGGGTATAAATACCACATTTTCTTTATCCATTCACCAGTTGCTGGATATATAGGCTGTTTCCGAGATTTAGCTATTATGAATTGTGCTGCTATAAACATAGATATGCAGGTATCACTGTACTAGGATGTCTTTAACTTTGTGGGGAAGACACCTAGAAGGGAAATAGCTGTGTCGGATTAATCTCCATTTTCCGGCTTTTGAGGAATCTCCGTGCTGATTTCCATAGCGGTTGTACCAGTCTACAGTCCTGCCGATGAGGAAGGCTTCCTTCCCAACACACAGCCTCTCCAGCATTTGATATTGTTTGAGTTCTTGAAGACAGCCATTCTTTCTCAGTGTTGTTTTAATTTGCATTTTTTGAATGGCCAGCAGTGTGGAATATCTTTTCGTGTACTTACTGGTCATTTGTACTTCTTCATTATTTCAAGTGCCCATTTTTAACTGGGTCTTTAAATTTGGGGGGAGGTCTGTTGCTTTCTTTTTTCCCACTGTGCTGTGAACTCTCATGGCAAGAGGGGGCTTCCTGTGTGCATGGGCAGGGGCGAGCTGACCCAGGTCGGAGGACTCCCCGTGTCCTGGCCCTGCCATTTCCGCCGTGGCTGTGGGAACACTGCGGGTCTCCGTCCCTCTGAGCTTGCGTCCTCTGGCGTCCTGGTCGTGGGACATGGAGGAGAGCCCACAGGCCGCTTATCAGGTCATCTCCAGACACTGGTGGGGGTCTGGCTTTCCTCACAGACTCCCAGGATGCCCGGCTGCAGTCACCTCCAGGTCAAGGTCAGGGATGTGGAGCCAGTGGGGGCAGAGGAGAGGGTTCTGTTGCCTCTGCCCTCTGCCAGTGGGTGGAGCGGGATGTGAGAACGGTCAGCGGAAGCATAAATCCAGCTGGGCCAGGCCCTCCCCACTGCAGTGGGCAGAGCAGGAGCCGGGGCTTTCAGGGGGCAGGTGTCTTTCAGGGGACAAGCGGGGCTGAGCGTTGCTCTAATCATGGCCCATCCTCCCCTCCTCTGTGATAAATGACCCCAAGGAGATTTTGGCGTTGAGACTGAGGTGGGGGTCGCATGGGTGGGAGGGGAGCGAGGGAAGGTGAGGTAGCATGGCATCGGATCTGTGCGGCTTTGAAACCGGTGTGCATTTATTCCCAGCCATCAGAATTTTGCCGGAGACTCTTTCGTGGCCCAGCCAGGAAATGGAAGGGGAAGAAACTGGACTCAGCTTTGTGCCTGAGAGCTAGACATCTTCGTTCACACCCTGCTTCTGTTCGTGAAGAGGCAAATGGGAACCAGGCCTGGCAGCTGGGTCAGTAAGGAAGCCTTCTGGGAGGGTGAGGTAGGAGGATCACAAGTTCAAGGCCAGCCTGAGCGATTTAGCAAGGTCTTGTCTCTAAATTAAAAGATGTAAAAAGGGCTGGGGATGTAGCTCAGTGCAAAGGGCCTGGGTTCTATCTCCAGTACCACAAAGAAAGGGAAAGAGAGGGAGGGAGGGAGGAAGGGAAGAGAGAATGAGAGAGAGAGAGAGGAAGGAGGAAGAGGAGGAAGGAGAAAGAGGAGGAGAAAGTGGGGAAGCAGGAGAAAGGTGGAAAATGGTCACCACTCTCCCGCCCGACCTTCTTGCTTCTGCTCCCCACCCTAGAGGGCCCCAGCTGGCTCCTCGGAGGAATTTTCCAATCAGATGGGGCAATCGGCTCAGCTCAGCGAGATAAGCACAGAGGAGCAGCTGGGGTCTTGGGAGGGAGAGGAGGCCCAGAAAGGGGTGTAATGACCATCCAGGGCTGGTTCGTGTGGGTGGACAGGCGGAGGCAGGGAGGAAGGAAAGAGGAATTACTCAGGATTCTGGGGAAGGGGTCGGGCTGTGATGGCAGAACCGTGAAGCCATGCAGCAGGGAGGACAGAGCCCTGCATCCTTAGCGAGTTTGTTGCAGGGACTTTGAAGGGATGGGAACTCAGCGACGGGGTTGGCGGTTCCCACCCGAGCCTGTGGAGGTGGTGCGTGGGAACTGCGGCAGGTCACGTGGGTCTCCACGTGGGTCTCGGGAGCTGCAGGGGCTGCGGGGAGGGAAAGGCTGGGCTGGGCTGGGCGGGAGAGCGGGGCACGGGGTGTTCCTGACTGAGGTGCACCCTGTGTGGCGTAGAGGGGACACTGCTCGGGAACAAACAGACCGCTCTTCCCAGCCGGCACCAGGGTCTGCTCCGAGCCCCCTTTCCCAGAGGAGGGTGTGGCAGGGGACAGCTCAGTGGTGCGCGGCGGCTGTGCTGGGAGGGAGCCAGGGGTGTGAGCTCAGGGGCAGCAGCGGAAGCGTGGCTGTTGGCGACTGTTAGGAATGAACACGTTGTCCTGATAATGGACCTCTCCCTCCCTTCCTTCTTCTTGTTTTTAATTAGAAAAGAAAAACATGCTGTAGTTTTGAAAAGCAGTAAAACAAAAAGGCAAATGTTGAAAATTAGCAGCTTCTAATCCTGCCCCTGCTTCTCATGGTTACTCTGCCATAGCTGATCACTGTCATCTAAAGGTTAATGCATAACCTGCTTTTTTTGGTACCGGGGATCGAACTCAGGACCTGGTGGTTTAGAGGCAGGTGGCAGAACCACTGAGCTAAATCCCCAGCCCGCTATTTCTTAATTTTAAAATTTCTTTCTTTTGTTTTTTGAGGCAAGTTCTCACTATGTAGTCAGGCTGGCCTTGAACTTGAAATCCTCCTGTCTCAGCCTCCTGAGTGCTAGGATAACAGGCTTATGCCATCACACCCAGTTTAACTTTCATACTTTTTTTTTTTTTTTTTTGAGACAGGGTCTCACTTTGGCATCCAGGCTGGCCTCGAACTCATGACAGTCCTGCCTCAGCCTCCCAAGAGCTGGGATTATAGGCCTGTGCCACCACAACCAGCTTAACTTTCATACTCTTAAAATTGATCTTCTTTTATGGTATAGGAGGCTTTCTTTCATACTCTACGCCTTCAGTTTGGGACAAAAACAAAACTATGATTAAATTATTGTTTACTTGTGTTGTGATTGTACTATTCCCCGTGATTTCTGATTTCTATAAATTTATCAGTGACACCCCCTTTCTCTGTCTGGCTTTCCATGATTCTGCGAATTCTGTGCAGAGGGCCCAAAGCCTTTCCCGCCTGGCTCCACACCCAGCTGAGGAACTAGCAGGCATCTCCCAGGAGCCCAGGCTGCAACTTTTTGCCCCGTGCGCTGTGGTTTGAGGACATCTTCCTGTTTGTTCCTTTGCTTACGTGTGCAGACTCCAGAGCTTCTCCGGAAAGGCGCAGTCCCAGGTCCAAACTCCCGCTAGTTTCATCACGAATAGGTTCTAGGTTGAAGCCTTCTTTTCCTTCTGAGCTTGGAAATTGTTTCTCCAGTATCTTCTGATCCGAACCAGTCTGGTGGGGCTTTGACTCCTGATCCTTCTACATTTGTTTTCACCCCTTGAGACTTTTACTGCTTTTCCTTATGCCTGGTGTTTTTCTGATTCACGACCTGAGTGCTCCATGAGCCCCTTCGGCCAAGTCTCAAAACTGATGCCCTCTGTTCTGCCAAATCATCCTGCATTAATTTCCCTCCCCCTCCCCCTTTCTGCAGCACAGGGGATTAAACCCAGGACTTCCCGCACCCCCCCCCCCTGAGTACCTCCCCAGTGCCATCCTGCATAAATTCTTTATGTCTTCTTTTCCTATTCTTCTTTCTCTCTTCCTGGAACTCCTATTACTAAGATATTGCAACTCCTGTTTGTTTTCCTAAGTTTTTAATATTTTATCTCCTAATTTCTTTTTGTTCTACCTTCTAGATTTTTGTTGTTGTTGTTGTTGTTGCCGGGGATCGAACTCAGGACCTTGTGCTTGCAGGGCAGGCATCGGAACCACTGAGCTAAATCCCCGGCCCAATTTTCTTAACTATATGTTCCAGCTTTTTACAGATTTCCTTTAAAAATTTTTGCTCTCATGTTTTTAACTTCAAAGGTCCTTTCGAGACTGCCTATTCCTATTTTTATTGCATGCACTTCTTTTTATGGATGCAAATTTTATCTTTCCTCAGAGGATATTCATTACAGACTCGTTTTTTTTAACAAACGTTACCTGTGAGATGGAAAGTTTCTGGAGATCTGTTGCATAACTGTGAATATATGTCACACTACCGAACTGCATTCTTTTTTTTTTTGAATTATACTCTTAAAAATGGTTATGATGGTCAATTTTATGATGGCAAATTTTATTATTTTTTTTAACCACCCCAAAAATGTTCTGCTTTTTATGTCGACTGTTAGCTCTGTGTTGCTTTGCTTTGGATCCCCGTTGGGTTTCAGAGTTTCTTCAGTCTCCCGTGACTCCTTGATTCTCCCCCATGGTTAAGAAAGAAGCAGGGCCGGGGATTTAGCTCCCCTCGAAAGCGCAAGGTCCCGAGTTCGATCCCTGGTACCAAAGAAAAAAAGAAAGAAAGAAGTAGGTGGAGGTGCCTGGAAGCTTCCTGTGCCCAAGTGGGGCTCAGAGCAGAGCACCTGACCATCGAGGGGCTCTGATCCAGCTTCTCCCTGTGGCTCTCCCTAGGGCACACTCCAGAGTCTGTCTGAGGAGCTTTGCTCGGGGATCTGCCCTTCCGGCAGAGAGAGAAAGAGAGCAGGCCAGGTGCCACCCACGAAGATGTTCATCTTCTTAGCTGCCCTCTTTGTCCCCGTCCTCCCTGTGCTGGCTGAGGGCAGTGGAGGCTCCCCACTGCTGAACTCAAGTCGGAAGCCTCCGCCCTCCGCCCTCTGCCCTCGGGGTGGCAGGAAAGCCCAGCTCTGTAGGCCTTGGGAAACCAAACCCCTGTGTCTGGACTTCAGCCAGTGCCCAGGCCCTGGCTCCACCAGACGCCTCACGTCCTTCGACCTGACACACAGGTGGTTCCCTTTGTTCTGCAAAGCCTTCCAGATAATTTCCACCTCAGAAATCTTGCCGTCATTCCAGCTGCTCTGTTTCCTTTCCCTCTTTTGTGGCCTTGAGGTTTTGTACCATTCTCGTTCCTTTGGTGCCTCTGAATAAGGGGCTAGGGAGTGAGGAGGCGCAGATGTATCAGCAGAGGGACTTTTTACCTTTTGTGCTGTGACTCGTTGAAGGGAAAGTTGTAAAGACAGCAGGAAAGCAAACCCAGGGGGATGGTGGAGGGGGCTGTCGAGTCCTGGCCCCTAATTACCCAAACCAAGCCCTGCCCCAGGCTCCCCACGCAAAGCCAAGCAAGGAGCCTCGTTGGCTCTGGTGTCTTTGAAGACAGAAGATGAGAAATGGGAGCAGAGGGAGGGCGAGGAAGGCGTACAGGCTCTCCTCGGACTGGACGTCCTTCACCTCCCATGCCCAGCTCTGAGCTTGGGGAGGTGCTGACAGGTCCAGAAGGCACGCAGCCAGCAAGGGCCTGAGGCTGGCACAGGGCAGGCCGCTCCTGGAACTGGTGACTTTGTGCCGTCACTAAAGGAGTCCAGTGAGGACCTGCGGTAGAGTGACACTGGCTGCCACACCTGCTTCCCAAGACCTTCTTGGTGGGAAAAGGGTTGGATCTGCCACCTGCCATGCTTGAAAGGGTGGGTGGGGGTCAGAAGGAGAGCCTGCGGCCTGCAGGGAGATTTCCCATTGCCCTTAGAACGTGGGAATGTGCCTGACTCTGGGCTCTCGAGCTCTGCAGCCACGTGACCTGGGACACACCGCCCTACCTCCCCAAGCTGCTGTTCTCTTTCCTGTCAGCCGCTCACCATGAGGGTGAAACGAGGCGCCCCTGTGCTTGGCACACTGCGGGGTGCACACACTGCTTGTGATACGTTCCGAGTAATACTAGGGCCAGACATCTGCCTGGGCCCCTCTAGCCCTGCCCCCGTGCGTCTTTCCACAGGGGCAAGTGACCAGCCTGCTGCCATTACAGAACACTTACCAAAGAAGGGGGCTGGGGAAGAGGCACTGTCACGCCCTCTATGCCCACCCTTGGGCACTGCTCAGAGATCTCAAGAAGCAGTAGGTCCCACCGACCCTACCCGGCTCTGCCTCCAGTTCTTTGGCTCCAGTGCCTCAGCCCTCTGTGCTGCTCACCCACAGTCTGGAGAGGGGCCTGAGAACACCTGGGGCCTTCCCAGCCTGTCTTCCCCTCCCCACCCCTCCAATCAGGAGGGTGGGTTCAGAAGGAGCTTAGAGCCCAGAGAAGCCAAAGATCCCTTCGTTCCACAGAAAGCCCCCAGAACTGGGAAGCCCAGAGTCTGTAGGTCGCAGTTCTGGGACAAGAAGCAGCAGACAGGCAATGAGTTCCCTTCCAGCTGTCTGTAGAAGTCAGGGCCCTGGACCAGCGGGGACAGGTGGGGAGCACTCAGTTGCAGTGACACCTGCTCAGGCCTGAAATGTGCTCCGAAGGGTCCACGCCACACACAAGGTCCCATAGGCACAGCCTGCGAACCTGTGTGCGGTGTCCTGTGTACCCCTCTGACATACCCCTGGGTTGTTCTGCCCCTAAGCAGCCCCTCCTACTCTCCCTAAACTGAGGGCTGTGTGGAAGAGGCAGAGAGGGTCACAGGGAGTTTTGTAAAACTCTGGCTTGCTAAGAGCAGATTTCAGAAACCCATCAGCCTCTTCCTATCCACAGCCTTCACCAGAGGAGGGCTTGGTTCAAGGGGCTGGGGGAATAACTTGCTTAACAGAATAGGGAGGAGTTTAGGACTCCTCTCGGAGAGCTACACACACCCTGCCTGGGGCTGTTCGGGGATGAAATGCCTTTCTGAATGTTAACAGCGTCATGCCGTCACAACAGGCTAGGACACGAGCTCACAGCAGTACGGGTAATTTGAGAGATCCTGGAGGGCGGTTTCAAGGGTAAAGATGGGGTGGGGGCAGGTTGTCAGTTCCCATGGCAGTCTGTCTTGTTACCATAGCAACCCAGCTCTGCCTCCATCCTGTGGAGTCCTGGTTTCTGTGATGGGTAGAGCACTGCAGTGCTTCACAGTGTGGGGGTGGGCCCCACAATTCCTCTGGGAGAGAACATCTCCCTCCCAGACCAAGCAGCATAGGGGAACCCTGAGGCTGTCAAATAGGGCTGAGCTGTCTTGTGGGTGGGAGAGCAGATTTCCTGGGGTTTTCCTAATGAGAAACCCCACTCTTTCCTACTGAAATTTCTTCTCCCCAGCTCTGGGGCCCCCAAGAATGTCCCCTCCTGCCTGACTGTACTTTCTCTCTTGGGAATGAACCAAGAGCCTTCACACTGAGCTACATCCCAGCATTTTTCCTTTTTTTGAGACAGGGTCACTAAGTCTCTAAGTCGCCCAGGCTGGGCTTGAACTTGCGACCCTCTTGCCTCAGCCTCCCAAGTGCTGGGATCTCAGGTGTGCATGCACCACCACGCCTGGCTTTCTTGGTCTGCACCCAGGATGACGCCCATAAAGCAGAAACACTGCCATCTAGGAAAGGCGTGACAGCAGAGTGGGGAGCAGCTTCTGGTGTCCCCAGAGCAATCAGATTCGCCACTCATCAGCTGAGTGTTGAATGAGTTCTCTATCCTTCTAGTCACCAAGGCTCTCCTGTGGAAGACAGAGACAGTACTTGTCCATTGCCCTGGCTGGTTATGAGGATGAACAGAAGTGATAGTGAAAAGAACCAGCCCCATCCTGAGCTTTCCTCTCGGAGGGCGAGGGGTGGGGTGTGCTGGTGATGCCCTTGACTTCAGTGCAGGGCACCCCAATAGAGCCCTGACTGTGGGGTTCACATGATATTTAAACCTTGGTGATCAAGGCAGTGGTTGGCATCATGACCAGCTCACCTGCCTGAGAACTTCCCTGGGAACCGGAAGCTGCTTAACTGGTCTGCCTCCTACCCAAGGCCCCACTCAAAGGCTAGGGGCTTGGCCCGTGCCCTTCTACAAAATGTTACCCACCCATCTGCAGAGAGGCAAGTCTAGAAATTCAGAGGATGGCTTCGGAACATTTTATAGAAATTAGAGCTTGCTGAAGCATCCAAGCAGCAGCCAATCTGGGCTTCGCTTTGGTTGTTTTGAAGTAGTTCAGGTTTTCAGTGATGCATTAAAAAATCTTTTTAAGTACTGAGCTACAACAGACTGGGTAACAACCTGGTTCTCCACAGGCACTGGAGAAGTACTGACCTTGGGGGCCCCAGCGGCACCCTAGCTCCAGCGAAAGATCTCACTGAAGAGAGAAAAAGCAGCCCCAAGGGCACTGCTCGCAAAGACTCAGAAATCACACTTGCTGGGTCGGCAGCATTTCTTTTATTGCCTCAAGCCAGAAGCTCCAGGCCCGCCCCAAGCTGGCGCAGGGCCTGATTGTAGTTCAAGGCCTGCACCAGCACCTGTGCGCTCAGCGCTGCGCGCCCCCGCCCCCGTGGCTGCCCGGCGCTGCCCGCCGCTTGCCGTAGCGCAGGCCGAAGGAGTTCCAGTTGTAGGCGGACAGGTCCTTCTCCCGCTGCACCAGCACGGCGCCCCGCGGCGCGGGGATCAGGCGGCTGCGCCGGGCGCACAGGCCGGGCCGCGCGGGCTCCGCGGAGCTCTCGCCGGGCGGCGGGCACAGCGAGGCCCCCCGAGGGCGCGGCCCGGCTGCGGGCTTCCTCTCCGCGCACTGCAGGCCCTGCCCCCAGGGGGTCAGGAGGGCCAGGGGTCCCAGCCGCAGGCCTAGGACACAGAGCACAGGGAGGTGTGGTGGGGGCAGGAAACCTCCCCTTCGCCTAGCTTCCTAGCCGCGGCCCCTGCCGGCTAGAAGAAAGCTCGGCGTTAAGCGGGCGGAGCAGCAGGGCAGTCCTAGGTCATCGGCCCCTCCCACCCGAACGTGATTTTGATTCTGCAAGTTTGCCCGAGTTGTCCTAAATAGCTTTAAAATTACTTTTAGGAAGCAGATAGTACGAAGTTTGGGAGTCAAGAAGCCCAAAGTGTCTGGGGCACTCAGCGCCGTCCCTTTCCGGGCGCCCCCTTCTCTGGCCGGCCTGTGAGTTTCTGGACCTGGCTCCCAATTGGACTGGGAGCCCCTGGGGCCCTTGTTCCTCCATCTCTATCTCCCCGAATGCCTGAAATAGTGCCTTGCACACAGTAAGGCCTCAGTAAATGCTCGTTAGATTTATAAAAGCTAATGACAAACTTGTAGTAACAGAAATCAAGAAAGTGGAGCCAGGCCACTGGACCCCCGCACACCTGCAGCCCAATCTCGCTGCCTGATAACAATAATTGTAACCCCCCAATAAACTACACCGGGACTCAGTGAAGACCAGAAATTATCTAGGTCACCTTAACTGGCTCACCTCCTCCAGCTCAGGTATAATGTCTCCACTTCAAGAAGAGGGTTAGCGAGGCTAATTTGGAAGGCACTTCTCATGGAGGCTCATTAAATTCACTATACTTGTTGGCAGTAAAAGAGGGCAACTAGCTCAGAGTAGACAATAAATCCAGCCAGTTGTGGCAAGAGATTAGTGGATGCGAGTGGGCGTGTGCTGGATTTAATGTGTATGTTGGAGGTTTCAGTGTCCAGAGTTAATAATCTGTCTCAGAGGCCCCTCCCACCTCGCCCAGGGCCCTGCGAGACTCCCAGGCAGGAGACTCCCAGCTACACACGCTAAGCCAGCAGTAGGACCGCTGCCCCGGCTACTGTGTGGCCTTGACCAGAGCCTTTTGCCACAGAGGGCATCAGCCCAGTGGGCATGAGCAGTGGTGACGTTGTTACCAGAAGCAGCCTCCCTTCCCCAGGAAAGATGACATTCCTGGTGGGAGACACCTGGGACCATATTCTATTTGTTTTGAGATGTCTGTGTGGGCATAGACAATGACATCAAATGGGCAGAGCATGCCCCAAGTTCCACGTTAGGCATGGAGGTCCAGGAAGGCTAAATGACAGGTTCTAGTCTGCACAGAGTGCTGACAACCAAGAAGCGTTCGGTCCACACTCCAAACCTAGGGACCAGTACAGCTGCAGTTCTCCCCTCTCAGCAGACATGCTCCGGGGTGTGCTCTGGCACCTGCTGGGCTCCTGCAGCATCTGGCTGACTTTGGAGAAGCCTCTCTACAGACTCTTCGGGCCTCAGTTTCTCCAGTGAACTCGTGAGGTTGGCAGAGATTAAGACTCTGTCATGTGTTTAGGTTCTTTATTCGAGTCCCTTATAAAGGATCCCGAGTCACTGATGAAAGAAACCTGTGTATTTCCTTCCTCCTGACATCTGCACAGAGGAGTGGTTGGTGTAGAGCAGAGAACATGAGAGAGAACCAAGAAGGAGTTTGGTGCATGGCAGGCAACTGCGCTGGGTGAGCCCCTGATGCCCAAGGGCATGGTAACTGGTCCCTAGCTAGCAGAGGTCACAAGACCTCTCCACAAGATGCCCTCACATCAGTCCTGGGCAGTGTTCAGCTCCCCCCTGCAGGCTAGGGGCAATTTCACAACAACCCACCTGCCCCCTCCATGATCCATACCTGTGGGCCTAGGGTTCTCCACAGGTGCCACCTTTGCCAGGGGTTCTCCCAAGGCGGTGATGCAGAGGAAGAGCAGGAGCCAGGAAACCAGTGAGTTCATCCTGGAAGGAGGCAGGTCCTAGGTATGCCCAAGGCCAAGACAGAGAAAAGGAACAGGGATGAGATCAGGCACGGCGTCTGGGCCAGGGGCAGGAGGCCGAGCCCGGGAAGAGAGAAGGCCCCTATCCTTGGAGGCTCCCAGGGGAGGGGTGGACCCCAAAAATTAGAAGTGGGGAGTGTGATTAACACCACTTGCCCAGGGTCATCAACTCTGAATTCATGGGAGGTGAGACCCCTCTGGAGGTGAGAACAGGAAGGTCAGGAAGGAAGAGAGGATCCGATCCGGAGAAGGAACAGGATGCTCAGGTTGGAAACATGTCAGGATTCTGAATCTCACGTTTGAAGGCTGGAGACAAGAGGAGTGAGATGCAGTTTGTAGGGGTAAACTGGGGTGCACAGGGTCAGGACTTCTGGTCGCTGAGACTCTGAGGTTCAGGCCTTCCCTCTGGGGCCTGGGACCGTGCACTTCTCTCCTGGCTGGGCCTGCACAGATCCTGGCTCCTGCTGTGCCCATTAGAAAGTCCCTTCCCAGATCTGGCCCTGTTCCCTCCTGCTGTAATAGAAACCCAATCCTTTATCTTTTCTAGAAAAAGAAAGAGGCAATCATCTTGCTTTTTCTCTGAGCCCTTCACAGCCTTGAAGACCATCATTAAATTGCCTTATTGCCTATAATTCAGGGAAGAGAAAAACCTTTCCGTGCTTTATCAGGTCAATTGTCTCCAGTCTATTCTCTGTGGGCTCAGAGAGGTGGGAATTGAATTGGCCTCGTCATTTTGACTGCTGAGGTAGGAGCTGTGTCCTGACCCTCATCTGCCCCTTTGCCCATCCCGGTCACCTGTTTTCTTCTCCACACCCCACTTCACCAGCTCCCAAGTTCAATTCCTCTTGGAAACAGTCATCAGGCACTTTGGATTGTCCAGAAAACACGAGAAAAGACAAAGTGCTTCTGTGGTTGGATTTAAGCCTAGAGCTTCTAAGCCCCTCCGTCCCTCTGCCTCTGCCCCTCTCTGTCTTCCCCCAGCGAAGGACCCAGGCGTGGTGTGCAGGGTGCAAATCCTGACAGGGGATCCGATCTCGAATCTGGCCTTAGCTCTGCCCTCATTCTCGTGAGACATGAGCAAGTCACCCCCGTCTCCCGGACCCAGTGGTCAGTCTGTAAAACAAGGAAAGGAATCAGACTGGCCGCGGCTGCCCGCTCGGAGTGCTCATCCTCACAGACTTTGACTCTGGCCCTCAGAACCACAGCTCTCTGCACCTCCCTAGCCTGGGCAGTGCAGGAGCAGGGGCAGGCGTCATCTCCTAGGAGGACAGTGGAAAGAAAGCGTTTCAGAGCGTGGGTCCAGCTGGGCTTGGAAGTCATCCCTTGAGCACCACCCAGGGGCTGCGACCAGGCCAGGTGCAGGGGCGCACAGGTGAGCCCCCACAGGGTTCTTCCCCTCCCAAGACCCCAAGTCTAGTGTGAGAAATGGACTCTCAAGCGGACCATTTCAAAATAACACTCTGGACATATGTGAGGACGCAGAGGCCACAGGAACCGGGGAAGCCAGGCCCTGGGTGTGGCAGGGGTGCCTCAGGAGCCCCAGTCAGCCAGAGAGGGACCCTGCAGAAGGCACCCGGTAGGTGGCTGTCTGGGCCCTGGGGTAGTGGGCAGGGGCTGGTGTGCAGGACCAGAGGGCAGGGCTCTGCTGGAGGGAGAGAGCTGCACAGCACTGCCTCTGGGCTCAGAGGCACACAGGAAGGCAGGCAGGTGTGGGTGAGCACTGCAGATGGGGCCCTGGCCTCGAGGTGTAGAGCAGGGTGGGGTGTGGGGACCGGGAGGGGGCCCCACTTTCGGGTCTCTGTGGTGACTCCGCCCTGCATCACACCATGGGGCTCTGCCTGCCCCCAACACACGTACACACAAACACACGCTACATACAGCACTCCGGCACTGCACACACACACACCACACACACACAACTCCCCAGCTCTGTTCACTGTCTCATCCACGCCTCCTCCACACCGGGCCGGAATAGCTGCAGGAGATTGAATTGTTTGGGAAAGAGCCCTGGGCTGCTGTGGACCATCGACTCCACCTCCAGGCATGGTTGGGAAGCTTTGAAATGGGCTGGCTTCCTTCCTGGGCTGGCCCGGGTTCTTAGCAGGGGCTGGCGGAGTGTGTAGGTAGTTGGGTTTGTATTTGGGAGTCTACCCAACGGAGCCCCATTGAACCCATGGGCCCTGGAGGGTTCCCTACCTCCCCCAAAGCTTCTGCGGCCTTAGATCCCAGCCACACGGCATTTCTTCACTGTACTCAACACCCCACACCTACCCACGGCAAAAACAAAGCCTTTGGGACCCCTGGGGTCCTGGCTTCATGAACAAAATGCAAGTCAGTGTATCCACCCAGCCGACCCAGGATAATGGGGTCCCTGGCCTTTCGCCTACCTGAATGTGTCAGTCTTGGCATGAGTTCCCTCTCCCCTCAACACCCTGCTAGGGCAGGACGGGGATGCGCTGTGCACCTACCTCGGCCCAGGTGTGAGCTCTGCAGGGTCCTGGAGGAGAGCAGGAGGTGCCGGGGCAGGTGAGCACCCTCGGGAGAGAGCTGGGCTCCTGGGCTCACGCTCACAGCTTCCCGATCCCGTCCTCTTTTATCAAGCCCGGTGACGTCTCCAGGCACAAGCCCACTCTCCCTCCTCCCAGGCCCTCTTCAGAGAGCTCAGCACCCTCTGGCTCTCTTCTCCCACTCAAAGGGCCTCCCAGGCAGCCTTGTGTCCTCACTAGTTCTCTCACCCTCCTGCGCCCTGTCCCACCCCAGGAGACCCATTCTGCCTCAACAATGAGGACGTGGGGGCTGGAGCCTGTGTGAAGTGCCTCGCTCCCTCCGCAGCAGAGCAGCAGGCACAGTGAAGTGAAGGTGACACCCGAGGACAGGGAGGGCGCAGTCTGACCCAGGGCCTCCTCGAAGCCCACACACTGCCAGCCCCAAGGGAGCCAGGTCGGTTTGGCCCTGACCCCAGGGCTCTGAGGAGTAGAAGGGTGGGAGGGATTCTCTGCTTGTTCTCTCCCTTCTTTCCTCAGTTTCTGAGTGCCTACTTGGCACAGGGATTTGAGACGAATGTGACATGACATGGTCAGATAGGCAAGCCGGTGAGGTAAGCAGCCGGCTATGAGAAAGGAGAATAGCTGAGCAAGGTGACGCACACCTGTGATCCCAGCTGCTCCAGAGGCTGAGGCAGGGGCATTGCAAGTTCAAGGCCAACTTGAGCAACTTAGTGAGATCCTGTCTCCAATACAAGTAAATAAAAACCATCGGATGTAGCTCAGTGTTAGTGTGTCCCTGGGTTTAATTCCCAGTACCGGGGTGGGGGACAGGGGTGAGAATAAATGTTGGCTCTGAAAGGAGGATGTACTGCATCGCTTGGGATGTGCTGGAATGTGGGTAAGTCACTTCCAGGTGGTGGCACATCCAAAGAGATCCCCTGTCTGCCCCTCCTCGAACCACGTTGTAATTATCTGTGCCGGTAGGGACAGGCCTGCCCCTTGTGTCCTGGACACTGGCTCTAGTGCCAGGTACACACAGTGGCTACTCGCTAAACACTGCCTTGCAGGTGACTTTGACCTCTGTCAGACTGGGCTGTTGGAAGGCAGGGACAAAGTCTCTGCCCTCAGACAGGAAGCGGCCTCAGCCTGAGCTGTTCCTGATTGGGGTGCACGGTGCAGAGCGACCCCTTCCTGATTGAGCCGCGCTTCCTGGCAGCACTGGATTAGTGCCCATTGCCTGCTGAATGCTTACTGCTGACCAACATGCTGTGTTACTGCCTGGGATTATTAAACACCAGGCTAAAAATGATAGAGAGGTGGGCCAGGGATTTAGCTCAGTGGCACCATGCCTGCCTGGCAGGCGGAAGCTCCTGAGTTTGATCCCTGGTACTGAAACAAAAAATGCTAGAGAGGTGAGCAAGCAGACCCTGATGCCATCACCTGGTACACAGAATGGGGGTGCATGGGCCCTAGGCTACCCCCAGAAGCCTGGTATGGACTTTCTGGGCTGGAGACACTGACTTCGAGGCTGAACACTCTCGCAGCTCGGGGATTTAATCTTCACTTTCCCTCCATAAATACAGGGGTGGGGGGAATGTGCCGCCAGACCCAGCCAGGTCCCTGTGGGGCTGCGATTTCTGCTCCCAGCCGTCCTGGGAGCCTCTTGCGCTGACTTGGAGGTTTGAGGTCACGCAGCTCCATTCTTGTTCCTTCGGGACTTGGGGAGGCGGAGGTATGACAGGGACTGAGTCAGTGCTGGGTGGGGGGCCCATGGCGGTGGCCTCCGGTTCCCTTCCAGCCACTTAATCAACATTCAAGTTCAAGGAGCTCATCTCTGTGGTTCAGACCATTGAGCTAGTGCCTTGAAACCTCCGGAACAGCTGTGGGAGCCAAGAATCATTACTCCAGACAAAGGCTGGGGAGCAGACGCAACATGCGGGCTATTAGGAAGCTGGCCTTGAGAGCCCGAGCCGCGTGCGCCCAGGAGGCCGGGCTGTGGGAGTGCCCAGCTGGCAGCTGCATGGCGGTCCCACTTCAGAGCCTCCCTGGGCACCTCAGACAGTCTTCAGGGAGCTTCAAGAAGGGGTGGGCATGCCCAGGAGCCGGGCATCCTGCCGTCACCGCCCTCTCCGGGACTTAGCCAGCTCCCCAGGAGTCAGGCCCTTTCCGGTTGGTCACCTGGAGTCTCCCAGCCTCCACCCTCTGGCTGCCCCTCCACACCCTCACCGTAGACACACCTGCGGGCCCCCACCTCCTCTGCTCTTGTCCAAGGGGAAGGAGCAGGGAGAGGAAGAGGACGAAGCAGTGAACCAGGGGCAGGGGAGTGGGGGGAGACAGGGGAGGGGCTGCTGCACCCAGGGTGCCACCCCCACCCCCGGGACCTACTCACCGCACTCAGGAAGGGGATGTTGAAGGCATTGCCCAAGAAGCCAGAGGCCACAGGGAAGAAACCCCTAGGAGCAGAGGGGAGAGGAGGATATGGCGGCCGAGGTCCATCCAGGAGCAGCTCGGAATCTGGCCCTGGGGCAGGCGTGGCTCTGCACCCCCATTTAACCGGCTGCAGAGGACAGGGGTTAAGAAGGAAGTCTCTGGCCAGGCGCCCTGTGCTCAGTCTTGGCCTTACTACTTCCCAGCAAATCCCTTCGCTTCTCCAACTGTTTCCAGCTATAAATGTGGAAAATAATATTAGTAACTGTATCATTGGCCCTGGCACACAGCAGTCCTCAAGCAGTGTTTATTTGTATGACTGCTACTCTGTGATTCTTTCTCTTCATCCTCTCCTTAAATGGGCTGCTCCAGATCTGCTGGGCTCTGGGCGTGGACGGTTGCTGGAGGCCATGCCCACATTGGCACTACCACATGCCCTGGCATCCCCCTTGCCGGGAGCCACCTCTGTCTGCCTTAGTGTCTCACTCTCACCTAACACCCAGGAGAGGCCTGACAGGGGACATCTGTGTGACCTGGCTGGAGTGCGGAGGAGGCCGAGTGTCCTGGACATGAGGAGAGATGAGAAGTTTAAATTCTGAGCCAGGTGCCGCGGCTCACACCTGTAAACCCAGCTACTTGGTGGGCTGAGGCAGGAAGATTGCAAGTTCAAAGCCAACCTGGACAACTTAGTGACTTTGTGAGACCCTGCCTCAGAGAGAGAGGGAGAGAGAGAGAGAGGAGAGAAGAGGAGAGGAGTCTGGGACATGGCTCGGTGGTAGAGCCATGGCTTAGCATGAGCGAGGCTGTAGGATCCATCCCAGCACCACATGCACAGAAACTTGCATTCTGGCAGAGCCCGTGTCCTTGGGCCCCTGTCCTGAGGTGTCCGGAGGGTCAGACTCACTTGAAGAGACTGAAGAACCCGTAGGTCTCTAGGAGCATGCCCAGGAAGGGCCAGCGGAGGAGCACAAGAGCCACGCCCCCCAGGAAGAAACTGGTGGCCTTGAGCTTGTGCCGCTGGAAGAAGAAGGAGAACGTCCTCCTCAGGCCGATGATGAAGGAGAGGCCGGTCAGGAACAGCAGCTGCGTGGAGGGGGAAGGAGGAGTGGGGCTGAGGGAAATGGGCCCCGGAGCCAGGGCTCAGGCTGGAGCCCAGGAGGGGCCAGGCCTGCCGCCTCCCAGGGCTGCACGGCCAGCAGAGCGCAGAGTCCTGGGGCCTTGAGCCTTTCTAGCCGGTTAGGGCCAGTACTGCCCAGCGGCACCGGTGGACAGGGAGAACTCTGAAGTCCAGTTTCCCACCCGATTCCTCGGACTCTACAGCTTCCTCCTATGAGCCTTCCGTTCTCATCGGGTCTCTGGGGCCTGGGGTGGACAGTGGGGTCCTCTTTGTTTACCGAGGGGGAGCCTGAGGCCTAAACAGGTTAGGGAGCCATGAGCTCCACAGCCGCGGAGTCACACACCAGGCCCTCCAGTCTACGGCCTGCCGCCGCTTCACGTGGCTCCCCAGGAACCCTTCGGACCGCGTGGTCCCGTCCACTTTAACCCCCAGCTGTCTCCCAGGGTGACCCCTGCGCTCCACCCCATCCCTGTCCACCGGCAACGCCTCGTCTCCTTCCGTCCCCAGTCCCTCCCTCTCCTCCTTCCTCTAAGGCCTTGGTTCAGTGACTGCGCTGATCTTGTTGGGGCCTTATCCTTCCCCACCGGCCTCCCCACCATGCAGGCACATGCCATTTCCCTGACCCTGGACACTGGATTTCCAGTGGCGGGGATGGGGGACTGATTCATCATGGAACTCCCAGGGCCGCAGCCAGAGCTTGGCCTAAGAATCTGGGTCCTCAGGTTCTCTGAGCCCGGCAGGCTCTGCTGTCCAACCCCATCTCCTCTGCCCAGGCTTCCTGGTATCTGACCCCTGGATGGACAGGAGGTGGACGAACTTGGGGCTCCCCCTCCTGGCAGTAGACACCTTGAGAAGGTGGGACAGGAGAGGTGCCTGGGGCTGGGGGACTCACGTTTCCGAAAGCCAGGAGCACGGAATCAAAGTACAGGAGTGTCCCAAAGAGGATGAAGAAGACGCCGAAGCCGGTGATGCCTACGCCAATCTCTGCAATGGGCAAGGAGGCAGTGGGGGGTGGGGTTCGGGAGGCTCTGGCCTGAGACCTCCCAGTGCCACGGGACAGGTGTGCTCAGCATCTGTGCTCTCAGGGGACCGAGGGTGGGGATGGGCTCGGTCCTCACAGCAACCCTCGGGGAGCAGTGCTGCCCACCCTCGCCACTTGTACTTTGAGCTTCCTGCTGTCTTCAAACGCTGCACTGCCCGGGTCACTTTCAGGGTTGGGGCCCATCCGCCTGCTCTGTCCCTGGGCCTGCACCTCAGACGCACTGGGGCCATCCGCACAGGGGAGAATGTGCCACTGAGTCACTGCCACCAGCCCAAGAGCCACCGAAGTGCCCTGCTGGCCCTTGGAACCACCTTCCTCTCTCCGCAAACACCCCTGTGTCCAGCTCACAGCTTCTGACCCCTCCCAGAGCCTGGGGCAAAAAGTCTGGGTCCGGAGTGCGCCCACCTGCCCGCTGGGATCCTGCTACCCTGTCCCCTCCTGCAGCTGCCCACACAGCTCTAGGCTCTTCTCCAGCTCAGGGGAGGGTGGACACCACCAACAGTGCTCTCCCGGCCAGTGGCTGTCCCAGGGCTCCCTCAGAAGCTGCTGGAGGCTGCTAGAGCCAGCGAGCAGCAGGAGTGCAGGCCTGGGGCCGCCTTGCTGGATCTCGGGTGCACGTAGACATTCCAGACCTTCTTCAGTCATTGCCTTGCAGTGAGGCTATGAGGGACCTTTTGTCTCTGTCACACAGAATTGTGAATTCTACTCACCTCTGTCCCTAGGACAGCCAGTGAAGGACGGTTCACTGTGTTTCATTTTAAAATTTAAATTTTGAACCGTGGGAAAATGCACGCAACCTGCAATGTACCATCTTACGCAGATTTAAAGGGACAGTTACATGGAATCAGATACGTATGCTCATGGAGCTGGGCAGACATCCACCGTCCATGTCCAGCATTCTTTGTGCCCACTAAACTTATTAACCCCATGCTTCTTTCCCTCAGCCTCCTACAGCCACCATTCTTTTTGTCTCTATGAATTTGACAACGCTAGACATCATGTACAAGTGGAATCGCACAATACTTATTCTTTTGTGCCTGGCTTTCCTCATTGTTATAATGTTCTCAAGACTCTTTTATGTTGTAGCACATGGCAAGACGTTCTTATCTTTTTTAGGGCCAAATACTATTCCGTTGAATATAGACACATTTTGTTGATCCATTCATCTGCTGTTGGACATGTGAGTTACTTCCAGCTTTTGGCTATTATGAATAATGCCTGCAATGAATGTGGGAGTAAAAAAAAAATCTCTTGAACACCCTGCTTTCTAATCTTTTTGGTACATATTCAGAATGAACTACAGGTTCATATACTGTTTGAGTCTGTAATTTTTTTTAAAAAACTGCTCTACTTTTTTTCAAAGTTGCTATATTCTTTTATATTCCCATTAGCAGTGCACACAGGGTCCAATTCCTTCACATCCCTAACATGGTTTTTACTATTATTTTTGTTTGTTTGTTTTTGTTTTTGTTTTTTTGGTACCGAGGATCGAACTCAGGTCCTTGCGCTTGTGAGGCAGGTGCCAGAACCACAGGGCTAAATCCCCAGCCCTTTTACTGTTATTTTTTATAGCAGCCATGCTAATGGACGAGCAATGGTACTGTGCAGTTTTGCCTGGCATCTCCCTCATGCTCAGTGGTGTTGAACAGCTCCTCGTGTGCTTATTGGCTGTTGTGTGTCTTCTGTAGAGAAGTGTCTATTCCAGTCCTGGGCCTGTGTTTTAATTGGGTTACTCTTTTTCTTGTTGTTGAGTTATATGAGGTTTGTTTTTTTTTTTTTTTTTGGTACCAGGGATTGAACTCGGGTCCTTGCGCTTGCGCAGCAGGCATCAAAACCACTGAGCTAAATCCCTGGCCCTATATGAGTTCTTTATACATCCTGGATATTAACGGGTGTATGATCTGAAAATATCTTCTCACGTTCTGCAAGTTGGCTTTTCACCCTGTTCATGGCATCCTTTGATGCACAGAAGTCTTTAATTTTCATGTACTGTCATTTGATCTATTTTTTCCTTTTGTTGCCTGTGCTTTTGGTGTCATAGCCAAGAAATCATTGCTAAATCCAGTGTCATGAAGCTTTTCCCTGTGTTTTTTTTCTAAGAATTTTATAGTTTTACCTCTTCGGCTTTTGATCCATTTTGAGTTGTCTTTTGGAAATGGTTTAGGTAACGGCTCAGCTTCATTCCGGTGTATGTGGATATCCAGCTTTTGGGCAATGGTTCACACCACATTCCTTCCCCCAATGAACGGCCTTGACACCCTTGTTGAAAATAAATAATATTCATTAACTAACATCTTGGGATTAATCCCACAACCCCTATGACACTGGTATTATTACCATGTTTTAAAGGTGGTTGTTAAAAGTGAGGGAGAAAATTATTCTGGTCGTTTAAAGGCAGGACAGTAAAAACAAATTAAGACTAGGTTTGCTGGCTAAGTTATACTTACAACTGAAAGAAGACAACACAATTGTCCTAATTCTTTATAATCTGTTGCCACAAAGATTTTGAAAGGATTAAATTCAGTTCCAGTGTAGGAAGAAATAAGGTCAAAGGGCTTCTGTAAAAGAATCATTAAAAATATGGACTCGAGAGCTGTCATTCAAATTACAGACTGACACATCACTCCATTCATAGGGCAGTCAAACGCCAGTCTTACGGGGCTCACTTTTGGCGGGAGGTGTGGCTGCCGGTGACCGGGGCTTGGCGTCTGGGGAAGCGCTCCCCCTGCTGGAAGCGTCCAAGGCTGTCCCTCGCCGCCCAGAGCCCACAGAGCTTCTAGAACTGGCTGAATGGCTCTCTGGCCAAAGCTGGTACCAGGAATCCTTCACGTTCCCCTCTTTCTCTTTCTGACAATCAAACGTTCAGAAAAGTTGCAAGTACAGAACAAAGAACCTTTTTCATGACCCATTTGAGAGTGCTTACTGTCCAGTATAACATCCCTTCCTGAATGCTTTGTTACTTTGCTTTATTTTCCTAGACAGCCACGATACAGCCACCAAAGCTGGGAAATTTTCACGATCCAGTCCTATTATCTAGACTTTGACCCCATTCACAGCTCCCCAGCTATCCCTGAGCTACATCCCCTTTTGTTTTGAGCCAAAGTGTCACTGTGGTGGATGAACTAATGGTCAACTTGGGATGCCCAGCTGAACTGAGCATGGTTGGGTGTGGAAGACTCACCTGGGGACTGTTGCCAATGGCATAAGAGGAGAACTGTAGAGGAAGATCGTGGGCTGTTGATTTTCTAGAAGAAGCTTGCTGCGGCTGGTTTTCCTGATGCAAACTTGGCTGTTCTCAAAGGAGGAGCTCGGAGCCTCACTGTTTCTGGGGATGGCTGCTGTTCTTGTCAGGGGAGCCCCGATCTTCATGAGCATCCTTTCCTGGCTCCAGTGCAGGTCCCTCAGCCTGGTGACACAGGTCCTTCACCTCACTGGCCCAGGTTTTCTGGCTCCCAGCACTGGCCTTTGGCCTTGCTGGGGCAGATCCTCCATGTGGACTTGCATGAGACATTACCGTGGGCTCTAGGCTTCTGGCTGGACTCATGGAGAACATTGCCTTGGGCTCTAGGCCTTCAGCTGGAGTTGTGCAGGACATTGCCGTGGGATCCAGGCCCTCCGCTGGATTCTTCAGGTCTCTAGTGTGTGGACAGATCTCTTGCACCCCTCTGCATTTGACATTTTTTTTTTTTTTTTGGTACCAGGGATCGAACTTAGGACCTTGTGCTTGCGAGGCAGGTGCCAGAACCACTGAGCTAAATCCCTGGCCCCTGCATTTGACTTTTTGGGCGAGTATTATAAAATAATCCTATAAATTATGTGTCCCATATTAAATCTAACCCCTTGCAACCCTTGACTACAACAGTCACTAAATTGCTAAGTTGCCCAGGCTGGGCTCAAATTTGTGATTCTTCTGCCTCAGCCTCCCAGAGTGCTGGGATCACAGGTGTGCGCCCCCGCGCCAGGCTTATGTAGTCCCTTACATCTGGGGCGGTCCCTCCATGTCTTCTTGCCATGATCTTGACCCTTTCGAAGCTTCAGGCCGCCCATTTTGGAGCCACCCGCCCTTCCCTTTGGGTTGGTCTGATGTTTCTTCATGACTACACATCGTAGGCAGAAATAGCTTCCAGCGATGACGTCGGCTTCTCTTTGTGCTCTGGGAGGTGACACATGACTCCAGCTGGACCCGTTGCTATGAGGTGGCCCGGGGTCCCTGCACCACGGAGCGCCTCTCCTTCCCCCAGCCAGTCTTGGCTGTGACCCCTGTACAGGCCCCGCGTGAGCACGAACGCTGTTCTCACCTGCAGGCCTCTGCACCCCTGTGGGGCACCCCCTTTGTGTTCCTGGCAGGGCCTTCGGGCTGAATTGTTCTGGAGGATGGGGCAGGGACGAGCTCAGGAGCAGGCTCCTCTCACAGCTGTGATTGCAGCTGCTGCTCCCCCGGCCCAGGCCCAACCATAGCCCTTGGGCAGATCACTGCTCAGCCCATTTCAGACCAAACTGAAACCGTGAGCAGCTCCACTGCCTGCCCACGGGGACACAGCCAGCAGTGAGCGGAAGCAGGGTTGGAAACGGCTTGCTGGCTCTGGAAAGTGCCGACAGTCTCGTCCACATCCGCAGGAGGCGCGCTCACCTTGACTCTCAGAGACCTGCATCCCATGGTCGGCAGCTGGCCACTGTGTGGCTGAACTGTTCCCTCTCTGGGCTTCTGCGACACCGCACTCTGGTGTTCTTCCTCAGTCCTTCCATTCTTTCTGGCACCTTTGCCAGCTCCTCCTTCTCTCCCGCTGGGGTCTGAGTCGCTCAGGGCTTGGGCCCGAGCTGTCTTGGCTTCTCATTTTGTTCTCTCCGTGTTCCTCTGTCCTTAACTATCGCGTGTGTGCAGCAGCAACACCGGCCTTTATCCTTCTAGCCTAAGCCTCTCCTGAGCCCTGAAATTCACTTCGTGCTGCTCTTGGGCATATTGGCGTGGTGTTTTCCCAGGCACTTGCACTCCACAGGCCCCAAACTGAGAGGTTAAATTCCTCCTTCAGCTCCGCCTCCCCGGGTTCCCCCTGTGAGGCTCACCCGGCGGCCCCAGGCAGAAGCAGAGAGCCACACCTGCCACCTCCCAGTTCAATATGCAGCTGATTGATGGACTGATTGGTTGCTGGATGGGCATCAACCCCCAGGCCGGCACACTGAGCTACATCGCCAGCCCTTTTCATTTTTTATCTTGAGACAGAGTCTCACTAAGTCACTAAATTCTCAAGGCTGGGCTCAAACTTGCAATCCTCCTGCCTCAGCCTCCCAGACTACTGGAATTATAGGCTTGCACTGCAACACCCGGCTTCGAAGCAAAGCTTTTTTGCTGCTGCTTCCCAAATGTATCCTGAAAGCCATCTGTCTCTCTCTTACCACTCAGCTTCCAGCCACCTCCATCTCTTTCCTGGACCCCTGCAGCAGCCCCACTGAGTCTCCTGCCACCCTCCTCGTGCTCCTCCACACGTTGCTCAAGGGTCTCGAAAAACACACCGTGAGTAGCAGCTTCCCAGCAGGGCTGAATGAAACAGAGCCTTTCAGGCACACCACGGCTTACAGGTCCGCAGTAGGATTATCCTGCCCCAGAAGGTCAGTCTCGGGGAGGCGGAGATGCTGCTGGAGACCTTGGCGACCACGGATATGCTGGCAGCTGCCCAGCCTCTCTCTGCAGCCAGCTCTCCCTGCGGAGCTCCAGGCTCGGATGCCAGGTGCCTGCCCCACATCGCACCGGATGTCAAGGGCACAGTGCCCACCACACCCCCCAGGGCTCCCTCCTCAACCTGCCAGCGCCAGGCCAAAGGCACTGGAGGCATTCCTGACTCTTCTTCCCCCAGGCCCTGAATCCAGTCCGCCGGCAAATTCCTCCCACAGAGCTGGCTCGGACATGCACCTCCCCACTGCAGACACCGGGCTCCTCCGCCTTCTCTCACCACGGAGCAGCATCTTCCTGTTGCTGCACTCACCCTTCTATGCTCCTCTCATCTCTATCTGTATCATCTAATCTATCCAGATGTCTACCTATGCCTGTGTCTGCATCTCCTATCACTCCCATCAGGGAGAGCAAGGTGGTTTCCCATCACGTAGAACAAGGTCCTCACCATGACCTATTCTCCAGCCCCTCCTCAGCCTCCCTGAGCCCTTCCAGAGTCTCCCTTTTGCTAATGTTGCTCCATCCACACCGCCCTCCTTGTTGTTCTCCAAACACACCAGGCATGCTACTGCCTCAGGGCCTTTGCACAGGCTGTCTCTTCTGGGAACAGGTCCCTTCAGAGGGCTGCAAGGCTTTGCCTCATTTCCTATAGTCTCTGTGTAAAAGAGCACTTCTCAAGGTTCTGTTCTACTTCTAGTCTCCTGACAGCTTTTACCATGAACAGCTGTGGAATTTAGTCCAATACTTTTTCTCCAACTAGTGACAGGATCATATGGCTTTTTCCTTTCCTCTGTTTAAATGATGACTTTTGGGGGTGGATCTTCCAATGCTGAACCAACACTGCCATCCCTATAACAAAACCACTTTCTACATCCTGCCAGATCTGACTTCCAATAGTTTTTGTTAAACAAATTTCTATGTTCATACTTTTTTCTTCTATTATCTTTATCCAGTTTTAGGATTAGCACAATGTTGAGTTCCTAAAATGAGGGGAGAAGTGTTCCTTCTTTTTTCTGCTTTAATTGTTTGATATAATTTATGTTAAAATGTTTATGAGCCTGCTGTTGTCATACAGGTAGGTTTTCAAGCTAGGAATATACTTTCTTTTTCTTTGGTACTGGGGATCGAACTGGGGTCCTTGTGCTTGCGCTGCAGGTGGCGAAACCACTGAGCTAAATCCCCGGCCCAGGAATATACTTTCTTTAACAGGTGCTATTCAAATTTTATATCTCCTCCAGAGTTAGTCTCATTAATTTGTCTTCCAAGTTACTTCTTAGAAGTTGTCAAATTTATTTCAAAAACGATTTTTGTAATATGCTTTCTATATCCTTTTAAATTCTGTAAAATCTGTGGTAATGTCTCCTAGATCTTAATATTGTAATTTAAAAAATGTATAGCTGATATTGTGTAACAGGAAGAAAAGGTCTAAAAGAGCAGGGGAATTGGGAGGGGTAGGGGAAGGGAAAAAAGGTAAAGGAAAAAATATGAGAAGAGGAAAGAAATGGAAACAAGGTCTTTGCAAATAGGGAAGGGTGGAGGGGGTGAAGGGAGGGCAGGGGAAAGGGAAAAAAAATAAGAACCAAGAGACTCATGTAACGGTACAAGATCCCAATGATGAATGTAACTGTATTGTATACCTAAAGTGTACCAATAAAGTGGGGGGGGGAGCACCTCTCAGCAAAGCCTCCCCTCGACACTTCCTATAAGATAGCAACCCCTCCTGCTTCAAACTCTAGCCTCCTTATCGTTTTGTTCTCGTCTGGAGGGCTCCACTGGACATGCTACACATTTACTTCTTCATTAGCTGGTCAGCCCCCTCCCAGTCTAGGCCAGCCGGGCACCCGTCTGCCTCTTTGGCAATGTGTGCACGCCTGGCAGTGCTGGGGACCTGGCAGGGACTGTGTTCAGGGAGCGGGTGAGGAGGGGACTCGGGCTTTCGCTCTCGCACTCACTGAAGCCCACAGAGCTGGTCTCCCTCTGCGTGGGGTCTACGCCCCCTGAGGATCCCTCCTGCTCCCCTCTTCCGAGTGAGGATGGGGTGTGGGCAGAGGAGTGGAGTTCAGTTTCTGTTAAGAAGAAACTCAGGGCTTCAAGGTTTGTGGGGGAAGATACCGAACAGGCAGAGCCTCCTGAGCCCACCTGTGCACCCCCAGCTCTGAGGACCCTGGACCGAGGGGCCCCCAAGCCCCAGCCTCGGCTACCCGGGCACCTGCAGCCCTCACCCCTGACAGGGCGGGGCCACATCCGCCGGCCCTGCTGCCTCGGATGCCAACACAGCAGCCCTCAGTGGCTCCAGAGGTCACAGTGTAGGTTCCGCAGAGACGAGGGCCGGGAGGGGCGCACCTGCACCCTCACCGCCCAGACCCCAGCCCAGCCCGGGCCCCCAGCCCTCTGCTCACTCTGGCCCTCGCTGATGGAGATCATGCTGCGGTCCGCCAGGGGGGCCTTCCGGCTCGGCTGGCAGGAGGTGAGGGCCCGGAGCACCACCGAGCCTGTGCATGCTCCCGGGGAGCAGGAAAGCTGACCCTTGGCAATGGAGAAGGGAGGCGCTGGTAAATCATTAACCCCCACCCTAACACTGACCACAGCGGGGCTGCTTAAAGACGCAGGCTCCCCGCACGGTCACCAGACCCTTTCTACACCCCCTTCCGCATTCCGCTCCTGCCTCCTCTACAAAACTTGGATCGTATATGGAAGGAAGGACTCCTTGCTTGGTTTGGTAGAATATGCGGGAAGAGCTGGAATCTGTATGTCTCTTTGCAAACGTATTAAATTCATCTGGAAAGCTTTTTCTTTTTTGCTTTGTGTAATACACATGACCAACGCGAGGGGGCAACAAGCAGCTGAGTAAAACCTGTTGCAGGCCTAATGGGAGAGCCAGATCTGGTGCCACAGGGGAGTTAGACTTCAAGGGATTCAACCTTTCCTCCAGCTTTGAACCTTGAGGTTGAACTACAGAAGACAAAGCCCTGCATCTGGGCCGCGGCGGCGGGGGGCGGGGGAGGCTAAACAATTCATGAGGCTGAGTTCCAGTCCACCTGCCAGGTGCGTAGGCAGGGGCGCATCCTTCCTCCTCCGAGCCTGCAGAGGGGAGGGCACAGCCTTCCTCAGGACCTTTTCTCCCTTGCAGAGCAGCGGCTCGCAACACCATTACAGCCGGCCTCCCCTTTGAAATATGCTTTTCATCCAGAAATGAAGCGCACTGATCATATGACCCAGATCGTACATCATTCAAAAGCTATAATAAAGCTAACTCCACTAAAGAGTAACACAAGAAGAATTTATAAAGAAACATAACGCTTCTCAATATATAAATGTTCAGCGGAGGCTTACCTGAAGACGTATGTGAGACAGGCAGACGGTGTGCACCTATATATCGTAACTGAGCTTGAGAAATAGAAAACAAGAGCCATTCCATGCAAACGCAAAAACCACATGCACACAAGAAAACAAAATAAGGGATGAACACTAGCTCACTAGAATAGAAACTAAGGGTAGGCAGGTGATGTCAGACAGGACGTGCTTGGACCTAAGAGGGAAGTCACCTTAACGGAAGTGGGGGGCGGTGTACGTGCAGTCAGGTAGAGGGGGACAAGGAGGTCCAAGGTTGGCACCGACCTGCGCCTGTGCATTGTCAGAATATTTGCCTATGCTGTGACATTGAGCGGGGACTGTGATGACACAGTACAGACACACAGGTCTTGGTCCTGTCTCCAAGGCTGAGAGGCCTTGGCCATGACATTTTCCAAAGGTGTATGGGGAGCAGAGGGCGACTGGGAAGAGCACGGGGAAAGATGAAGGCGGGCAGAGCAATTGCGTGTGGGCCCTGGGAAAGTGGAGGAAAACAACAGACGGCTGCCCGGACAGTTCCACACGGAACTGCTACAACATAGATGTTCACCCTTGGGCTGCAAAACTTCAAACACTATAGACGACGGCAAGAATATGAAGTAATTTCTGAAAGCTTTTAGTAAGGAGATCAATGAGATCTCTTACGTTTCATGGATCTCTGCTTTTCTTTCTTTCTCTTTCTCTTCCAGTACTGGGGATTGAACCTACGGCCTTCACACTAAACTTTTCTTCAGTTAGCTTCACCCCCAGCCTTCCTTCCCTTCTTTTCTTTTCTCTCTTTCCTTTTTCCTTCCTTTTCTCCACCATGGTTGACTTAAAATGTTTGTTTTAAGGATGTTTGGTTTTCTAGCTCTCCTGTTAAATATGATTAGTCCATCCCTTTGCTTCTTCAGGACACCCCACTGCTTGTTGGAACCATTTTCTACCAAATATGTAGTAGTTGAAATGTTATAACACATTGTGTAGCCAATACATGGGGTACACTATTCAGGAATTTTGAGACAGTGTCTCTATTTCATTTTAAGTTTCTTCTCCACAGCAGGCATTTCTGTCATGAGTTATTCATGAAACTCATTGAAAAGCAATTTAACAGCTTCTACAAGTTTTTAGTAGTGGTATAAAGTGTGACCACCTTATACTGGCAGTGGGTTTTATCCCAGTTCATATACTGTAAACTTGTACAGGACATGGGACAATTGTTTTGGAAATGTTCCTGTGCACTGCAGTCACTAATATGCCAGTAGCTTCCCTTGCCTTATCTCGATAATCTCTCTCCCCCTAGATTGCCAAAATGCTCCCTCGGGGCCAGTGTGACTCCCATTGAAACTTCCCATAGCTTGAGAGCTTGGGCTCTAAAGTCAGTGCCGCCTCAGGCTTCACCCAGGAGGCCGGATCCATTCTATTTACCTTTCTGTGCCTCAGTTTCTCGCATGAGAATGCTACCTGTCACCTAGAGATGTTGTACCTGGCACACGCTAACCATCTAATGAGCCACTGTTGCTACAATAATAATACTGTGAAGGTTCACACTGCTCCAGAGCATGGTGTTAACACGATATTACACACAAGACTCTCCACCTGTTCTAAGCTGCTCCCACAGGGGAATAAAGCAGCAGCTGGGATCCCCTCCCCACTCCCACAGCCAGCCACGGACCCACAGTGAGCTCAGGAGAACTGGACCCTCCTGAAAAGGGGCCCCCCAGGCCCACTTCTCTGGAAACTGGTGCTGAGCCCAAGGGGTTCGTCTGCAGCTGGCCTCCTGGAGAGGCCCCTTAAATGGTTATCATGCATTTTCTTATTTGGTTTTCTTGAAATGTCTTATGATGGTGATTAATATCCTCACTTTTTTGGTACAGAGGATCGAACTCAGGACCTTGCGCTTGTGTGGCAGGCGCCATAACCACTGAGCTAAATCCCCGGCCCAATAGCCTCACTTTTACAGATGAGCAAACAAAGACGGAAGCAGAGTGACTTGTCCAGGTCTTCATGCAGCCAGCGAGGACCAGGGCCAGGCACTGGGCACAATGGGCCACCTTCTCTTTGCCCCTCCACACTGCTGTTCCCGGCTCCATGCTGGTGGTTTTGGAGGCGGGCAGGGAGGGTGCAGAGGGCGAGGCGGGCGGCCTCCTATGTGGCCCCAGCAGGAGCTGACTGACCCTGGCTGCCTGCCCAGCCTCAGCTGTGGCTGACTGGATTGAGCTCCAGTCCTCAAAGGGCAGACTGGGAGCTGCTTTTCCATTTGCATCACTCACTGTTGCCCCCTTTTACAAAGAGCCTGGCTGGGTGAGAGGGTTGATCTGGGCCAGGAGCTGGAGCTGGAGCCTCCAGGGACCCATTGGCAGATCCTTCTGCGATCCATCGATCCCACAGTCCCCACCTCTGCAAGCCCCCGCTGCTGCTGCTGCCCGGATGGGTGCCACAAATGACTCCTCCCTGGCCTCACAGTGTGCATGAGCCTAAATTTGGCCCCTGCTCGCCCTGTTCACTAAGGACATCAGAGTTTACAGGTCTCCTGATGCTACAAAATCCAAAACACACATGAAAAACATGAACACCCACTCTACTACCTCTTTAGAGATGAGAACAGCGTCCAGAATTCACCATCAGCCATTACGGCCAAACCACTGAGAAACCAGGAACCGCAGGAAGCTCTTCCCAGAACCCTGGGGTTCCAGGCTGCTGAGGCAAGGCAGGGAGAGGTACACAGACTCTGCACCCTCCGACCCACTCCCCTGTCCTGCCAAGCCCCCTAACTGACACAGACCAGGAGGGTGCCAGAGGCCGACACAGACACCACGTGTACAAATCATTCCTTTTATTTTCAGCATTGGGTTTATACAAACTTGCAATATACAAATGCAGGACTCACAGGGATTCTTGAGTAGCTAGATGGAATAAGAATGCTCCCAAAAGAAGAGAGCAAACTCTCCCTCCCTTGGTCAGGATGGCCCTCCTCCCCAGGGAGGGGCTTGTTGGCTAGACGGATGCTAAAGGGGTGCTACAGCGGCTTGGTCCCAGCAGAGGTGCTCTCTGTTTGTCTAACCTAAGGTCACTTTTATGCTAAAGAAAGACACTGAGATCATAAAGTTCTTTGTATGGTTTATTGTCTAATTCTAGTAAATCAAATTGGCCCCAATATGTGCATAAATAGATACGTGTGTGTGTATATATATATACATATATATACATATATATACACATATACATATATATACATATATATATACACATATATATACATATATATGTGTATATATATATATATATATTTTTTTTTTCTTCCTTAGTTTTAAGAGCTGCCAGGTAGAGGGGAAAGGAAGTGATCCCACCTTGCTTCGGTCAGCCCTGTCTCAAGACCATGCCTCTCAAAGGCAGCAGAGCGAGAGCACACAGCTTGTACCTTGGAACATTTCTAAAGTGATGGTAGCTGTATTCAGTTGGAGCCTCTTGGTTACTGATCAGGGAGGTGATGTGCTAGTTGGGGAGGGCCCAGATGAGTAGCCAGGGCTTTCTGCAGGAGGGCTGCTAGCCCTGGGCTTCCATCTGGGCCTTGATCATTCACAGCAAGCTGCTCTAGGCTGGGAACAGGGTGGCAGCAAACGCCAGAGTTGGAGGTCAGGCTTCAAATGCTGGCCTGGAGCTGTGTGCAGAAGTCTAAGAGTCTTGATTTCAGACCTGGACAGAGTTCCATCCTCCCCAAATCCTTGCAAGTCAAGAGTCTTCCAGCTCACTCTGGTGATCAATAGGCAGTTTGAGAGGCTGAGGTGGCATAGCTCAGTGCCCCAGCAAGCAGCCTGCCAAAGCCCTGGGGTTTCTTGGGCAAAGCTGAGACGTTACAGTGTCCGTGGGACCCTCCTTAACCAAGACGGCAACTTCACAGTCTGGATGCCAGACTGAGGAGCCATCCTCTTAAGAATAGCTCCAGAAAGAAAGGTCCCAGAGGGAGCCAGATGACACAGGCGTGACCCCAACCAGAGAGGAGCCACATGCAAGCATGAGAACTCCAAGGAACTCAAGTTAAGAGGCAGGGACAGCACAGAGGATCCAAGCCACTTCCTCTGGGCCATGCACCAAGTCACAGGTCCAGCAGAGAGCGGAAGGACATCCTGCTGCTGTTTAGCCTGGGCTGCTGTGAAATCCTGCCCTTTTCAGCAGCGAGACAAGGGCAGGTGGCCAGGAGCCACGAGGACAGGTGCCTGTCTCAGTGTCCTTCTGCACATGAGACTGTAAACATTTCCTCCAAGAGGGCTTGCACATGGACAACACTCTCAGCACCACCGAGAGCTGACAGTGTCACCAAATGTTTGGTGCAGGGCTTCCAAGGGCAAGGCCTGTCCCAGTGAGACGCTCCCTGCCCATGGGGTGGGAGGGCAAGAAGCCATCGGGAAGAGGGCAGGGCACACGGCTGGGACCTGGAAGCCACCACCCCAGCCCGGTCACATCACTCGCCGATCCCTTCAGACATTGCACATGTTGAAAATAGGTTTGCTTTTTAAACAAAAGCATAAAGTAGATCTGTCTTACAATAAGTCTTTCCTCTCCCCTCCTTTGGATCAAAAAGGCAAGGGATATGGCCTCAACATGCTAGGATGGTGTGGAGAGAAAACGGGCCCAGGTAGGAGCTGAGGAAAGGATTGACGTCCAAACAAACCAATATATTACATAGACATCCATAACATGAATTATCTCCATAAAACATATATTAAGGCGTGTAAAGCAACATAGGGGGCCAGCTTTCTGCCACGGGGGGAGAGAGGCGGCGGAGGTGTTGGCATTATTTCTCGGTATTGTACATGTATATTTCTAAAAATACCACTTAAAAAAAGGAGGGATAGACAAAGAAAGGAGAAGGTATGGAAGGCCCTGAAAAATCTTTTTTTTTTTGGTACCAGGGATCAAACTTGAGTCCTTGCGCTTGCACAGCAGGCGGCGAAACCACTGAGCTAAATCCCGGCCCTGAAAAACCTTTCTTGTGGGAGGAGAAGGGTGTGGAGAGAGGGTGACCTGGGAGCTAATCCCACCTGCCAGTGTGTAGGGGACAAAGAGCAGATCTGGGTGCTCGAACTGTGAAGATGGGAAATGTAGCCAGGGGCATTTTCATGTTCCAAAAATAGCCTGCTAGAAGTGAAAATAGGTGGAATCCTCCCAGTCTGTAGTTCCTCCGAAGCATGAGAATATCCTAAGCACCTAGAACAGTGCCTGGTACATAAAAGGTGCTCGATCCGCATTTGTTGAATGAATTGTCATCTTTACTTGCATATGAACCAGTAGCTGTCCAGCCATGAAGGACTGGAGAGGAGCAGTGGGCAGGAAGCAGTTGTTCTTGGTGCTGCTGCCGCCGCTGGTCAGGCTGAAGTCTCCGGCAGCAACGCTGGCAGAAAAAGTCTCAGGGCCAGCAGTCCTCAGTTTCCTCTCCTCTGTCCTCTCTGGCTACATTCATCTCAAGTGGGTGGAGTGGAGGAGGGACGCGTTCTGCTTCTGTCTCTCCCAGCAGCCTCCCTGGGTAGGCGAAGGCTCGGGCCTGGCCCCTGGCCCCCAGATTCAGGCCTCATTCTCTCTCCCAGGGGCAAACTCTCAGCGGGCGGGCGGCAGCACCATCAGGGAAACAGGCTCGGGAAGGCCCCGAGGCTGGCCACACCCCACGCGAGACAGGTCCTTCCCTCTGCTCTAACCCGGGAGGCCGAGGCAGGCACCAGAGCCTGACCCGGAAAGGACCCAATCCCAGGCTGTCACCACTGACCCCTCACCCACGCTGAGCACCTTAGTGAGGCCACTGGGCACTCTGCTGGCCCGGCTGGGCTGCGCGGGGGATGAGGGGGAGGCGCGGAGGTGACCGTGGGCCCTCGGCTCGGCACCGACTTAGGCTCCGCCCCCCATGGGGAGGCCCATCCTGTCCTCTCCCTTCCCCTGCCCTCCTCCCTCGCCAGCGCCTCCCACTCCCCTCCGGTCCCCACTCCCTGGGACTCTCCCTTGCTCTCTGCTCTCCCTTCTCAACCTGACCTCAGACAGGCACACACATGCTGTTCTCCATCCACAGCCCGCTCTGTCCCCTGGGGGAGCCCAGGAGCCCCTCCCCCTCGCTCATCCTCTAGTCTTTGGCTCAAGCGGGCGGTTGGTCTCCACCAAAACGCAAGAAGCCCCATCGGCGGAGGCGTGGCAAAGCCTGGGGCACAGCTGGGGCAGCCGGGGAGGGGGTGATGGCAGGTGCGGTCCTTGGCATTGAGGGCCCATCTCTCCTTCACCCCTAGACTTCACTAAGCTGAAGGCATGCTCCCCACCAGGGCGGGTCCTCCACACGGAATGTTCAAGCAGGGCCACCACCTTGCCAGCCAGAGCCAGGCCTCGGCTTCCTGCCACTCGGGCATCAGAGACGACGGCCTCCCAACTCTCCACCCCACTGCCTGCCACCCCCCAGCGTGAGCAGCGCAGCTTCAGGCGCCCACACTCCTTTGGCAGCAGCCCTGGCCCCCAGCCTGGCTCCCTGTGGCACTCCCATGGGAGCACAGGACGGGGGTCAGGGTGGTGGCCAGGACCTCACTGGGCAGAGGACGCTTCAGAACGTGGCTCTGTGCAGCTTCACAGCATTGGCCTCGGCCAGGGCTTGCACTAGAAAAAAGGGAAACGGGGTGAGAAGAGAAACACCAAGGCCGGGGCTCCTGCCAAGCTCCTGGGGGAGAAAAGGCCTTTTCGGAGCTGCAGGGGCGCCTGTCCGAGAAGGCCTGAGACACAGAGGCCAGGGGTCTTCCCCGCCTGCCTGCTGCCCCTGCTCTGTGCTGTGCGTGGGAGGCCTACGCCTTGGGGATGGGGTGCAGGGGAGTCTCAGGGGGCGGAGACACTGCCCGAGGCTTCGGAGGGGTCTGTGGCAGGACTGCCGTGTGGCAGCAGATGGAAAGCTGGTGGGCTGACAGAGGACAGGGGTGGACAGGCGAGGGCTCAGCGCCATCTCCCGTCTGCTTCTGGAGAAGTAAAGCCCGTCGGCCTCGCCACATCCAAGAAGCAGCGCCGCCAGGGGGCTGCAGCCAGCACTGCACAGGAACACTGGCGACTCAAGCAGACGAATGGAGGGGAGAGCGCGAGGGGCCAGGGTGGGGGAAGCAATGCCGCAGTGAGGGGCAAAGGGAGCTCAGTGGGGCAGGGAAGGGGACCCGTTCCCCGGGGTGGGTGGAATACAGAGAAAAGTGCTTACGTCCAGCTCAGACCCGCGAGGCGTGGCTGCTGTCGGCGCCTCGAGGGCATTCAGACGAGAGGGGGGTAGCTGGTGGAGTCGGGGAGGCAGGGGAGGTGGGAGGGCTCGGGGTGGCGCATTGCACTGGAACAGAAAGGAACAGGGCGGTGAGTAGCGGTGGGGCGCGGGGCTGGGGAGGCTGTGCACCCAGAGCAGGCGAGGCGGGGGGCGGGGGCGGATGGGCGGGCAGGGAGCAAGGCAGGGAGGCAAGCGGAGCAGAAAGCTGGGCTCGGAGCTGGCTCAAGAGGAGGCAAAGGTGTCTCTGTGGCCGGGCATCTGGGCGCCTGCGACTGCAGGCTGTGCCTAGAACCAGTGGGACTCTGGGCGAGGCTGGGAGCTCTCTGTGCTGAAGGCTCCCCCAGTCCGCAGGGGGAGCCACACCCTCTACTGCCGGGGACAGCAGGGAGGGGCAGCTGGGAGACGGTGGTGGCACTAAGGGTGATGGTGAATAGTGCAGTAAAGTCACACTAATCCAAATCACCGGGCCATTAGCGCGCAGGTAGCGCGGAAGTGACCCACGTGGATCACTTCCATGAATACGGAGCTCTCGGACCCACGTAAAGTCAGTTCTAGGAATTCACACTCGGGCGGGGGCTCAGAAACATCCCCACCATCACGGAAGGCCCTCCTGTCACCCACACATTAGAGGCAGCTGCGGTCCGCTCCGGAACACACCTGAAGCTTCAGACCAGCCCTAAGACGGCGACATGTGGATTAGTGAGACTTTTACTTTATTGTCATTATTATTCATGTTGAGAACAGCAAAGTGGAAGGACAATGAGGAGGGAGTCAGATCATGGGGGACAAGTGGTCTGCGGTCACCGGACCCTCGCGCATCCTAAGTGTAGCCAGAGGCAGGAGGATGGCAGAGAGGGTGCCGATGTGGCTCAGAGAGGAACCAGAGCTCAGCCAGAATCGCACTGCATTTCCAGCAAGAGGCTTCAATGCAGAACTTCTCGGTCCCTTGCTCCCCACCCTGCTCTGGGTCTCATCAGCTGCCCTGGTCTCTGGGGCACAGAAAGGGCCACCGTGGCTCTTGCCACCTCTGTACACACCCGCGTGTGTAAACCTACGTAGCTGTCACATGGACGTGACGCTGTGTCTGCCTGTACACAGTGCAAGCTTGTGCCTGGGATGTGGCAACACTCACCGTGCACAACTCAGAGACTGTATGCGAGTGTCCGTGCACTCTCGAACCCGTGTCCTTCCACATGGCCCAACACACTTGGAGCATCACACACAAATACACTCACAAATGCTTCCAGACACACATCTGTGTGCAGATCCACGTTGCTGACCCAAGGGTGAGGTAAGTGGCAACCTCAACTAAAACAGTCAAGAAGCCCACAACTAAGCAAATACCCAAGGAAGCCAGGATACATGTTACATCATACACAGGCTGAGGCTCTTAATGTATTCGTGGGAGAGACCCGCGGAACCCAGTGTGTCTCATTGATACACAAGTCTAATAAATGGGCCACAGGAGATTAGAAACAAGAAAGTTAAGGGGTGGGGACGTTGCAAGGCCCACTGAATGTTCAGAAAGTACAACTGAGGAGAGACTTTTATAAAAAGTAGAGGGAACTTTAAAAATGTAATAGTTCAGAGACATTTAGCATAGCTACAAATAGATCTATACATATGGCAACCCTGAAGGGCACCCTTTAAATAGGAGTCAGAAAAATAGGATATTTCATGGAAGTAGACTTTTTGGAGGTGGGGAAGGGATGGGTGGAGAAAAGGAAAAGTGATCCAGATTTTATATACATACATATATGTGTATATACATATATATATATATGAAATCCCAAAACAAATGTAATTATTATGTATCACAAACATATATTAATAAAATGTTTTTTAAAAAAGATATTTACAATGTATTAAATGAGGAAGAAAAGTTAATTATATAAATATAACCTCCTTAAAATATTAAATGTACATCAGGAATATATCCATTAAAATAGTTAAAATTGATATGTGTAGCAGCTGCATACTGGACAGATGTGATATACTATGTGTGGTCCTAAGTGCATTAAGTGACATACAGGAATGTCATCCAAACTCGTACTCCCAAGACTCCATTCTCGTTCACACACAGACACTACAATGTATACATGCAAGTGCTTTATCATTCCTTATACTGTGCAGAAAGCCAATCACACACAAACACGTGCAGTCACAAATGCTACCTCCACTCATGCATTGTACACTCACATACATTCACGCCCACACACCAGCCACTTACTGGCCTTACACCTGGACTCACACACACAGGTCTCCACACAATACCCAGAGGCATTGCACACATATGCACACACACACACACCCCTATATTTGCACTCAAACATTCCCTCCACCCACACACTGCACATGTGAACACAAACACATGCACGTCTACAAATATAACCAGACACAGACGCTGTACATGACATTCAGGCCACACGTAAAGCTCAGAAATGCCACGTCTCCTCACATGGTGCATACTTGGTCTGCACATACCAGGTGGATTTGCAAACTTTACAACACTCAGCACTGATTACAGCATCCCTGCACACACCCAGACTCAGGCACTGAACTCCACATCCTGTGCCTGCTGTCCTTGTGACCCATGCTCGGCACTGCCCCCTCCCACAGTGTCCTGGGCATGGCCCTATGCCCATACACATATGCCCAGGACCAGACCTTGCTCGGGGCATTGGGGGCCACAGGCCAGGGGCAGTGGGGACAGTGGGCTAGGTCTGAGGTCTGGCCCTACCACAGCCATTTTTTACATAGTTGGGGTTTTGGTACAAGCAAGGTGACCATTTGCTAGCAGCGCACAGACCCTGAAATGTAAGCCCAGTGCAAGGAGGGGGAAATCTGATAGGCAGGGTGGGTTTGTTTTCATGGAACCTTGGGCTGGAGAGCTGCGGTAGAGAGTGCCAGGGCTGGGGCAGGGCAGAGTGAAGCTGTTCTTTAAATGCATTATATGCTCTACCCTCTTGAAACAGGAAGTCGCCTTTTGCCCAGGGTATGTGGAATTTGATCTTTGGACAGTTGAGTTCATTCTGCAGCTAAACTACAGGGAGGAGAAACAGAGGTCTCCCTGCTTGCAGCCAAACTGGTTCTGCTGCCTCCTGGCTCCAGGAAAGGGTTCCTCTGTCCCCTCAGCTCGGGGCCTTCCCTGGCCACCCATTCTGAAGTTCTTTATTCCCATGGATTTTCTCTTAGGTCTTACTTAACTCCCTTTTGTTGTGGCCTACAACTCTCTGGTTTCTGAAAATATCCATATTTAAAAATAATTAGAGAAATCACAGGTGGTTCCCGTTTCAATTTCAGCTACTGCTACTCCAACTACTTCTACCAGCATCATCAACATCACTACCACGATCACAGCTACTATGGTCGGCTCACATTTATTGAGCACTAAGCGCCAGGCACTGTGCTAGGAGTTTGGCGGACATTGCTTCTGACCCTTGGGCACCTGAGCAGAAGGCAAGGATTCTGCTGTGAGTGTTACAGGTGAGGAGATAG